>NW_020654422.1:6730394-6811337 GCF_003589595.1 Hyposmocoma kahamanoa
CTATTGCAATAAAACGGCAATTTCATACTTTAACCCCTAATATTAAATATTTGTTAATGAAAGTAAAATGTGATGAATTACCTATTAAAAGTCATGGAATAAAAGTTGTTGTTTATGATTGTTAGTAATATAGTCCTCCGAGGTTGTTAGTTTTTTACAAATAACCCTGTATAATAATAATATAGTATAATTGTATCTTAAAATCTTTTCGTAGTTTTTCTGTGAATCGATTTGTATTTGGAGGTCGATCAGCGAGATACAGTATCGGATTACATTGAATAATGAACGACCGCGCTTGTCGCCGACAGGATTGGCCCTATCGTTAATGCACCATTAGTCGTTTACTCAACATCTTGAATTTTTGTTTTCTTTTATACCGGAAATGTTTTATATTTTTATCATTCCGAATTTAATTTATAGTAGTAGTAGTAGAACTGTGAAGCTTACCTATTTCTGCCACCAAGCGGTAATGTGAGTATTATTGTGTTCCGGTTTTGGAAGGTGCTGGCGAAATTACAGGCACCTCGGACTTTCAACTTATGTCTCAGGCTGACGGTCGCAGTGGCAGTGCCCCTCATACCTTTGCGATTTAAAGTCACTCAGAAGTGGCACTATAACTGTTACGGGCAGACGTGTCGCTTACCAGCAGTTAAGACTTGTTCGTCTCGTCACTTGGTATCATAAAAAAAATTTAAAGGGGTTGACATATATCATACTGTTATATATATAGGATTATATCGAATTTACATAGGGGTCGTAAAAGACGACTAAGAAATGAATATGAGAAGAGTAGCGTCACCTTGTATACTAATTAGGTTTACTACGAGCGCTAAATTTCGTCTTTTTAATCAAATTCTGATTTAGAGGCTGGTATGCGTGTAGAAAGCACTTGAAAGAAAGACACATTTATTCCGCTTTTCACAAATAATATTACAAACATTATAACTTCTTTTTATAATATCAAGTGACGAGACGAACAAGACGTGTCCTGTCCATAACAGTTGCAGAGCCATTCAGAGCTTTAAGTCGTAAAAATCTGAGGGGCACTGCCACTGCGCCTGTCACCCTGAGACATAAGCTGACAAGTCCCATGTGCCTGTAATTTCACCAGCACCCTTACCCTTCAAAACCCGAATACAGTAATGCTAACATTACTGCTTGGCGGCAGAAATAGGTAAGATGGCTGGGTAGTAACCCTGGAAGAACTTATTCACAAGGAGCTCTATTGCTACTCTACTACTAACTAGTATCAGATAATAAATTAAAAATCGAAAGTACACAATAATAGCCGAAAAGGCTAGACTGTTCGGAGGAGGTTTTAAATACTTCACACTTATAATTATGTTAAGTATTTAAAACTGAAAGTAAAATAAAATAAAATTACAAGACGACAGAAACTAATTAAAAACGAGAACATAATTATAAACTACAAAGGGTCTTAAGAATGTGCATTATGCTCTTATATAAAGCTATACATTACAATATTAAAAAAAAATCATACTAATTTCTGAGTAATATTTGTAATAACTAAAAATGACAGAAAAATTTTAAATGAGATGGGAGCTGTCGCCGTGTATCTGTCGTATCAACGTTATTTCCTATTTTTTTACGGAAACTAGATACAGAAACTTGTATGTAAGTTGTCGCGAACTTTCTATTAATGGGTGAAATAGCTTTATGATTAAGCCGCGAGGACGGACTGGTACTCGTACTTTATTATGCAGACGTCATTTAGTGGACAACTGCATGCCCGCCGGCGCCTACCCACTTTCATTAAAATTTACGTTCCTCCTTTTACTCTTGTTTGGCCAGTAACTGTTCTCACAACCTATTGTCTCATTTATCATTTATTTACGGCGTATTCAATTTACACAACACTTATTCCGCGTTTGATCGTAATGGGAATTGTCAGAGATGCCTAACTGTTGCCAGATGTTTTATTTATTTTGTCAGTTGTATCGCCGTTATTACAAGGATTTTGTTTTTATTTTAGGAATCATTAAGCTCTGTTTGCTGATTGCCTATTTACAAATGTATAGACCTTTTACAAATCCTGAATATCCACAGTGCTTTTCAACCAGGTTGCGTTTTGTGCATTTGCATTAATTTTATTCATAAAGTTAATTTCTAATTGAAAATGTTTGCATCAAAAGTCGGTTATATCAGTTGTGGGACGGAAAGGCGTAATTAAAACTTGTATTATGTTATGGCGCAAGCAGCGGAGTGCGGAATGTGAACCGTGCCAAGTGTCGGATTTCGGACGTGCCCCGAGTCCGCAATTCACTCGTGTGACTCGCGTCACAGAGCCTCCAGCCGGGAACTGAGAGCTTCTGTGCCTTGGCCCATCCTCGCCTTGCCACAAACCGGGAGATATTCCCACTTTTTGCTAATCCCTAGTGCACATTTGCCGCCAAGTAGGACGAGACGGTTTTACTACTTACGTTGAAATGTTTCCCAGAGTTTTATCTAGCATTCATAAAAGAGCCAGAAAATATTTTTGCTTGTAAGAATATATTAGTAAAGAACTTTGAAAAATTTTTGCTATACCTAAATTAAATAGTCTGTCACTATCTACTTTGGGTTATCAGAAACATTACAATTTTGTACCAAATTTTGTAATTTTTTGTATGATATTCAATTTTAAGCAATTTAGATCCCTAAAGCAGTTAATCATCCTTTGTCACCTAAGATTAAAGAAAAAGACGCCTCAGCACCGTTTAAAGTTCGAACAAAGGTCTTGGAAGATTATAATCCGCCACAGTGTGGAGCTAATTAAAATACCGAGACACGCGAGTCGAGCGCCGCGCCGCCGCCGCCGCGACGAGTTGCCTCAGGCTAACCTCGCCAGTGAGCTATTTGCCCTCTCTTTGCCCTTTTGAGCCAGACCCACGTCGGCAAAGCACTGCACTCGCGCCGTTATCACCCGTTGTGAAGTCAAGTTCTTTTATGATATTAAAATCAACAAAGTTATTTAACCACAACCTCGAAATACACACTTGCTATGGAGCTTTAAACATGCAGCGCATAATAGCAGCTCGCATTTCCAGGCACACAGCAATTCTGGTGAGCGAGCACTTAACATTAGCTCTGCTAATGTTAATTTAATCTAGCATAGTATCGTACGGCTGTCTCCTAGTGATAACAAATAGGCACAATATATTGTAATCTAAGGATTAAGTAAGCTTAGTTTAAATTGAATCCGTGGTATTAATGCTTTCCTACGTTACTCCCGAACTCGCATAACGGGTTATTATATTACCGGTTCAGAAGTTGTGACGTTTTAATTAAAATTACAGCTCGTTTTTGTGCTCACCCATCGTACGTGTCTCATGCACGTGACATCCTTTGTAACATTCGTAACAAACTTTGTACGGATTGTGCTCGTCTATAAAGAAAATAATTTTGGGGTAGTCTAGAGCTTTCGCGGAGCATTTGTTTTCGCTATCGGTGTGTATAACAAACCGTTGCTCTACATCTGACTCGCCAGGGCGAGAAAAAATATAATGACAATAACACTGCGTATGTCGGTAAACTGTAATATATTTTTTGTTTGAAAGAAAATTTATGTCAATTAATAACATAAAACAAAAAGTATATAATAAATTGGATTAAAAAAAATACAGACAATTAAAAATACATAAAACAGAAAATAAATTGGATTTTTAAAAATAAGAATGTGTGGGAAATTCGAGGTAACTCTTTGGGTAAATACAGTACTTACTTTGGTATATGGACAGACATTATTCAGGCGAGTTGCTCATGTAATTGCCGGTAGCTTTTAGCGGGATACGGCAGGATACGGGATACGGCGGGCCAGGTAATTAATGCGCTGGCGCACTGCTGCAAAAATGTACCGGGATTATCGCCCGCATTACCCCACTGCCCTCAAGTTCACTCTGCTTCTACAACAAAGTTTTTATCAACAAGATTGAAAAATATATAATATCTTTCGGTGAAATTGTTTAGCTTACCAATGCTAAATTATGTTTCTTATATTAATGATGTAGTTATAAGAAGAACTAAATTCATAATGTCATTTAACCTCAGCTTTCTTAAAGTCTTGTTACGCTTAATTCGTAACCTGATCCTCAGACAACTTTTGTGTTTTGTGAAAAATAATTTTCATTGTAAAATAAATTTGAAAACCTAAGACCTGTAGGGTTATAATAATAACAAATACTGGGTTGTAATATAATTGTACACAGAGCGTTACACTTTGTGCGTTCCGCTGCTCCACTGATTAGACCGTACAATTACAGCGTAACAGACAAGTCATTTTGAGAAGACCCGCTCTCGAGAGGGCCGTTTGACTCTTCCAGAAAAGGAAAGTCACGACCTCATCGCGGGACCATTCCAAGTCCCAACAAAATAAATATATTTTGCTGATTCGAGAAGAAATTTGCAAGTCTGCCAAGAATATTCGTACCAAATCGTTTTCCTATAATTGGAGTACATGTGAATTTGTATTCAGTAGCGCATCCACCGCGGATGGAATTCCGCCATTTCGCGGAACCTTGTCCTCCATCATGCGTGCTTATTGAAGTAATTTCTGTTACCCGCCTCTCTGGAACGCGAATAATTGAATTTTATTTGTTCTTTATTCTTTGGCGCTGCGGTGTATTTTTACTGCTGTGTTAAAAAATATATATTTCATTAATGTGAAGTATGCGAACGTCTTTTTTTCATTTCAATAAAGAAAAACAAGCATAGAGTTAATAGTAATAAATTTTATAATTATAAAAAGCGAAATTTAAAGATTTTTGTTCGTAAATTATTAAGCCAGCCCTCGGGAGAATTTCCTGTTAGCCGTCTTTTATAGACAGGACGGCCTATAAAACAAATTGATCCGTTGGGGTTTGCGGAGTTCGATAGTAAATTACCAGAACAAACACCGTAAACAAATTCTGTTTCATATTAAAATTTCGACTTACTGTTAGGTGTATAAGGTGAAAACGGATTTTTGCAAGTAGTTGCACGCGGTGGTGCGAGTCGGTTGGTAATGTACGCGAGTTATTATTTACGCAGAGGCACCGCGCCCTGACAGTCGCTGTCACTCGGCGACACAGCTTGGGGGCTATCGGCGTCACGCTTCGGTGCCTGCGCCCCGCCACCGCTGCCGCCGCCTGCCGCCTGCATGTATATCATGCATTAATTTTACGTCCTCGTCTCTAAATTTGAACTTGAAATTAGTTTCAAGCCAGTTACATAAAGTGCACATATTTGGACTCGCATGTGCCAAGCGAATTGATATATTTGGCAAAACACTTGAGCTTTTAGAGAAAAGTAAACCTAACCTAATTATTTTACTTGTCTTGTCTTCATGTCTATTTTTTGAAAGAGAAGTGTTAAAAAAATTTGGAAAGTAAAGTCCACATCTGTCCACATTATGTGACAGAAGTTATCTATTGAATAATTATGGATATTAATTATTGTGCGTCAAATTATTACGGTATCACATAATACAGATTCTTACAAAGTGTATACTTTATTAGTTGTATGTATGTATATTTATTATGTGTATACTTATATGATAATTTTGAACCAGTTCAGGTGTTTCAAATTTACGGCGTCGTTACAACATGCTGTATAGAGTACAAGACAGTAAATTATATTTACATTAGAGTTCTTTTTCAAAAGAATGCAATGTATGGTCATACTTTTCGACACTGAGCCCAGAAGCTTATTTCAAGGTGCCGCTCTTATATTTACATTATCCCAAATATTGGGCCAACAAAAATCTTATTTACTTTACAACTTATATATTATATAACACTACGTTTTGCAGTACACTGTAGTTCCAAACAATTTCATAATTCTGAAAGTATCTTCTCTATGAACTAGTTTGACTTTAATGTATGCTCACATGTGTTGGAATAAAGAATGAAAGTCGTAACTCCACATTATGAAAGTTGTTTTACGCCTTGTAATAATGTACAACGTTCCTGCTTCTTAGGTATATTGCTGACACAATGTTAGTTTACAGTTAAATTTGTGTCTCAGAACACGGAATAGCGTCATGAAATAATTTCATTTCTTTTATACCACGTTTACATAATGTTTATTACATGGAATAATGGGATTGTAGCTCGATAGATGACTCTTTGATAAAGAAGAATTTTCAATTCAAGTTTCTGATCCCACAATTGTAATCGGTTCAAGGATCAAGTCTCTCCTGCTCACTTACATCAAGTATATTCAAACGGTATTGAATAAGTGCTTTTTGACATAACGACGGATCCAAAGCCTCGAAAATTGCGCATCAGGGGGCCGCACTGTATTAGAGAGTGCACTAAAACCTCCTTATCTCCCCTACTTGTTTAGATACACGGCAACATCTTCCGTAGAGTGCATCTTTAAGGGCTTAGTAGATAAGACTTTATGTCCGGAGTAATGACAGTAAGGTTGGGTGAAAACGAGAATCGCACGCTCTATGAATTGAATAGCTTACTTAAATGTATTCGTCTATAGAATTGTATAGTCCTATCTTTGTTATTTGCGTCTGTATTGTTTCAATATATACAATTGTAGATTTGATGCAGTATTTTGATTAGACAGTTGCATTCCATGCGACAAAGGCTCGTTTGCATGTGGTATAATAAACGCTTTGAGGTAGTACATGTCATCGTGTGTTGGCAGCCGCACAGTAAGTCAGGAGGGCAGAGGTCGCGGACCGCTGACGATTCTGGCGGCACCTCAGCTTTGGTCCACTCTGTACTCACTGACCTACATCCGCTTTGGCACAGTTCGCAATCGCCGCTTCAACTTAATTGTTCCGACACTTCAGTGTCCTAACGATTGTGCCGCAATCGGCCGATTTAAAGGGGTGTTCTCACTGTTCTGTGAGTGCGATCGCTTTCGAGCGACCTTTGCACCAGATATACATTTTAGCCAGGTAAATGCTGGCCGCGGCCTAGATGAACTTATGTAAATAGAAGCTTTGTTAGTGAAGCACTTTTCATGTTTTACAAATAATGGTGTCTCCGTGGAATAAAGTTAGAATGGGACACGTTGGCGGAGAGCCACGTTACAGACATATTAATGAAAGAGGGGATTACAATTT
The DNA here is from genome assembly GCF_003589595.1 of Hyposmocoma kahamanoa. Taxonomy (NCBI): domain Eukaryota; kingdom Metazoa; phylum Arthropoda; class Insecta; order Lepidoptera; family Cosmopterigidae; genus Hyposmocoma; species Hyposmocoma kahamanoa. The sequence goes on from NW_020654422.1 coordinate 6,737,455, forward strand.
GCCTTTGTGACGGCGCGTCCTCCAATTACATTAATCTGGCAAAGTCGTAGCGAGGCGCGCGCCGCAAGCAACATGATTAAAAATTCTATTAGTTGAAAGGCAGACATCTTCTTAATAGGAAAAGTGCATGCGAGTGCAAATTCATGGTTAACATTTTTGTTTTTAGTTAGTTGAAATCTAATTGAATTAAGTAAGCGCACTTGACCCGTTTCACTTCGTTAGCATTTCGTGAATTATATAATAATAATAAATCTTTTATTTTATATAATCGTTATTATATATCAACATTTCGACGATGATTATGTAAACATGGCTTAATATGTTGCAATAAAATAAAATATATTGCCTAACTAAAGTATATTCTCGCTATTCTTTTTACTATATTAGCTAAAACGTTAGTTTTGTGTAATTATTGTCATTTAAAGAGATCTTTTGATGAAAGCTGACAGCGAATAAGTTGCAGCTTTGAAGCACAGTGGCGGCGGCGCAGAAGTGAGTATGCGACGAGGACTTTATTCTTGCATACGAAATTAATACCCTTTTAGCTATAAACTCTACGACGAACACCATTATGCATAAGTATATAATGCGATATAATGTTTTAACGTGGTTAAGATTTGACTTTGTGTGTAAAGAAGCCATCTATACAAAGCAAAATAATCCCATTGTACGAACGACAATCGTACTCTAACGTAAATTCCGTGGTCTCTCACGTTTTTAAATATTGACCCTATGCTTTTAAAAGCCGGCTAAGTACTCAGCAATAACAATAGATCAAGGTGAAGCGTTCGTGCAGTAGCGAAAAAGAAAGCAAGTAGCATCCGCAGTACCCGCACTGTGGTTTCACACACGATATCCGAAGGCGGACTCGGTCGGCAGGCCACAGCGTCCTTCCGACAGATTTACGCGAATCCGTTGTATCTCTGCTCGCATCTCCGACTCCGAGAACGAGAAAAAGATTGAATCTCACTTGGTTTCAGCTTTCGCACAATAAGTATTATTTAATGTAGCAGATTTATTCCATATAATAAATACTTGAAAATTCTCTTCGTGACTTAATGTTGATACAATAAGAAACAGATTTTTTTAAACAACCAAGTACTGACTGAAAACCTCATAAATTAGTTTTTTTTGTATAATATCAAGTGACGGGACGAACGAGTCGCGAGGCTGATTGTATGTTGATATTATAAAGCAATGCAATTACTATTAACGATGTGTTATCCCAAAATACAACACGCGGGTATGACCTACACTGCAAATGTTTTGTTATGGTGACCTATCAAAAGTCGTCCCTAGAATCGAGAAATCTAGTGTGAAAAGAAGATGCTCCAAAAGCTCTCACGAACTCACGGTACTTAACCTTTCGCGTGGAACTAACCCGGTCACTCATTGATGTATGATTTAGCAGTTTTCATACGTGCCGCAAAGTAAAATGTACTAACGCTGCACTTCTAATATTAAAACTTCGAGGCACAGCTCCAGTCAAGTTTAAACAGTATTAAGGGTCTACCAAGTCCCGACCAAACTGTAGTAAAACGTTTACCGGGGAATTGTTCTTTTTGAGTAAACAGGGACCTCTCTGTGAAAGTCGTCGACAGTCGTGTGAGTTCTTTGTAAACACCGACTACGTATTTGAACTGTCTCGGCTTCGTCTGATTTACTTTCGCTTTAAGGAACATTGATCATAGATTTTGTTGGAACTAGGTTACCAAGTTTGTGAACAATACCTATAAATAGTATAATTATTGAGACATGTGTATAGCTTAACCAATTAAGATGCATACTAATCAAAAATACCACTACGATATTTTACGGAACCATGTGAAAATTGGAATACCAACGGTACGAAAATAGCGCACTTGTAGCACTTCATTTTGTAAGTGCAGGACAAAACGTGAAATAGTTTATAATTAAAGTAACCACGTGTGTGCGAGGAATTAAAAGGAACACGACAGGTTAGCAGCTGCCGCCTGTGCACACACCAACCACTCCAATTGTTTTTTTGGAATCCTTGAAACAATTCCAATTCAGCTGGCGATCGTTACTTACAGCCATTGTCACCCGACAATGGCTGTAAGTAGATTCAGGAAGAACAGTTTATTATTCTCACAAATCTCTGACCTCTCAAATCTTTAAGGAATTTTAGTAAATATCTGATATACCACCATTGGAATTATCACCACTGCAGTCTTCAGTTGATAAGGTATGTTTTTGTAATTTGTGAATTTATTAACCCGAATAAATTTTTCAAAATACATATACCTATAGTGTTTTTTCTTGCATAAAATTTATAGTTCACGTCTTATTTTTTCCTAAATAAGACGTGGACAAGATAAAATATAAAATGCGTTGACCTCACATCGAGTAAGCGACCAAGCTTCCATTACTTTTACGCTGTTCCAAAGACCACCCAAAAGAGCTTATCTCTCTAAACCTCTCGGAACATATTAACAAAATGAAAACAAATTAATTATGCAGTTGTAATGATTTTAAAACATTTGCCAACGGAATTGGGTTGAACGCAAACTGTCGTGTTCGGCAGTTTACTTGTTGCGGCATTTAACCGGCGTTGCGATCTGCATAATGCGGTCGTCAGAGCTGGCGGCTACACCTCGTTACTATGGATTTACATTTAACCCCACTTACCCGTGTTGCCAATTTAGTTGCAATTAATTTACGATGTGATTTTGGCACCGTAGTAAACGTTGCACTAATATATTAATTAGGAATTAATACAAAATACACTTTACAACATTTCCTAAAACAGTACTTTTTATAAAAAAAGTAGAATGAAAATTATTTGTTGTAAATGTAAATGGTTTTGGTTGTTTAACATGCAACATGCCTCATCGTCGGGGATAGTGCAAATCCGCGTATGTAGTATTGGGAAAAGTGCGTATCTGCACCAAAAACCAAATTTCGCAGGAGAGGGATTTAACGCTATTACTTTGCTATTTCAATGCCTACGGCTTTCATTTTTGAACAGTAAGCATTAATTTTAAGTTGTCTACGGACTGATAACAATAGATTCCCATAAATTACGCTACTTTCGTTACCACAACATTTACGCGATTTGATTTGGCGACTAAATTACCGAAATGGAGACTCGTAATCAAATGCTAGTTACGTGTTTGCAACTTAGAGGATGAAAAAAAAAATAAAAGGTTTGCACTATCCCCGACGTCGTTTCAATTATTTCCTTATTATCAGTGGCCAGTTGCAGAAGTGTCAACGACGCGCTCGGTCTCATGTCGAATAAATCACAGCACACAGTTCGTTAGATATTCAAACAATGAGTTCATTAGCGCTGTAATCGCTGCGGTGTTCGATCGCCGGACTCTATCCTATATCTATACCTATGTAAACATACGACCCGACGCACGACAGCGCCAAACTGGGTGCCGATCCGAGTTGTTGTGTGCCAATAAACGAAGATACATGTAGTTTTATAAATTTGTTTAATTGTACTCCAAACCAAAGAAACAATAGCGTGTATGACGTTTTTCCGGTCTGTATAACCTGAAAGGATATTATTATAATATGAGGTATAATTCATCGGATGTGTTTGCGGGGGATGTCTAACTCTTTTGCAGTCTATAAGTCTAACTTCGTTCCACTTTTATTTTAGTACAGTCATGTATCAACATGGTCAAATCAAAAAGTACCATAGTCCTTAATGGTATTTTTGGATATTTGGATATTTGCGTCCTCGGATAAAATTTCACGTAGCTAGGTTATAGGCAATAAAAATCACGTATTGTAAAGATAGAATGGGACGTATAAAGAGACCACTTACATCGTTTAATATATTTAAGTGGGGGTAGTTGTAAAGATTATTATGGCCGCGCGGAGGTGCGCACGCAACCTCTCGTGACGCCCTCGCCTGCGCCGCCGCCGCGCCGCAAGACCACCTGCCAATAATCACTGCCTATTGTGGCCATGGTTATAATTAGCCTTAACTTAAATTGCAAACGGCTGTATTATCTTAAGCTGTTATCTAGACAAATTTACCTTAACGCCACGGTTTTGCCTAATAAAATTAAGGTTCGCACATATTTGCTCTTTTATTGGATTAATGTATAATATGGAAAGGGAAAAGTTGTTTGAGTAGAGACTACATGCGGTGGAATATGAAAATACATTTTATTTTGCTTTCTTTTGCAGATCATATACGAGAATTTTCCTGCGGTAATCTCTTCTACCGCACCCTATACATGAATGAAGATAGAAATGCGCTTTTTGTTGGTGCTATGTAAGTAGACCTTTACATGTTATTTTTATACACCTAGGAGAGCGGTCTCTAATTATGTTAACTCACATACATATGTTGTAAGTAGAAATTGCTCTATAACAATATGAATTCATTAAACATGTAGGGGTCCACCATTGACTGTTATTAGTCGCCAAGTTATTGACATAATAATGATTTGTGGAGGAAATGGAACTGAGACATGAACCTCAATTATTTACTGTATCTGTCAACGATTTATTTGAACTATGACCCTTCCATTTGTCACTAATGCTACGGTTCGGAAATAAAACTGGATATACGAGATAGATATTGATAAATTTAGTATATTTACTTTCGAGTAATAAAATAAACTAAAATCACATAATAGAAAATCTAAAAAGATAATATTCTGAAAAATTATGTTTATTGTAAGGAATTTGATACATGAAAACCACAAAAACTTTAAATAATATTTTTAGACGTTCCATAAACGCTTCTATTAACAAACATTTATCAAGAAAGTAACTTACTTTTTATTTTTGGAATCTAAAGGAAGCTAGTGATCAAAGATAGCGTGGTATTTTCGTAATTTCGTAGCAACTTCTGTGCTACTATTTAATTGTAAAGAAATCAATACTTTAGCTGAAGAATTTCTAAGAACAATAGCTATTTCTTACAACGATGACCAGCCACAAGGACAGACCACGGGACAAATTGATTATATTGACATAAATTCAAAATTAGACCGACTTTCCTTCGAGTACTATGCTTCAACGTTGTTTTTTTTTTCACCTTTTGTGACCAAAAACTTCTTTCTCTTGGTTCAAAAGCCGTTCAGAGCTGCCACCCGAGGTAGTTTCCTATATGCCTCATCCAAAATATTATAGTATGATCTGACTCCTCCATAGTGAATCATAGTGACTCTCTCAGTGTCTATTAACATTCAGACGAAAATATTCTCAATGGTTTCTTAACGTTTCGAACTCTTTGCAGGATCAGTGGTCAAACAGAAAAATAAATACAGTAGAAGTGGTTAGTTAGCGTCTGACGCGTGCCAACAGTAGGTCTCGTTAGACCTACTTGAGCTCAGTCCGCCATTTTCACTTTGTATGGTATGGTTGTGTCAATCTTTCGCGCAAATTCATTGACTTACAATTATATGGACGTCGGGTCCGCGCTAAAAAGTGTCCGCACTTGTAAGGCGCTAAAATCGTATACAGAGCGCCAAACTCCGCTTTAGTCTTCATTTGTTGGACTGACAGCGCGATACTGCGATGACATTACAATTTAAATTTCGAATAGGTTGACTTGGGACATTTTTTTCGTGGTTTTTGTATTAGACCCGTCGTCCATTTATTTGTAAGTCAATGCGCAAATTATTTAAAATCGTAGAGAAATGTCTTATTGTGCTATTTTGGAGTGCAAAAATTATAGCCGCGCCAAAAATATTACCCGTAGTAGTATTTCATATCATCGGTAAAGTCTTATTTTAATAAATTTTAAATTTTCTGTTTATTGAATTGATTTTTTGTACTGTAACGAACGAAAGTAAACGTGGGATAATCTCAGAGCAGAATGGTCGAGTTTTATCTTTTTTCTTTCCACCCTGGTAGCGAACAAAAGTTTAGCGAAAAAATGCTTCACGGGTGTTTTGTTAATTTTAGACTTAATTGTTCGAAATAAAGTTTATTATGCAATGTGTGCATCAAAGAATACATCTGTTGTCGAGAAGATACTACTTTCTATTGGTTCAGATGTTAATCGTTCGTCGTAGTCTAGCTACTGGTCGCAAGATGGCAGCACGTTGAATAAAATTTCAATATAAAATCAAAACATCTTTTTAAATTAGAAACTATGATCAATCATTATCAAGATTTCTTAGTGTTTATCATTACCGCTCCGTTCCGATAGTAATCTTAGCTTAACGCACTTCCATTGTTTGTTTTCTTCCGTGAATAGTCACGACTAAATGTGTGCATGTTCCTTGTGATTTTTGCTCTACATATCGCACTGCTATTACAAAAGTGTTATAACTCAAAATATGTGAAATTCAAGATTATACCATTGTTGAACTTAAAATTTTATTCTCTACACTTCAATAAAACCGCCGTTAGAATTTTGTAAAAAAGCAATTAAAAGATATCTACTTAACTACTTAACTCAAAATGAGACCGCTTTATGTGAGCTAGTTCTGGCCAAAATAGTTCTTATTCAAAAATATTAAAGCAGTCTCTTTTGTTTTTAAATATGTATATTTGGCAAGCAGGAAATAACTTATACATAAATTTACACAGATATTTCACGGGAAACGAGTAATTCCATTTTTCGTCGATTGTGAGAAAATTCACTTTTTGAGTTAATGAATACACTATTGTATTAACAGTGCCATATATATATGATGTTTTCTATTAATCGTGATTAATGTACATTTTAAATGCATTCTAACAATAAATAATAAATAAATAAATAAATAAATAACGCACACAATCACTAGGGAAAGCCTGTGTCGCGGGTGCCATGGACACACACATAGACAACCACAAATTACATCCAAACTCACGAGAGAAATAAATGTAGGCCATGCACATATTTCTCTCGGCCCGGGAATCGAACCTGGGTCCCCTGCGTGGCAGGCCGGCATGGTAACTGTTATTACTCCTTATTATTACTCCATCTCCAAGAGTCTAGCTCTTAATTAGGAAGACGATGTCAAATAAAATAATTTTAATTTGATACTTTTCAAATAATTATACATTACCAATCAATAAATTATGCTATATAATACCAATGATCTCAGTACAGCGTACAAAAAAAACCGACCTCAAAAGTTCGTGGAATTACATCTATTTACCAAGTTTTATTGAATGATTCATCCCCTAGTTTGCCACCCTTAGAGGTAGAATATTTTCTTCAAATGGGACCACTACTAAGCTACTCTCTTTACAGCAAAAAAGAGTCATCAAAATCGGTTCACAAAAAAGGCCGGTTATCTCGTAACATACATACAAAAAAAGCGCAGCTATTTTGCACAATTTAACCTTCACTGGGTTCGCAGAGTAGCAAATTAATTAACTTCTATTTTTATTAACATGGACTTCCGTAAAGTAACGACTGAATCTATTAATTACTATAATAGTTTAGTTGAATACCAAGGTTCCTTATTATATTTCTATTTGTGAAGATCTGTAATTGGCTTTCAGTTGTTAATATTATTTTTATTTAATTTAGTTTAAGCTGCTGGTCTTCCGATATGACAAATAAACAAACTATTTACTGACCTGTAAACCTAAGACCATTGAAATGACGAATCAATTTAGTTATTTTTTATAAAATTCCTTTGGCAATTTATTGAAATTACATTTATAGAAAAACGTATCGTACAGTTTTTTCATTGAGTATCTCTGTGTTCATATTCACTGATTTTATCCCATAATGTAAAACTTAGTACCGAATTTGTATTTAAACAACGGATTATGCAAATTGCCGTTTTCCATGGACAATGTAATGGAAATATAACAAAGCCCCTATTCAATAGTGCTTACTGATTTGTTACAGGGATCGAGTTTACAAACTAAATATGTCTGATATAAGTCAATCACACTGTGAGGTGAGTGATATTTATCTTAATTATTAACATAAATTTAAGTTATACGTTGGCGTTGATTCAGGCAAACGCAAACTTAATTTAAGTTCAGGATTGTCTCTTTCGCATAAGTAAGAACGAGATAAAAGATTTCATTTGAGATCTGACGAGTAGACTAATCAGACCTCGCATGAACTCGGACAAGTCGGCGTTAGTCGAAGCTCATGTAAACCGGTATTAAATTTAATAATACTTATTATTTATAATATTATTAGTAAAAATGTACTCAAAAACTAGTGTTAGAATTTACCCAGCTTATATCAGGGCAAATGCACCACCGCCCCAGCATTGGGGACTCCCACCTATTTACCAATGTGCTCAAGAGCCGCGAGTGCCGTTCGAGATGAGACGCATGCGATTTAACAGCGACGCACTTTGCTCTCTGATAATAGTTTCTGAAATCGTCGACACGTTTGTCAGCGAACATGGTTGACGCGTGACAAAAAGTGGAATTCGTAACAAAATCATGAACGGATTGTTATACTAAACGCGCAGTGCACTGTATATCCATTGCGTGTAGTTAACCTACACGCTTATAAGCAATATACTAAAATATTGTAAGTAGCTGTCAACATATAAAAATCAATCAGATCCAAACGTAATTGAATAGTCTTGTCCTTAAATTCACAAATGCACAGAATTTACATTATGTTTAGTAGGCAGGATTTACGTTATTACTAAAATGCACTAAATTATTAGGTTACCTTGTTTTTGGGCTTAGCTCTAGCTGTTGTTGAGGTTATTTTATATAAATTTTAATATAAAGTAATGGTAGAAACGATTAAAATGATACGCATATTGAAATTCCAAGTGCCACTTTGATTCAGCTATACATATATGGCTGAAAGCGCAACATACTAGACGTTTTACATTTCTCAACTGAGTATCATCATCCCTTGAAAGGTAAAGTCCTTGTCATTATATGTCACACTTCGCCCTCTTGATGCAAAAAGGGAAATTAGAAAAATGTTTACTCACCGTTATCTTGTGATGCACAGAAGGGGTTCCAAAAGCACTCTACTGTCTTTTAAAATCGTAATATCGTTATTCCTACTTTATATTAAATTTGTTTAATCGGATTGATATGTGGAAGTCACGCGAGGATAAGAACGAATGAAAGGATTGAAACAAAATTGTTACCCGTATCCAATGACATTCCATATCTGTTTACATATCATTTAAGATCGATAGAGTAAGGTATTTGAATTTATCTTTTGTATGTTTCGAACCAAAAATTAGTAAAATAGAAGAATTTCAGTAATCACCTCTGAAGTAAAAAGAACTGATGGATTATATTAGAACCTGCAGCAGCTTCTGCTATCTGCATCTCTGATCGCGATAAAAATCTCAGTACTAAGTACTAAAAAAATCGACCTCAAAAGTTCGTGGAATTACATCCGTTTGCCAAGTTTTATTGAAAGCGGTTACCGGAAAGTGCGCGAAACCGGATTCATCCCCTAGTTTGCCACCCTTAGTGGTGGAATGTTTTGTGTACATTTAAATGGTACTACTACTGAGGTACCCTCTATCCAACAAAAAAGAATCTACATATGATGATTCGGTTATATCGGTGATATCGGTTCATAAATTAGACGGAGTTATCGCGTAACATACATTCAAAAAAAGCATACATTCGATTTGAGAACCTTAATCTTTTTTTGAAATCGATTAAAAATAACTTTAATAATTGTCCTTTAGAGTATAAGAAAATAAATTTTCAACAGAGGGACGCACTACTACTAGAAGCGAGTAATGTGGCAAGGTGCGTGAGCAAGGGAAAGTCAGAGCCTTTCGAATGTCGCAACCATATACGCGTGCTGCAGCCACTAGGAGACGGAGAAAGACTCTACGTTTGCGGCACCAACGCCCACAGTCCCAAAGACTGGGTAGTTTATGTAAGCTTACCACTGATTATTATAACACCTAAGGTTATTATTTAACTGAGTGAATACCAATGTAAGGGATTACGATTAGCAATATTTTAGACAGATAAAGTGGCAAGGATTCCAATTTCCATAATATTATATTTCGATTATGTGCATGAAGTATTTTGAGCTACGGTACGTAAAGACAATGGAACCTTACAGAGTTAATGCTTAAGTTTATTATACAGTTAAACCTGACCCATCTTCCTCGGCACGAATACGTGCCCGGCATCGGGTTAGGAGTTGCGAAATGTCCGTATGATCCTGCGGACAACAGCACGGCTGTGTGGGTCACGCAGGGCAACCCGGGTGGCCTACCTGCGCTCTACGCGGGGACTAATGCAGAGTTTACAAAAGCGGACCCAGTCATATTCCGCAATGATTTATTTGACCACGGTCAAAAGAAGTTCAATTTCAAGAGAACGTTGAAGTACGACTCCAAATGGCTAGACAGTGAGTATCTTTAATTGATTGACTTTTAAAGTTTGCCTTTAAAGTACTTGGAGTCGTGAACCAATCCAAGCCCTTAGTTTAAATTGAAAGATTACAGTACAGCTTGTACAACTAATTGACACGTTAGATTACAGTTAAATTGACGACGCGCCTTGTCTTCTACTAAAATATTTGTTCCAGAAACTAACTTTGTCGGATCCTTCGACGTCGGTGAATATGTTCTGTTTTTCTTTCGGGAAACGGCTGTGGAGTTTATGAACTGCGGTAAAGCAGTATATTCTAGGGTAGCCAGGGTATGTAAGCAGGACACGGGAGGTAAACACATACTCAGCCAAAATTGGGCGACGTATTTAAAAGCGAGGTTAAACTGCAGTATACCTGGAGAGTTTCCATTTTATTTTGACGAAATACGTAAGTTCCTTACATATCACTTTTTCTCCGCATTTCATAATTTATTTATACAAAAAGTAAGTCAATGTATTTTGCGTACACAGAGAGTGTATACCAAATGCCGGACGATCCGACACGTTTCTATGCGGCATTTACAACAGGCGCAAGTGACGGATTGGTCGGTTCCGCCATCTGCACCTACACTATGGACGATATTCAAGAAGCCTTTGCTGGAAGGTTCAAGGAACAGGTGAATATTACAGCTTTAATAAAGCTAGTCAATTGTTAATAGTACATTGTGTATATAGGGCGGTAAATAAGAATAAGAAAGAAAAAGATAAGAAATTATAAGATAAGATATTATAAGATAAGATAAGATAAGAAATTACTAACGAGAGAGATGTATATAAAATCAATAATTTCAAGATATATATAAATATTATATAAATAATAAATAATATAAATAACTGTATTTTAATTAATAAATTTAGTAAAATATAAGTAAATTGCAAATGGTTGACTTTTTTTATATACTTCAAGCTTATGCGAAATACATTCAGATTTTTCGAGTATAAAAACTTTTACCTTAATCTTGACGTATAAGAGCAGTACAGTGCAATTAAATAAAAAAAAAACATTTCGGCCTAGGCCGGTAAAGTAATGAAGAAGCACGCGGGCGCACTTTAGTACGTTACGACCGACTTTGCCTATATGTCAATGACTCTGTTTTCGAGCAAGTGTGATGAAAATAATGTTTATTTCAATTCTTTTTAAGATTTGCTACAATATTGAAATTTTTAATAACGTCATCGAAATTATGCATAAACAGGCTACGTCCAGTTCAGCGTGGCTGCCTGTGTTAAGAGCACGGGTTCCTGAACCTAGGCCGGGTACTTGTGTCAACAACACAGAAGCCCTTCCCGATAATGTCCTGAACTTCATCAGGTATGTACATAGTTATTAAACTTTGTTACTTCGTTCAGATAATTTGTGTATAAATGTTATAGGGCAATGTCGCGTCACGTCGTAGTGCTTTGGTCACAGGTAAGCACAAGTCACAATTTTTGCGGTTTTCAAATGAAATTAAGTGCAAGATCTAATTAGAAGATTACTTTGAAGAGTTTCTGGAATAGGGACCTATTTAAAAAACAACTATCTTGGCTTAAAAAAATTACGATATCTGGCGGAAAGATAAAACGTTTAATGGCTTTCACAAAAATATGAAATGATAAAAAAAGACAAAACGAACATATTCAGTCAACAGCACACCATGCTATACAATTTTGTTCGAATATCGGTTCCAGGATGATGAAACAAGATCCGTCAATGTGTAGCTTCATATGTTGCCGTCTGTACGTAACAGATAGCTTTTACCTACTGAAAGAACAACAACTTGTATGTGCTGCAACCATCAACATAGTCGCACGATGCTGAGCATCAACAACAAAACAATATACCGGACCAATATTTTTATGTTTGTTTTATACTAATTTAAACACAAGAAATTAGCACATGTTGAATACAATTGTGTAATAATTAAAAAATGAAATAATTTATTTGGGCACATATTTCTGAAAAGCAGCGACTTGTACTTACCATATAAATTCCTATTAGTACCTACTATTTTGTGCGTAAATATTGTAGATACTGTCGTAAGTAGTACATAGGTGCAACCAGTAAGTGGGCTTAAATATTAAAAGGGAACGTGAGTATATTGGAAAATCAAACCGTTTCATCTTTCATCCCCTTGAGAATACCTAACCTCAGCAGGGTAACGTTAGTTGCGTAGCACGTGTACCCTCTAATTGGGTGACATTCACATGATAATGAATACATAATCAAATGCGTAAAGATTTTTTAATGTATCCTTTTGTTGTATCGAAAAGATATACTAAAGTAATGATATTTTGAACACAAAGTAAGGACTGCCGCCGATTGAATTTGGTGAGGTCAAAATATCGTTTGATAAGCTTATTCTAGTCAGTTTTTAGCTGTCCTGTTTTGTATGCAAATGTTAAAATCTTACTAAGATAAGCCAAAAAGGTGGATTATAGTTTGGTAGCGTATGTGTGTAAGGTTTAAGATAGAACAATTAAAATTATTTACGCAATGTAGAGTTTAATATAAATAATTTGTAAATAATTTTGATCAACTGTTTTTATTTATATGAAGAAAATATTTTTACGAATCTTCAAAAATTAAGTAACTTAAATATAATTTGTTAAAATTTTATTTAACCCTGTTCTGTCCCCACGTTGGGCACCATGTTTTCATTAATTCCTTATTAGCGTATATTCCCTTCACGATATGTTATTAATTAATCGTTAAATAAATAATTATTACGTCTTAGATCACATCCACTAATGGACTCTGCGGTGCGGCATGAAGGCGACACGCCAGCGTTTTACAAGAGAGACCTGGTGCTGACAACGCTAGTGGTGGATCGGCAATTCGTCGACATGCTCAGGGACGATATCACCTATACCGTATTCTATGCCGGCACTAGTAAGTGACTAACTTTACATTTTGTTGTTCTTTTAAGTACGTTCGATAATGGACGCTATAATGGACGAAAATTGCAAAATTACATATTTAATATTTAATTACCGATAATTGTGATTCCATTTGTTTTCTTATTAGATATTTTGCTGTTTTTCCGACACCACTTAATAGAACAGCCCCCATTGTTAGAGATATTATATTTGTTACAATAAATACTGAATATACCGAGACATATACACAGATCAGATGTTGGGGCTGTACTATTTCAGTTTTCTAATTTATGACTTCAAAACAGACGAGAGTTGATATTTAAAAGTGATATATGAAATATAACTATATGAAATATAATAATAGAAAGGTATATAAAAGTGATATGGTCCCATTTATCAGGCAAGTTTTGTTGTAGGTAGTTGCCAGGGATGGATGGCCCTTATTTCGTCTCTATTTCTGGTTATATACTCGATGATTCGAAATCATGAACTTTAATCATATTTGAAATCATTTTGAAATCTAAATTTTACGTTTGGATCGCGGCCATATTGCGAAATGTTAAGAACTTCTTTGTTCTGTTATTGAAAATCAAGACTAATAGAGTAAAAAAGTAACCTTTGTCAACTTTTTGTCAAAAAGTTGTCAACCTTTGCGAGAATTTGCATTGTTATGGGTGTACTACGTGAGTGCGAATGCTGATTACGCGAATGACGATAGTGCGAAAACGTTCATTTGCGCGAATGGTCAGTTGCGCTATAGTTCATTTGCGCTAATGGTCAGTTGCGCGAAAGCTTGAATGCGCGAATGACGATAGCACGAAGACAGATTTTCGAAAGCTGGAAAGCAAGTCAATTGTTACAAGTACTCCCATGGCTGCAGGTTGTTGCAATTCGGACAAAAAACCGTTGTAATAATCTTTTTTTTTAAATGATTGTAATTAAAGATTGCTTTGTTTGGTTAATTTAAATAAAAAAGTTAAAAAATAAACGTATAATTCATTATGAAAGCTTTGCATTGCAAATAATTGCAACAGCCTGCAGCCAAGGGAGTACTTGCAACAATTAACTTGCCGTTCAGCTTTCGCAAATCTGTCTTCGTGCTATCGCCATTCGCGCAAATGAACTATCGCACATTTAAGCTTTCGCGCAAATGAACTACCGCGCTTTTAAGTTTTCGCGCAACTGATCATTCGCGCAAATGAACTATTGCGCATTTAAGCTTTCGTGCAACCATCTTCGTACTCACGTAGTACACCCCATTATTATAGTGTACATGTTTTCCAAAATTTCATTGATAAAATTAGAAAAAAACAATTCGCTATATAGTAGTTTAGCTGCGAAACATGGGACAACTGAAATCCGTTAGCCACCGTACCGAGCTAGCAACGAGAAAGTAGCTAATAAATAGTTCTCAGATTATACGAACACCTACTCAGAAATCTAAAAATTGTTTCAAACGACGAAATGTTTTATACCCGACTGAAACTCCTCTTATTGGATAATGAATTCTAAGATGCAGGGGAATTTCTTTCGAAGAAATTGGAATTTTATTTTTATTAAATTTGACGACGTATTTCGACAATAATTTGTTTTTTTTACTTATTCTAAGTATATTGTTTTATATGTATTGGTAGGTCAATGATATTAATTATTGTTGTTTGTATTAGTGCCGATCATATTTCACATTGACAATACGAAATAAATCCTATACTGTTGAAGAACAATATTATTTATGTCGTATTGTCAGAACAGAAGCTATCTATGTTACTGGACTAGTTTCTTGATCGATCTACTCGATCAACATAGACATCGTATTGTACTTACAATGAATTTAGGAATATTTTACAGAGAGTCATAATAAATAGATAACATACTTACAATATTAGGGTACCTTCAAATTAGACGCTTGTAGAAGCGCTGCAGTGCGCGGCAGCTGCGCATCCGTAGCGCTTCAGTAATTTTTAGTTTACTAATTGTGACAGCTAAAAACCAACCAACACACTAGAGGAAAATACAGTCAATCTTGTAACTTTAAGTTGTATAATAGGAGCTTATAATTGTAACAAATAGGAGCTTATGCAGCTTAAAATTGTTTTCAGAATTCTGAACACAATTTTAAGCTGCATAACTGTTTCTACATTAGCAAAAGTCGCAACAGCCGTAGGCAATTTAGTAGCAATAGAGCTTCTTGTAAAAGAGTTCGTCGAGGGTGTTCCCGCGTTCCGTGGGTGTTACTGCGTTCCGGTTTTGAAGGGTATGTAAACTAGTGAAATTACAGACACATGGAACTACTGGTGCAGTGGTAGTGCTCATCAGATTTGTGCGATTTATAGAGCTGTGAGTGATACTGCAAGTGCTATGATCAAGCATGTCGCTTACCACCATGCGCGCGTCTTGTTCATACCGTTATCGTCGCTTGATATCATAAAAAAAATCTAAAATCGAACACTCAGAAAAAATTCCTTCGATCCGGCCGGATTCGAACCGACGTCTTCTAGCATACCGTGCCAGACGCTTTTTCTGAGTGTTCGATCTTTGTATTAATAATTATAACAAATTAGTGGAGTAATTTCACAAAAAAATAATTGAATATCAATTCAATAAAAATTCATAATACACATGTTAATATTTTTTTTAATTGTCCGTACCTTTTCTGTGCTGAAAGAAAATGTTTAAACCTGCTAAGTATATGCTTGCTAAGTTGTAAGCCATACTCAACAAGCAACTACAAAGCAGGAGATCAGTTAGTCATCGAGTTGTTCGTCTCGTCACATGGTATCGTAAAAAAGCAAACTAAATACCACCTTTTATTTTATACTAGTGCCCTCTAGAACCTATTAAACACTAACGCTGTTAATTGCATTTTGCACTAAAAGGTGCATACGCTAGTCTTCCAACTGTCGTAAAATGATGCATATAAGAGTTTGACTATAAAAGTAGCTATATTAGAACAGTATAATGTTTCCAGAAGTTCTATAACATAATTAGACCAGTTGCACAGCACAACGCAATTGTTACCCTTGTGAAGATTTGAAATGCATTCGAGAAATTACACTCGAGTTAAAGATCTAATTTTAAAAGCGCACCTTTAAGCGAGTTAAAATTAGCGCTTTAACACTCGTATTACTTGCCGTATTTGAGTGGAAATTACAGTAAAACGACCAACGCCGTGTCATTCAGAGGACTATTTTACTTATTTTTTATTTGCACATCTACTAACAACTACTAATACGTAGTGAGCTATCAATAAGTAATAAATAACGACGTATCATTTAGTGTGTAGTTAATAAAAATGGAGACGTGTATATTTTTTTAATTTGTCAATAATAATTTTAAAGCGATTCTGAATTATAAAAAAACAGTAAATTTTAAATCATTTCTAGCCGCTTAAATGTAAAAGTATATTAAATGACAGCCTTAATATTTTAACGATCGTCGATAAAAATAACACTGCTCCATTTTAAATTTCACTGACATAACTACAAAGAATATTTTCTTTCATTCGTTCGTTCACTCTTTTCCAAAGGTCGTTATTAAGGCGTTCATAATAAATTGTTAATACCAAGTGACGGGACGAACAAGTTGTACGTCTGGTGGTAAGCGACACGCGTGTCCATAACAGTTGTTTTGCTACTCGGAGCTTTAAATAATAAAGATCTGAGCGGTACTGCCACTGCGCCCGTCACTCCCGAGACATAGGTAGACAAGTCCCCTGTATCTATAATTTCACCAGCACCCTTACTCTTCAAAACCGAAACACAGTACTGCCACCTTACCTGTCTATTTCTGCCGCCAAGCAGTAATGTCAGCATTACTGTGTTCCTGTTTTGAAGGGTAACGTGCTGGTGAAATTATAGGCACATGAGACTTGTCAACTTATATATCAGGGTGACAGACGCAGTGGCAGTGCCCCTCATATCTTTGCGATTTAAAGCTCTGAGTGGCACTGTAACTGTAACAAGCGCACGACTTGTTCGTTCCGTCACTTGATATTACAAAAAAAACTAATACTTCGTGATTAACAGCGATTACTGATTTCCAACTCCTGCTGGTTACCGATTAGTTACAACTATTTTGCACAGTTAATTCGTGGTATCTTTAATCAAGTTTTTTTAATGTTCCTCGTAGGTGCTGGAGAAGTATATAAGATAGTGCAATGGGCAGGTGGCGTCTCCCGAGTGGCGGACATTTGGCGGGTCTCGGGTTACGAACCAGTTCGAGCTTTAGCACTCTCGAAGACAACCCATTCTCTATACCTCGCCACAGATTACAGATTACGACAACTGCCATTAAGAGCTTGTACACATCGGTAAGCATTTTGAACCATGCTTCTACCATGAGATAACAGTGACAAATATCGCTAGCGACCGCGTAAAATGTTTTTATACAAAATGTTGTTTCTTCTCGTGACCCCTAGAGATGCTGTACAATTTGACATACAAAATTATGAAGTTATTTACGTGGTCGCTAGCGACAACTGTCAAAGTAAAATCGTGGTAGAGGCATAGACCTCATAGCGGGATAACACTTTAGTCGTTTAAATGTGTAGGCTTATTAAATTACTTCTCTTTCTTTTTCCTTATAGGAATTGGACTTATTCCTGAAACTCGAAATGTAAATTTACTCCTTAATTTATTAATATAGTAATATTAAAAGCCATGGTAGTCCAATGATCTGATCTACTGCCTCACAAGCAAAGGTCGTGGGTTTCTCGGAATTTATGTGCGAAATTTAACTTAACTTTCCCATGAGCTTTTCGGTGAAGGAAAACATCGTAATGAAACTTGCACGTCGAAGAACGTTGACTCGCCTGAGTGGAGACCCCTGCCCAAAAGTGGGACGTATAAAAAGGGTGATGATGTGTTGATAATACGAGCGTGTGCGAATTTAGTTCGATTGATTAAGATGGACTGAAATAACTGACAACGAATATGTCCATTGAACTGTCATATATTAAACTGTCAG
The DNA here is from genome assembly GCF_003589595.1 of Hyposmocoma kahamanoa. Taxonomy (NCBI): domain Eukaryota; kingdom Metazoa; phylum Arthropoda; class Insecta; order Lepidoptera; family Cosmopterigidae; genus Hyposmocoma; species Hyposmocoma kahamanoa. Next base: position 6,755,557 of record NW_020654422.1, read on the forward strand.
GTGTTAAAATAAACGTTTGCACAGGTACGACAGTTGCGTACGATGCGTCTTAGATCCATACTGTGGATGGGATAAAGAAGTTGGAGCGTGTCGTCCTTACACGCCTGGCCTTCTCCACGATGCTACGAATTCTACTCCCTCGATATGCGAGGCCAGCGCTCCTCTGAGGACTGTGCGAGCGAGCTATGGTCAAAGCGTCCATTTAGCTGCCTTTGGAAAAACACCTGAGGCATTAAAAGATCAACAAGTTACTTGGTATCACCATTCCCGACAGGATGGGCGGCATAAAATAAATTTCAAGTAAGTTTGTAAACTTATCTGACACAAATAATACCAGTATTTCTTTGTTATCGACATTAATTCTTAGTAATATCGCAGTATTATAATTTATTTTGTTTGCAGCTTGGACCGAGTTCTTGAAACGTCGGAAAGAGGCTTAGTGATCCTATCGGTAACAGAATCGGACCGAGGACGCTACGAATGCTACTTTGGTCCTACCCTCATTGCTTCTTATAACTTGGACATCGACATACACAGGTATTGGTGGTCACAAATAGGTAGCTTGACATTTACGGTATAAATTTTCGTAAATGCTTATTTCGGTCAAGTAACGAACAATTTGTTAACTCAGTGTAATAACTGACATGGCAGCACTGCCTTTGATGTCAATTAAATAATCAATAGCATTTGTTATTTAATTGACATCAAAAGTGTTACAGTAATTATGATAACCGTGTTGTTGTAGATGTACACAGCCAAGCAAAACGCAAGATTATAAGCAAGTTTATTCAGATTGGTGCCACGAGTTTGAGAAGTACAAAAGCGCTATGAAAGTTTGGGAGACGAGGCAAATGGTAAGTCTCGTGGTTTACTTAGATAACACTGCTTTATGTACGTATTAACTGTATATGGTTAATCTCTTGCCGACAAAAAGTATATAATACGAATTACAAAGCTCTCTCGTATATATTCAATTTAAAATAATGTTTCATAAAATCGCCATGTAATAAATATGTACTAACATTACGACCACTACGTGACTGAGGCCTGGCCTGAAAGTCTTAGCCTGGCTGTAAAACCGAGGTTGTTATTGCCTACTTAAGGGTTCAAAAGTCGACTAGCAAATAATCAAGCAGTTATCGAGTCATCAATTGGCATATGTTTTATTTCCACGATGGAAACCAACCGTTATTACCCCCAATTTACTTTTTTCAACTTTAACAACGCTGCCGAATGAATACTCAATGCTATAATTACTCATAATCATAACGACTAATAAATATTGTAAGCTTTTGGTGGCGTAAATCGCAGCCATAGTATGCCGCAGCGCGATAGCTACGATAAAATTTATGTACCTACAATAATAATAACCAGACCAAATGAGTGTAATTTTATTAGGCCAACTTTGTAATTACTGCCGTTTATTATTCATTAAGTTATCCGTAATTACCTGCAAAATGGTGAGGTCAGAATTTTAAGTTATTATTTATTAATAAAATATCTCTGTACATTAATTAATAAAATATATCTATCGTCTCAATTGTTTGAAATAGATCTAGCTTTACTATGGTTAAATATATTTTAACGTCAAGAGAAAGAATTCTCTATATTTATACTATTTGCAAATTAATAATTTTGATAAAATCAAAATTAAATTTGATAAAAAAAAAGTTGTCAATGCCTCCACTAATAACAATTTTATTTTCAGCAATGTTCGAAAAGCCTGAATGCGTCGTCGCAGCAGAACAGTCTGGGGAATGAGATCGTGACATCACTGCGGTGATAGGGCACAGTCACACAGACAGTTGATTAATGTACGATTACTCGCCGCCCTCGCGGCATAAACTATCCGATATTTCGCCGACAGTGTCCGGCAGGCAGTGAGCACGGGCCCCTACCACCGGTCTACAGGTCAGCATTTTAAGGGAAACCACCAAAACATGTTCGATTATTTTTTTCAAAACAACTCGAATCAATATTTTTGTTGCCATTATGTAATTGTTGTTCCTTGTATTTGGAAATTTACCAAATGTAACGCACAAATGCGCGCACTAAACTTACTTATGTTGTAACAAACCATTTCCGTTATAAAAGTACATCGTAAACATGGGGTAAGGGTCGTAGCTACTGCTTACTGAAAGGGGAATGATAATGTAGTAAGGGGATGATCCGTTAAAATAGATTTGCTGGTCGTTCTCCGTAGCCAGCCGTTCCAGACACTGCGCTTTGACGGGTGGCTGACTGCTGTGCTACTTTACTGCCAATTTTTATTTCTACTGTGTTTCTAATTCATATTTCATACGTCCATACACCTTTGGTCTTGTTATATCGGGTAGTATATGCAGCAAGAAAAGCGTTAAAGTTATTTTTAATGTATTGTTGATGAACGCGACTGAATAATTTAAGCAAAACTTTGTCAAAGTTACTTCAGTGCATGACTATTATGTAAAATTGTTATCGCCTCCGCATTGAAAAATGTAACTAGTTCGTACAAGCCGAACGTCTTGAAGGTGTGATTACACCGCTACAAATTGCTGTGATATCAGTTCTCGTTGGTTTACAAATGAAAATGATAAGAGAATAATAATATTACTTAAACATTGTTTTCGTATTACTATACATTTTCATATAAAGTCGATAATACAAAAAATTATTATAGTAAAAACACAGCACATATTGAATTTTCTCTCGACTTTTAATAGTAAAAATTATTGAAAAACAAATTATTTTACAGCATTTAATTTACATTTTCCAAATCCATTATTAATTAAGAATAGGTACTATTATAAAAAAGAGCAATACAAACGCCAATTTAGGTGTAAGGGTAATTGATAATGCTTATTTGTAGAGTCGTTTAACAATTGATAGCATTTATTTGTGTAGGTTTTTGTTGTTCGGCGGCATCTTTGCGTGTTGAAACACTGTTCAAAGTTATGTAGAAGTTTCAATTAGGTTAGTATTAGTTTCAAAGAGATGGAATTATTGATTTATTGCCATAAAATGTAATTTTAGGCCCGACTTCGGACTCGGAAACCGAATTTAATAGAAGTTGTTTTGTTTTGTTTTCGGTTGAATTTAAATAGGAATTTCGCTAGAATAGTGCCTTGTGAAGCATGCTTACGGTATATACAATTCTAATTGAATTTTACTTAATATTTTTGTGTACAATGTAAAAAGTTATTGTGTAGAGTTTATGAATTTGAGCGTAGGTAAATCGTTCGTGAAAAAAGCAATAACGTTCCAATGAATTAAAATTTCGACAGTATTAAATATAATTTTTGCAGATTAGATAGAGTACTAAAGTTAAACTTAGGGAGTAAGTAAAAGTTACAATTAATTTATGAGGAGGTACCGTTCAGGAAATCGCCGAAAACGCCTCAACTGTTGAAAAGGCATTAAAATATTTATTATAATAAAACTACCTAACCACTAAAGCTTATTTAAGATCAGGTACAAGGTACCATTTTAATAGATCTCATACATATTTGTATACTGCCATGTAATCTTGCTTTGTACCTTTTGAAGCAGTATTGTAAAGCAAGACCAGTATAAATGTACATCATTCACTGTTTCCGTATTGTTGGCTTGAACAGTACTTACAATGTTTTTTCTCAGTATATCTTTAAAAGTTAATTTATACAACAATGTATATAATAATGAATTTCGTAGAAATTGCTACGTTTATTATTGTAAAAAATGTATAAGTATTGTAGCATAAGCGATTGTTTTATAAAAGAAACACGAGAAATAAATTATTTTAGATCTAAAAATTTGCTTTTACTTTATATGTATCTTTTTTATTTTAGCCAAAGCTTTAGATACTATGTAAACAATTGCTTTAACAATCAATTTCAACTAATTAGAACCTACGCCACTGCTGGACTGAAATATTAAATGAAGAATGAAGATTCCGTTTTAGATTTAAATTAAAAATTATTTTATGTATTTACAGGCATTCGCGAGGAGTCTTAAAAAATAAGCTCTCGTATATATCTTTTTACGGACAATGAAACCGTAATTTGAGTATCGTAAACGGCGTCTGTCTCAGATTGGCGAACATCATTGAATTTAATTACCGAGGGAGAGTGAAATAATTGGCGAGTCGCCTGTAATGGCGCGCTTTATGGCCAAATTAATAGATTCTCGCTGAGGCTAAACTCAGTTCAACTCGCGAACAATAAATCTGACCTGAAATTACTAATATACTCTAATTTTATTGCGACTATTGATAGCAATATCTCGACGGGTTGCGGAGATGAAATATCGGAGGGGAAACGATATAAATGGAAGCGATTGATTGCTCTCGCTCTATTTAACCCAGGGAGGCAGTTCTCGCTCAGACAGGCAAAGGTAGGTCGGTGGAGCCACAGCGGCTGCGGCGGAGACGGCTAGAGCCGTTAATACTCACACTGATTAACAACTAAATTGACAGCGAACTGACCATACATTTCTAGCTATCCCTGTATCTCTGTTACCTACACAAGATTAGAAAAGTTTGTACGGCAAGAAAAGTATATATGGTATTTTTTTTGAAAAATGTCATCTATTGAAAGTCATGTGTATTGCTAGGGGTTCAAAATTGTTCAAACTTTATACGTTAATAACTGCTTGTAAAAAAAAATATGAGGAGACTGATTGATATGTACATAATAAATTTAACTTGTAACTAATGCTGGTAACCTAAGTGCAATTACGTACACACGTACAGGCTATTTTTAATGGAAGCCTTGAAGATTAGAAGATCAATTTCCTAGAAGTGAACGTACAGGTAATTTGCAACTTATATTCAAGGGAAAACCAACAGAATTTACTTATTCATTATTTTGCCTTCCTACATTATTAGATCCGGAAACTGAGTTCTAATGAATTATGTCTCCACTTAATTAGTATAAATGAACATTGTTTGTTATAATTAGTACACTAAAAACAAACAATCTACGCAGTGCTAAGTGTACACTAAATATTCAGTGAGTGGATTATCTTTATACAAATACGGTCGTGTTTTTTAATAGCGTAACAACATTAGATACATAATTTCATTTAACTTGGCCTTGGAGACGCTATTTCGATTATCCTTTGATCTTCCATCCCAGCTACGTTCTAGTGCTCGACTGCGCTCGCGAGATCTCGAATCGACGTTGGTAATCGAATTAAGGAAAGGGCCTACAAGTCTACTTTGTCGAGCGATGGAGCGAGGGATGGGTCGTTTAGGAGCTCGAGCCGCATGATCGATCATACGCGTCATGTGAGCTGCTCTTAACGTTGAAACAATATCTTCAAAGCTCCACTAACTCATTCCTAAATAGACATCTTACGAAAGCGATACACAAATCTCCATTAGATAATAAACATATTTGTTAGTATTTCGATCGCTTGACATGTGCACGGCTCTACTTCGTGAGTTGAGAACATGTGTTCCTTTCTACACCATTCTTATTTCACTTGCTTCCCAACGAGCCGCATAAATTACCGCTTTCCTGTGACTCGCTGAATGTTTCTTTTTTTCTGTTAATATCGCCAGCTTAATTTATGGCAGCGGAATAAACTAGGGAATTTCTTTCGGGTTGTTTCACTGTTATATTGGATCGTGAATGTCATCATCACGAAATCTAAATAAGCTTTTACAAATCCGTATTAGTAGTTTATGCTCAAGGGTTATGTCATCATAACAAAATGCAAATTAACACAGATTTAATCCGGATTTATGCCGCTGAGCTCAATAACTGTTAATAATCCGAAGGCGAGCGGTCGGACGCCGGACTCTTTACGGACGGAGCCGTCAACCCTTTGCAAATCTAACAACGTTTTAGCCTTGTTGATTTTCCATCACACGTCATAATTTTTCTCTAGTATTCTTCTTTTAAGATTTTCTTACCAAGTCACTGTTTGGTTGTATTGAGTTTACTTACTACAAAAGGTTAGCTTTTTTATTATTAACATGTTTTTACCAAAATTGGTAACAAAACACTTTATTTAATTGATATTGCGATCTTTTAACAATACATTGCTGTTCTAAATACGTTCTTAACAAAAACTGAGTAAAAAGTCGTTGAAAATCAAATACAAAAGATCCGACAACAAGCACATAGAAAATTTCGTTAGGTCCGCTGATTCATTCCATGGTTTAGTTGGCGTAGCGTCTGACACGGTTTGCTAGGGGACGCTGGTTCGAATCCGGCCGGATCGGAGGAATGTTTTCTAAATGTTCGACCTTTGTATTAGTAATTATAACAAACTAGTGGAGTAATTTCCAAATTGAATATCAATTCAATACAAATTTTAAAACTAAGTAGTTTCTAAAAATATTATTAGTTCATATTCGTTGTTTGCTTAAGATGTACAACGGCATATTTTGGAGAATTCCAAAGATTTGCGGCACGTTCTCTTAGAAAGGTAAGATATTAATTTATTGAAATGCAAATTAAAACGTCATCTTGGATGGAGGATTTGGGAATTTAATTTTATTACACGAGTTGTTGTTACCGATAGAGCTCCATTTTAATATTAAAAAACAAATTATTCAAATCGTTAAGACTTAAATTTGGCCACTTTCCGAGCGAGACTTCGCGTGGTGTCCCGACGAGGGGAAAAACAAAAACAGGGCTTATTATTACTGGGTCAAGAGAAAATCCAAAGTATCTATGTAAATATAGGTAGGTTAGGTATTTAGAACGAATGAAATTCCTTGTGTTTACACTTCTTATATTTATTTTGTATTGTACTAATCGTAAAAGGACCATTAATAAGTGACGGTAGCCATAAAAGTATGTACCACTAATTTTTCGTGTAATCTTTTTGCTCTAGCTCTATTTTTCTGTCTATTAATATCAAAACTTGGAAATTATGTAGTACGCAGTTTTACACATTATTTATGAAATATTTTACCAAAAAGTCTGTATTTTTCCTTGTACTGCAATTGTTTAGTTACACATATATTACATACAAGCTTCGGGTTTCAATACAAGCTTCGAACTAACTCGTATCCATATCATTTATAGTAAAATCGATATAGAAAATGGAGAAATCTACACCACAGCTAAAAGGAGACGTCTCCGTTTGAAATGGATATGTAAGGCCTACTAATTAAACTTTTTTAATCTGGCAGCCGCGCAAGGTGTCGACGGCTCAACGCCGCTCGCCCTCATCGAGATAGCTCTTTCTCAATTTAAGGATCTCCGCGAAGCCCTCCGATAAGCCCCAGATTTAGCGCTGAGCGAATTTGTTCGGGTAATTTACTTTCCAAGTTGTAAAGACAATAAAACTTAGTGAGGGTATTATTTTTTAGTAGCTTTATTTTGTTTTGTAATGAAGACTTATTTTTCAAATCATATTATTATATTTATAGCGTAGTTACAATTTTATAAAAATATCAGCAGATATCAGCAGATACAGGTGGTATTATCGTTGTTTTCGACTTCCATAACACACAGTGCTTTAGTTACTTAGGTGCTTTGGGATCAGACTAAAGAATGTGATGTTGTCTAATATTTATTTATTTTATCTTTATACGATGTTGAGAAACTCGTCTTGCTTACTCGTTAGATGATTACGGGGTGGAATGTTAAAGAAATATTTGCAATTTCGACTGGATTTATTTTGTGGTAATTATAATAATACGTGATTTTCACTATAGCTGCGAAATTGAGAGAGCGGCCGTGGTCTTATATAGACGTACGCGTGTGTGTGTGTGACTCGTTGGCAATACACACACACATGCTAGGCGTTAAGAGATATTTCTTATGAAAGAGAGAGATCTTTATTATTATTAAATCAAGTGTTTACCAGATCGTCTAAGGCTTCAGTAAATCTTCAGTAAACAGTTTGATTTGAACCGGTATGACACAATCTAGGTATAACAGGTCCAAAGCTCTACGTGCTTCCTGATTTATAGTTCTAATTAAACACCTGAACTCAAATCGTGAATACCCGTTAGAGACAGAGAATATAACAGATGGTAGGCGTCTGGATACCATTTCCTATTGTAAGTCAGTTTTAGCTCGAATATGTAAATTTATGAAAAAGGAAATTCGAGACTCTCTAACTTGAGAAAAGTGCGGAAGTAAGTGGGTATCTTGAGGAAGTTAGGATTTTATTTCAGATAAGCAATGGTTCGTGTTAAGATTAGAAGTGTGACGCATCAAATTGCGACCGTGGCCGCGGCCATATGTCTCCGTCAGTATTAAGAATACGTGTCGCGGAGACTTCGGCCCTGTCACCACCAGACTCATCCATCAACCCTTCCCCGATGATCTACTTTGCAAAAAGTACTTCTGTATTGATAAGTGAATTATTTAAGACGTGATGTTTATATAAAACGAAGTACGTCAAGATAGGAGCCTGATGGAGGTCCACGATCTCTGCCTACCTCATTATATATGTATGTGAAGTTTATTTAAAATCCATTAGTACAATTCTTGCCAGTGCAGTGCAACGTTGAATATTTTATGTAAGTATTGTACTTGTTAGTAGCAGTAGAGTTCCTCGTGAAAGAGTTCATCCAGGGAAGTACTGCCACCTAACCTATTTCTGCTGCGCAGCTGTAATGTCAGCATTACTGTGTTCCGGTTTTGAAGGGTAAGGGAGCTGGTGACATTTTATTACAGGTACATGGGATTTGTCAACTTATGTCTCAGGGTGCCAAGCGCAGTACAGCTCAGATCTTTGCGATTTACAGCTCTGAGTGGCACTGCAACTATTATGGACAGGATCAGGCGCACGATTTGTTCGTCCCGTCACTTGATATTATAAAAAATATTTACTTACAATTTATATTAAAATTTTTGTATGACCTCCTAAGGACATCAGAATGTACTTAATAATATACGTGATTTAACTCGGTATATATTCTATGTGACCATAGGGTATCTAGAAAAATACGTTTCTCTGTTCAAAACTGCGGGTACACTTTCTCGGGCCTGGAGCATGTATATTTAGTACATTTTTATATACTTTGGGCGTTTCGCGGTTTTCCCATGGTAGTTTGGTGGGTTTTGGGAGAATAATATTAAAGTAAAAGAATTTACATTTAATACTGAGTTGCAAGCAGTAGAACACCGGTCGTTGTGGTGTTCCTTGGAGGAGGTAGTTGGGAGGAAGGTAGTAGTAGTAGAAAGACGTCCACTGTTCCACAGTGGACGTCTTTCGGTTGAGATGATGATGACTTCAGCTGATTTTTTTACGCACATACTCATACCCTGAATCGAAACCATGTATCACAGGTACCATGGACACGCACATTGAAAACTACAAATTACACCCAAACTCACGAGAGAAATAAATGTAGATCATGCAAATGTTTCTCTCGGCCCGGGAATTGAACCTGAGACCTCTGCAAGGCAGACCAGCATGGTAATCGTTTGACCACGGAGACCGGAAATGGGTTTGCTAAACATTGGTTTTGTTTGATTTGATTACCAACACATTGAGATCTTTTTGCATGCATACAGAGGTACCACAACTGGCTAGTAGTAACAAACATTTATTTTTTTTAAAGACAACATTTCCAAATTGAAATAACAATAGAATTACAACTTACTTTGATAAGGTATATAATAATATAATTTATTTGAACCTGTACATAGCCGCTTTAACTCAATAAACTGTAATGCTTGTACCATAATAACACGTCCAAATATACAGTTACGAAGTCCCGTACCCACATAAGATTAGTAACGATTTGCGACGCAGAGCAGACAATTGCACTGTTCAAACTAGCCAGAGGGCGAGGTCAAACCAATCTAACATCAGCGTCCCTGGAAGTGTTATTTGGTATGCCAAGTAAGCACATATAACAATGTGGCGAGTATCCTTGGTGGGAGATTTACCGACTCTGTCGGGCGGGGCGCGATGTCAACCGCACGAAAATGCGGTTTTCTTACTTTTGCCACCAACCTTACACGGACCAAGTTCCTTATTCGGCAATTTGCCATAAGGCTAAGGCTGCGCATTGTCGCACGATTAACATTGTGATTTTGTGCTTCATATCATCAAAACAAATAATAACGGAGTATAATGTTACAATATAATAACAGTACAGTGTTTGACAAAACGAATTTCGAAAAAAAATAGTTTATCGCATTAGATAAATCGCAACCTTGGTGTAATAAAGTTACATCTGCAAAATGACAACTTTTCAGGACAGAGGTTTGTAGATTTTAAGAACGAGATTAGTTGATAAGTTTTTAATGCTTAAATCGGAGAATTATGACATTTCGCATGTATTACATGGTATATATAAGTATTAAGACACCAATATTATCATTGTACAAACATAATAAGCCTTCATGATGTTGATATTCAAAAATATACGATTTTTTTTCTGAAACGTTCTCACGTACGTCCCATCACTAGGGCAATATTATTTACTGCCCAAATGTGTTCGTCACCGATATCGTCGATATCTCATCCTGGTTATAGCCGGCATCGGATTGAGCGCGTCTCCCGCTCACACCATGTGCTGACGCAACACATCTCGTCACGTGACGCGATAGTCTAAACCCGCATATTGGGACACTTCTCTGAAGTTAGATTAAATCTATGCTTTGAGCGCTATATATGCAGCGTCTCTCTACTTTGACGAAATGGTTACTTTAGCAATTTCCTATCTAGATTACTTACTTACTTGTATACATTCCACACACAAATGTACACTTAAACAATGTTCAATTAATATTTAGAGGAAGTTTTAGTATGAACAATGATTTAACTCTAAAAATGATCCGTTCCAGTTAGCCCTAGTGGTGATAAGGCCACTGATTTTATTACCAGAGATAGAGAAAATGTGGAAAGGAAGATGAACCTATATTATTTTTATATTATGTACTTTTTTATGATACCAAATGAGTGGACGAATAATCGTGCTCCTGGTAGTAAGCGGCACGCCTGTCCATAACAGTTGCAGTGTCCCTCAGAACTTTAAATCACAAAGATCTAAGGGACACTGCGCCCGCCAAACTGAGACATAAGTTGACAAGTCCCATGTGCCTATAATTTCACTAGCACCCTTACCTTTCCAAACCTGGACGCAGTAATGCTCTCACATCTCATATTTATTTAGGTGTGCATGCTCCATCGTCGACCTTATGTTCACTTTAAGGTGATATAGAGGTGAAATGCGCACTTACATTTATATATACAAAAAAAACAATCTTGTGCTTAGCAGCAGAAATAGGTAAGGTGGTCAAAACTTTCCTGACCAAACTCTCTACTCTACTTGTACTAAAGTAGTGTACCTATATGATAATAATGTTGGTAGTAGGTCTATAAATTTATTAAGCACAAAATGGCTGAGATTTGTGCAAGATCGTGGCGGATAGCACAAACTTACGGGAGTCTTGTCTACAAAAGATGAAGTCGAGCTATGGATGATCATGCACAAAGTTTAATTATAATGTTCTCTATTTGTTAAATGGGAAATTTGACTTTAAAATGCATAGGAAAGTGGCATAGCGCGGCGTAACACAGTCACGTGATGTGCCGTGCACTCATGGATAACTGCCAATAACCAACTACAGTATGTTCTACCCTGCCATTAGTACTCTACGTTCACTGCCAGCTTTGCGCCAGCGACTGCGGCTGCATTTATTTAAAACAACCCCTTTTACTATAATTACTACACGTTTGAACTCACGAAACGTTGAAACACACGACATCCATGTCTTGTTCCGAATAAAACGTTACTCACACTAACAGTTGGTTTAGTAAACAACAAAAATAAAGCGAACCCAATTCAAAAGGTACGAGACTGAGCGGTAATAAAATAAGGATAGATGTAAAGATCTCGGTGTTTTGACTGGCGGAGGCGACTGTTTGTATGTACCTAGTTTGTCCGCGTTCCGCAATAAATCAGCCGGCACCGGGAAAGAGTTGGAACGGACGATGCGGTCCGCACGTGGCTGTCGCCGATACCGCCACACTGCCCGCATATTTGGCTTCGCTATCACATTCACACCAAGAAGGATTTACTACATAAACAAATATGTTCACAAGTATATATATTTATATATTATGATATATTAATACACACATACATACACATACGTACATACACACGCACACGTCACAATGAATAAAAATAATAATGTAATAATAGTAATAAACCACACACTCAACAAAGCCCCGCAATAGGGAAACCCTGTGTCTTTGGCATCCGCCAAAGACACACACATAAACAAGCACATAGTTACACCCAAACACACGAGAGAAATAAATGTAGGCCATACAAATATTTCTCCTGGACCAGGATACGAACCTGGGACCTCTGCGTGGTAACCGTTCGGCACGGAGGAGTTAGTTAAGGTAATTGCTGTTGTTGTATTATACAACAACAGCAATTACCCCGTCTCATCAATTACCAGAATAACGAAATTAGTTTGAGGGCACTACCTAGAAGACTCAGGCCAGAACCAACTTAGTAAAGATTATTTTCCTAAATTAAACTTAACGGGAAACGAACCTGGAACCGTATCTATCATACGGTGCTAACCGCCAGGACAGCGAAGTCGGTTCGAACTTTGGTTTTAGTTTAATACTATTTTCATTTACTAACATAGCATATTTTTGTCAAAATTATCCTACATATACCAATACCAACGAACCTCACAAAACAGGGTATCTCAATGGGAATTAAAGACTTGAGTTCATATTAAACCTTCAGGACTGAATGATCGAAATCGTCAGGATGCTGTCGCACTGAGTCCTGGATAGTTTTGCAACTTGAAAAAAAAAACAAATTTGTTGTTTTCACATTTTTCAATTTTTTTAAATTTGGTTTTTTTTTTCAGAAAAAGTAAAATGGAATAACTGAAATCAAATAAGACACTAACTTTTGTTTTAAGTATATATATTTATATGTGAATATACTATAATAATAATAAAATAAATAAGTAAGGTTTTTATCAGTAATCATCAAAGGAGCGCTACAAAAGCAATAGATAGATTTAAAAAAAAAGGTAAACTGCTAGAATCCCCGCATTTTCCCCACATAGTGTTAATCCCACAAAATGCCCAATCGAGTTGAAATTCTGCGTAATTTGGGGAATTCATCACTAATTGACAACACTATGAGTGTTGCCCATTTATTTTGAGCAATTTATCTATGAAGAATAATATTAACAACAAAAGAGGAAATGTAGTAAAAAATACAATTGTCATATTATCATGTTTTTATTTTTATACTATTAGAAAAAAACGTACTCCAGAAAAAAAACTGTTTCTTTTCATGTCTTTTTGTCATTGTTTTTTTTACCTCAGAAAAAAAACGGTTTTTTACAACACTAGTCCTGGGGGTAAGACTAAAGTTAAGATATAATTGTAACTAATTATGTTATTAAGAGACACTTTCTAACACACTTATTATTAATAATACATCTTATTTATCCCTATCCTTATCCTTCCAGAAATACGTCTTGATAGCATCCCGTTATTATGGAAGGAAAAGCATCTTTAAAATAATTTTCAGCCCCACTTATAACAAAGTAAGTTATATCGTCTCTACCCGACTTTTCACCCCTAAATGGGTAAAATAGAGAAATATTTCTTAACATTTCAACACTCACAAAAGGTCCTCTCGAGAGACGAGACCATTTGAATTTTAACTAATCACAATGCGGCCCTCAACTTTAATTATTACCTAAGTACGAACTTTTCAAGTGTCTCCTTCGTAGCCAAGAGTGCCTAAATGAATTATTATCCCGTACCAAGAAAAAAAATGACTTCCCCGAGTAATGAAAACTCGAGCAGATGCGCTCGAGACGACAAGTACATAGCCTCTTCAGTCCAGCGGATATTACGGCAATATATTTCAATTACACATAAGAAAAAGAACAAGTCGTTTGAAGTAGCTGAAAAGCCAGATTACAGCCGTGGAAGAAATAATAAGGAAGATTCCGCTAACGAGGCAAGAACGGTAACTTTTAGAAAAGAAAACGTGTGCAGTGAAAAGATGTCTCACAACTTGAGGGTGATTAAATTCCATTATTATACCAGCAACTACGTAAAATGCGGCCTCCACTTTGTTTCTTATTACATGCTTGTATATATCTATCTCCATAAATAATTTCATATACATTGTTTGTTTTGATCAAAATTGTTTTTTTTATAATATCAAGTGACGGGACGAATAAGTCGTGCGCCTGGTGGTAAGCGACAAGCCTGCCCATAACAGCCACAGTGCCACTCAGAGCTTTAAACCGCATATACCTGGGCGGCATTGCCACTGCGCCCGTCACCCTGTGTCATAAGTCGATAAATCCCATGTGCCTGTAATTCCACCAGCACCCTTGCCCTTCAAATCCGTAACGCTACAATGCTAACAATACTGCTTGGCTGCAGAGGAGGAACTCGTTCACAAAGAGCTCTGCACCTACTCGGTTCGTAAGTACGTACATACATATGTTTGATAGTTTGATCGTAACAATCCTTCGAAAAAGCAATTTAAAAAATTAGTAAGAATTATTAATTTTGTGATGATGTCGTAGATAAACACATGTTGAGCTAGGTGGCGAGTTAGGGTGCGGACAAGGGGTGAAGATTTGTGCGATTCAATGGAATTTAATTACTGTACACGCGGGTAGCGGAACGACGCAAAAATATTTATGTTTATTGTCGACCTAATCGCTCAATGAGACCGCACCACGCCACACACCGCGGTTACCCCGTTGGGAAAGTTAGAGTATACTCCAAATTTTTTTATTACTTTTTCAACCACGCGAATTTCTCTACCATTTTCAGTTTCATAAGTTCACAATTAAAAAAAATTACACCTAAGTAATATTAAGTTACAGTATGAATTTATCGTTCTACAGTTCTTGCTACTTTGAAATGAAATACAGTTTATTAAGTAGTTTTAAAATTAGATTAGAAACTTCATTCAAATAAAATCTTAAATCTTTTAAATTTTGTCGTTAGCCATTACTTTTCATTCCGGATAATTTGGCATCAGGTTGGAAATGATAGTTAGGTACTGCTAAAGTTAATCTTATTATAATACGGATTTGACGTGTCTCCTAGTGCAGCACAAACGTCTCGAAACATTAACGATGTACACGAAGCGGATACAAAATGTGTGCGTTTTTGGTTTACGCGACTCCGTAACGGAAATTTTGCCCTGGCAAATGAGACTCGTGGATAATAAAATAAGAAATGAAAGAAATAATGCTATTACAAGTAAAAGATTGGAAGAGTGAGTGGTGAAGTGTAGAATTTTAAGGTGAGTCATGTAGGGTGTGGATAAAGGCGGTGATGAAGACGGAGAGACTAAGGACTGGATGTAGGACTGAAGGGCGGCGTCGAGTAGAGCGACAAAGCAGCTTCGGAGAAGATGGTAAGTTCGAGACGGAGCTCAAATGAACCATGATGCTCCCAACAACGGAGGTACGTAGACCAGCACAAGCAGATAAAACCAGATAGAACGGCTATGGAGTTGAAGCCCTTGCCTGCGGACTTATTTCCTGAACGCAATAACTTGGGCCATTTCAAGGCGAGAGTGAATAGGTATTGTTTAGATGTGCATGCTCCATCGTCAACCTCATCGTCACTTTCCATCGGATGAGATGGAGGTTGAATGCGCACTTATTTTATCATATAAAAAAACACAGTTACAGTCCGTACAGACTGGCACTTGCTGTAGTAAACGTGGTCTGACAACGACTTATACAGACCATTTCAGGCTTGTCCAGGTATAGAGGTGCAAGTGGTCAATACTGTACCAGTAAAGCTACGCGGCCTTTAGGAGAAATGACTCTCCTTTAACTCTTTTAATACGAGTTATTGGAAGTGATCGGTAAACTTAGAACACAGACGACTGAGTGTCTTAGAACAACTTTAAAGTTGCACAAGCTACATTGTTTATACAACTTAGATTGTATTTGACATATCAAGCGTATATTTCGTTTACCATATTTGTTACAACCTACAACTCGCTTTAGGTTAAGAATGTGAAGTATAGTAATTTAATACAATGATAAATATGAAATAAGTTTAAGAAAACAACAATTATTCGATTTTGTACTAATTGTGTTGTTTGTAGTAGTATGTTTCCGTATAGCTTAGTCTAAAGAGGAAGAATTTTTAACCGCCTTCAAAAAAGGAGACTTTCTCAATTCGACTGTTGTTTTTTGTATGTATGTTACGCGATAACTAAAATTTGTGAACCGATTTTGATGATTCTTTTTTTGTTGGAAATAGTGTACCTCAGTATTGGTCCCATTTAAATTAGAAGAAAATACTCCATCTTTAAGTGTGACAAACTAGGGGTGAATCCAGTTTCGCGCAGTTTCCGGTAATCGATGACAAAAACCTGGCAAATGATGTTTTAACTGCCTCTGTGGCCGAACAGTTTCCAGTTACCGGACTGCCACTCAAAGGTCCCAGGGTTCGATTCCCGGGCCGGGAGAAATATTTGTATGGCCTACATTCATTTCTGTCGTAAGTTTGGGTGTAATTTGTGGTTGTCTATGTATGTGTCCATGGCACCCACGACACAGCGATTCCCTAGTTGAAAGTAGGCTATGTTGAATGTGTGCGTTATTATATATTATTATATCGGCAGGTTTTTTAGTACTCTGTACTGAGATTTTGAATAATTTATAATAAGGAAGTAAGTAGTACGCAGTTGTAAGTATATTTAATGAAATAGATACTAAGTAACCGTAGTTTTAATAGTACTGCCACCTTGCTTATTTCTGCCGCCAAGCGGTAATACGAGCATTACTGCGTTCCAGTTTTGAAGGGTAAGGGTGCTTCTTACATTTTATTACAATTACAGGCACATGAAACTTGTCAATTTTAGGCTAAGACCTCGTGGAGCGGTTTTCACCCGCGCCCGCCGCGGTTGCGGGACCACGGCCTCCGAAGAATGTAGAAATGTATGCAAAAATTTAGTAGCACATTTCATGACGCGTTTTACGCTCACAGCGGACTCTGCGGTCGGTTCGCAGGCGACGCGTTACACGCGCGCGGTTGGGTCTTTCCTTCCCACGCCATTTTGTGATTGATTTTCGATTTGGCAGCACGTGTCAATTTCTCAAGTTATGGATGTTGAAGTCGATCAATTAATTTCCTACCAGTTACCATTTTTCTTAAAAGTTCTGAATAAGTAGATACGGATATCCGAAAAAAATCAAAGAATTTGTCTTCATGTTTTTAACTCATTAATAAGAACAACGAATAATCCTTAACGATTTCTTTCCTGAATCAGAGTATGCACCCAAAATCTTTTAGGCCTTCTTCTTTTAATTCTTCGATGAAGTAAGTATAACGCGATAGCTCGTTTTTGATGTAAATCCATGGCGACGTCTGAGACTTAACTGACGATCTCAATCGATTGTAAATAACCGCGCGCCTTGCGATCCTCTCCCGCCAAGTTTGCGGGCTGTTCCGCAACTGCGGCGGCTACGTGACCGCACAAACCTGCGGTATCGTGAGTGTTGAAATAAAACAGCCGTCCCACAACCGCAGCGGGCGCGAGTCAAAACCGCTTCGTGAGTTCTGGCTCTTAGGCTCAAGGTGACGGGCTCTGTGGCATTTACAGCTCTGAATAGCGCTGCAACTACTATGGACCGCACTTTAGCTTACCATCACGCGCACGACTTGTTCGTCTCTTCACTTGGTATCATAAAAAAACCAAATAAATGTTTTTTTTGTTACGTGGTGCGCACTAATCTGGTAAGGATGGCATTGCACCAAGTGACGCGATCCGTTTTTTGAGCCTCAGTCAAATTGTGTGAGATCCACCGAGAGCACAGCTTTGTCATACCCAAATGTTTGTGTAGTATTGATTGTATTTGACTCATGCCTATGCCTAAAGATGCCCGAATTTCATGGTATATCACATGCCTGTCTATTTTGATCATACGGCACACAGCATCGATGTTATTGTTGTTTACAGCAGTGGACGGGCGACCATCACGAAACTCGTCACTGAGATTCACATGACCGCGTTTGAATTCTGCAAACCAGCTATAAATACGTAGTCGTCTTGCTAGTCGTGGTGCTTCATTGCCAAATGCAGTTTGAAACCGAACGAAGCTCCGCTGAGCTGTTTAATTACACTTAAATTCGTAGAAAATTATACTACGAAAATTTTCATGAGTTAAATCCATGGTGATGTAGACAACCAATTTCTAAAATGACGCCACAATGTAAAAACAAGTGGCAGTCAAATGAAACAAACTGTATTCTACAGCCAAAGAGTTCCGTTTTCAAATGTTTAATTACTTTTTAAATATTGTTTTTGTAAGTGGCCAGTTCCGGAAAAGAACTATAGACTCTTATAATTCATTTAGATATGTATATTTATAAGCAATATTCAAAAGTCAACAATCAATATTTTTAAAAATCGAACAAAATTTATGCAAGAGACATATTTATTTGGAACGCCGACAATTACGGTGATTCGTTGCCGAACGTCATGTTTCCAGTCCATTGATCGTAATAGCTCTGCTTTTATAACCGAAGCGTAATGAAACTCGTTTAAATATAACAAAAGTGGTTCGATTACGACGGCCAGCCATATTATACTGCTTAATTACTGCCCTCAACAGAAATAATTGGGAACTTGAAGTATAACGTTGGACTTTAGTGGAATATTATGGATTTACTATTTTAAACACATTTCAGTACATTTGAAGTTTTAATGAAGTTAATGACTTAGGGCGCTTTAAAAAAAAGCGCTGTAATGGCACTCCTGACGCTGCAGCCGCGCCTCTATTAATTTTCATACAATATTTAAAAGCGCAGTTGCTGCGCTACTGACGTGACACGCGCGCGCTTCATGCAGTCATAAATTAAAAGAACCGCTACTGCAACGCTGTTCTACAATCGTCTAATTTGAACGCGCCCTTATTAACACAGAATTGGTTTGAGCTGTTCAAAAAAACCTTTATGACCATGCAATAAGAGCGAAATAGTCGTTGCCTTTTTTGCTTCGACTTGGAACACCGATGCGAAATACTGGTACCTCTTTTTCACTATGATTATATAAACTTATTACGTTTTCTGAACTGCTTAATGCGATTATTGCAATCGACATCAATAAGTGTGGTGAGTCTTTTAAGTAGAAAAATAAACGTGTGTTCTTCTTATCGCGTTGATGGCATACACTATTAAATTATAGCGGAATAAAACTTAGTTACGCTGATCACACCACAAATAACCGAAATGCTGAACTGTGCGTAGGATATGGTTACCATCATGTTGAAAGGATTTGCCAATCGGTGTAAAGGTACTCGCCGATTGTTGCTCAGGGTACGCCAGACGTACTAGAAATACGGTTCGTACGTCGTTGTGGGGACTCAACCCCCGATAGGATACAACTGAAATTTAATTATTTTACATACGTTACTCGCATTTGTTCCGTTGCAACTTTAAACCGACACCGGGTGCAGATGCTACAAACCCCTCATTTCGTGCACCCCACAAAATAAACGTGTTAGGTCTACCAACCTTATAATCATCAGTGTAACAAAATGCAAGTATTACTCTTTCGTTTACTATTCACAATACGTATACAATCGATACAATGCGCTCGAAAACAATCTAATAAGCGGGAAATTTAATACAAAGCAATGACTGACTTTTATATCGCCGTTGAACGACCTGATAAGCATAGTTCCGATGGTTTCAATACAATTTATTCACTGAACCGCCAGAATTCATTATTATCTATTCCTCTTTACTTCCAGTAACATTTGAATGTGCTTTAGCGTCGACAGTGGGAACAAAAACAATGGGCATTCGAACTAAAATTTCAGTGAGCCGTTTCTAAGCATCGGTAATGCGATGGGACATCATAGCATTGAATGGCTACAAATGAGTTCGTAATTCAGGATCCGATTTATATCAGTGTAGGTATTGGATTTTGGTGAGCCTCATTTGTACATTGCTTACTACAGTTAGAATTATTCATATCACTGCAACATACACACAATTACAAACTCAAAATGAAAAGCCTAGCGTGCTGTTGAGAGTAGTCAACAAAATAAAACATTATTTAATATGAAATAACGTAGCGTCGCAACCAGCGACTGTTGTCTTAACTTGGCTAGTACTCTGCCAACTAAGCTATGGACCAAGTCAGCAGACCGTATTGGCTTTAAACGGTTTTTTTTCTTGCCGAAGGGTCGAAGGCATTTTTCCTTGAGTTTGTTCAATCTATACATTAATAATAATAACATTTTCAGAAAAATTTGATAATGTCGTGATAGTAAAAATATCATAATGTTCACATAAATAAGGGCATACATTTACGGTGATTCTTGATGATTATAAAGGCCACAAGAAAGTAAGGAATTCTGGTGCGCGAGTTCTACTGACACTTAATTGGATTTTGATAGTGTCTTATTGTTTAATATTGTAGCTATGACTGTATTTATTTATACACAGGTACTACTCAATGTGTTAATGTATTAAGGACGATGTTATGATATCACATTTTCGTTCCTTGGCATATGACATATCTTCCAAGTTTTAAGTCTGTCTTTTATGTTCTCCGTTGATTAAATAAACTTCGTCGAGTTGTGAATGTTTGGAACGGTGGTGTTATTAGATTAGGTGGTAAATACCGGCAAAGTTTTTTTTAATACAGATAATAATAATACTGTGTTTGATAACCAAACCATTTGCCTGGTCTCGAACTACGAAATTCTCTGTACTATAGAGTGGGTACCAGAGTAACGGAATTAATTCCACGGGGCACTATCCGAAATACCCAGACCAGCCAATTTAGAAAAGTTCATTTCCCAAATCTCAGCAAGATCATTGCTGGGAATCGAACCCGGGTCGATGGTGAAATTGTCTGTCACAGTAAGATTGTATTTCGTTTAATAATAATCGATGAGTATTAATATATATAAAAGAAGATAAATATATCATAAATAACAAAGTACCACAGAAAATTTGGAGTTGGGGCAAAGTCGAAATTAGACATCCGACGAATCAGCCCGGGTAATCGAATGAACCTCTCTGATTAGCGATGTGAGCCGTGAACACATAGGGCCTGCCGCTTCACGTCTTCCTCTTGATAAATTATATGCGTCTCAGAGAATGCTACACCACGATATATGGGTAGAACAACCCGGTGGGTCAGTAGAACGCAATGATTAGTTTTAGTGCTTACGTCAGGATGAACCATCAGCACTGCTTCAACTATGTTCGTTCGTACAAACTGATTAATTCTCGGACTGTGGACGAAAATCAGAAATATTATCCCGCCGGATATGAGATTGCTAATTCCACTAATGCACCGGACAAATAAAGCGAGAGTTAACCTAAATGAATTTGAAAAACGATTTTGGAGTAGCGATTGCTGAAGAATTATAGTTAATTGGAATATAAATAGATTAATGTGTACATTTTGATCATTAACTTAAGAGTTTGATTTTTTTTTATTAGAAACATTAAGTGTTTACTGTACAAATTTCAAATCAGTCTTATTATATCTTCTTGCGGTTTCGGCAACTTGCCGTGTAAAGGAACATTACAACGTTGTTAAATTCATTTTAGAATATATCGTTTTTCAAATTTAACACTATTAAAAATTTAACACAAATATTATATTCAACAAATATATCCTATTTTTAAATAATAAATGATTATAAAACATTAAAACCATGATTTACCATAAACAAAATTGGTTAAATCTATGGCATCTTACGTTGAATTTTCGAATGATTTCGGAGACGCAGAGAGGGGAGGCGCCGGCGGGCGGCCGAGCTCGTCTGATAGTGTCAGAACGTCTTCAGAGCTAGATCACGCTCGGCTTGGCCGCGCTCACGATATAAAAAACCGTTACGTATTTAAAAAAAATATTAATTATTATATATAATACATATTAAATATTATATTTTGAAAAGTGCAAAATTGTATTGTAAATCTAAGATTATTGCTTCCGTTCAACGTACGTTAAACGTACTTAAATAGTTGTCAAAGTGATAGTTCCCGCTTTACGGTAAGTTGAATGACACTCAAAATACTTGTAACGCTTTTATTTGCTAATACCAAATTGTTCTATGTCGTTATTGCAGCTTTCTACAATTATATAGATATGTACAACGTAAATTTGAACCATAGTACCATACGCGTTGAGAAATTTTAAAGAATGCATCATCAAAATTTCAAATTGTGACGATCAAATTTAGTTGTATTTTTTTCACCAGACGTTTTCTTTGGCTTATTTAGTTATATATTTTATTTTCTAACAATAAGCAAACGTTTCGGCCGTCAGCCTTATTACCTACATTTTTATTTTTTTATTTTTACACTTTTTAAACTGCAACTCCGTTCTGGTCGCGCCACAGGCAATTGCTACTACGTAGGTGCTTCTCTTTTGCCGTCAGTGGGCTTTCAGAACGGAGGCAAGAGGACTGTTACTACCAGTTAGTTGTCCGTTGCAGGAGTCACCTTCGGATTGGAAAATTACCTTCGGCTTGGGTTCATTCACGTGGAGCTTGACTACATCCGGACTAAGTCGACGCATTTCCGCAGAACGGCTACCAATTGCTGCTCGTCCTGTGGCCCTTCTTCTGCGCCGACAAATTTACAGGGGAGTACCATACTCGAAAGCGGAAAATCTAAAGTCTTAAGGCACGTTACTACGACCCGTAATAAATTTATGTACCTCTTTTTTAAAATTTAAACCGTAAATTATTTTTTTTATTTTAATGAATAAAGTGTAGAAGACGTTGAATGAATTGAAATGAATTATTATTATTATTGGCCTATACTGTTCCACTGCTGAATAAAATCGCCATAAAATTTTATGTCCCACTGAAAATGAATATAAAAATTAATTTAAACAATCTTTTAGTATCTATTCTTTTTAACACCTGAAAAATGTATGCCACGCTGATTTCACGCCGAGCACCCCACCGCCGTCGCTGGGCGAAATACCATCCTCGTGAAAGAATTCGTAGGGAAGTATTGCTCACCTATTTCTGCTGTCAAAAGTAATATGCGTATTACTGTGTTCCAGTTTTAAAGGGTAAACCCCCAGTTACGCGAAAGTATTCGCGCGGCCGCACGGCAAACGCCCAGTTCCCACTCTTTCACGTGCGACTACATTAATGGCGGATCTGAATTCTATTTAGTGGGCATCAACATTTAAATTCTTCTGAATAATACAACCGCGCGGTCGCCCCGCGGCCGCCGCTTCAACCAAAGACAAGCCAGTCTAGCCCGCGCGCCCGGAACGCTCATTTAAGTTAAAACTTAAATGCAAAATAAATAGAGCGTATTTTGCCATGAGGGTTAGATGCCCACGGTGAGCGCGATGAAATTCGTGTCGAATAAATGCACCCTAAGGGTGCTGCCTGGCACAAAATTACAGGCACATGGGACTTGTCACCTTATGTCTATGGAAATAGGTGTCGCTGACCACTAGGCGCACGACTTGTTCATCCCGTCACTTGATAATGGTACCATAAAAAGAAAAGAAAAGAAATACCAAGTAAAATATATTTGAAGTATCCAACCCGATAACCAGTTGTGACGTTATAACTATTGCTACTACAGTGACCTTGGTTTATAAAACTCGACGTTAATATTCGAGTAGAGTTTGACATGCGTCAGGCGAGTTTGCGTGCGACCCTGTCTAGCTGCAATAAAATGGAGGACTTGATAGCACGTTGTTAACATGACAGCTCTACAAAAAGTAATTAAATGTATTTATTTACAAATGTATTTACACCGTAACATGTACAATGCTCGCCAGGTTAGATAATAAAGCTCTTTCTCCACTTCACGTATGTTTAAATGTTTAGATACAAAATTATTAAAATCGTGAATATATTAAAAAGATGAAAACACAATTTGTCCCAAAGAATATTAATAAGGCGGATGTTCCGCATTTGTGGAAGGAAGGCGTAAAAGGTCACGTCGTCTATATTGTCTGTCTGTACAGTACAGTCCCCGTTCGTTTATATATAAGTTTTGATTATAGTTGCCCTCCATACTGATCCTTAAGGCATACGAGAAGGGTTACTATACCAGGTTACATATAAGTACAGGGACTTTCTAGGTTCAGGTTCTAACCTCGGATCAGCCAGTGTACAGGGTTGTCACTGACTTCATCCGGTCCTCAAGAGTCTAACGCCTCGGGTGAACCGCTCCCAATGCACGTACATTACCCTCCCTGTGTACCAGATAGGCGCCTGAGGTGCAGGCTCGCTCACTTCCCGTTGTGCATTGCACAATTAACCGTTGTTTCTCTGTACAGTTGTAGGACGTCCAAGAGAAGTTGTCTTCTAGTCGTCAAAGTTTTCATCAAGGCTGCCCGAGTCATCTTTTGTCTAATCTTGAATTTCTATCAGTCTAGTCGGTCTATCTTTGTGGTCAGTCAGTCTGCCGGTGATCCATGGAGATTGGGCGCAATGGGGCTCCAATTGTTATCGCAATACAAACTATTTTCAACACAAGTGCAAACGTGAAAAGCGATAAAACACGGGTCATACTCGTACGCGCACCCCACGCAACGCACAAGTGCAGTCTATTCATTTGTCGGATGGATTAATTTCCGCCCAGAGATCGTTCCGAGGGGAAATGCGATTGGAACAAAGTGCGACAGGACGGGCCCGTCAGATATTCCATTTTATGTCCATTTATCTCTTCAAAAGGTTCAGTCAGTGTTAACTCTTTGGCAAATAAACTTGTATACCTGTTATTTAGTTTACGAATTTTGGACAGATCACCCGTGATTGACCAATCTGTTGACTTGTGACCAATCTTTACTATAATATTGCACCTGTTGGTATCAGTTGCAACTACAAACAACTATAATAAGAACACAAACACTGAATATTCAGCAACAAATATAACTTCGTTGTTGTTTCTAGACTGAAAATGCAATCTGATTGGTTTGCTCTTAGAGTATCATAACCGATGAATCCTAGCCTTTCTTTCGAGGCGCAAGCAAGCCTGTTGCCTTCCAACATATAAACGACACCGTTAATTTTATTGTATTCTCGGCGAACTGCCAAGCTACATTGCCCGATTATTAGGTGTCTTTCGCATTTTTATCTGTCAGTAAGGTTATAAGTATTTTAAGGACTATTTGATATCAGTTAGCATTGTTACGACACCATATTATGTACTTACCTACGCGGTTTTTAAACGGGGTTCAAAAATGCAATCATTGAAGTTCATTGAATTGCTTACTTTATGTGTTAATGTTTATGATGTATTTTACGATGACCTCTCGGTCAAACACGCAACTTAGGTTTACGGCGCTCATGCAGGACTTATATGATCAACTAAAATGAACGTTATACAGCAAAAACTCAGCAATAACAAAGAATTATCCTTTTTGTCTGTATACGAATTTGCATCTCTGTAGAATCATCGAAGGGCAACGTTAAACAAACCACTCTGTGTTATGGTAATTACTTGTGTAGAGTTTCTTTAATGGACTAAGTTTGAAAAGTATTTACGCAAGAACGTCTATTTGAATGGTGTAAACATAATTTGTGGACAAAGTTGAGCATGTAATGTTTTGCGGGATGTTGCCGAAACAACTGGATTTAATTAAAGACTGTACCTACTTGGTAGATGGTTGAAATATTAGAATAGACGAAATGATTGTGACCGATAGCTGTTCTCATGGAAACCATAAGTTTCTCAGGAAATGTACGGGAAGTAAGCATTGCGCTGTGAATCCTGGATGTGCTCATTACATTCGTTTCGAAGAGAATACTAATATCTGACCAGTACCTATCAGGTTTTCTTAGTTTCTTTTTTCTTTTTATATGTAACCTATATTCATAAAGTATATGTGTCTTGTACGTTATTATTGTAATAACCTTTGCGAAAAGCGTCTATGTACCAGACATATTTACTGAAACGTAAATATAATTCGTTGTCAATCTTTAATCAAGCTTGAATTTCATCGTCTCTAATAAATATACACTTTTCAAACTCTAATTAACTGCTAGAATTCCAGTAAAGTTAATAGAATGCTCCAAATTTATATATAAATTTATAATTTTTTTTATACATGAAAACAGCATCCAAATATAAAATAATTATATACTCTAGTATCATTTAAAATAATATTGTAGAAAAAAAAAGTGGGTTACACCACAAAGAATCAATTTTAGGTGTCATTTAAATAACATGTATCATTTATTGATACGTGTAATCTTCTTAGGTTTTCGCGATTGTTCCACATAGGAGATAACACTATTTTTCCGGATTTAAAGTGCGTATATTTGTTTTTTCAAACAAAGCAACGTTTCGGGCCCTTTACAGGTCCCATGGTCACGGTTATGGGACCTGTAAAGGGCCCGAAACGTTGGTTCGTTTAGAAAAAAAAATACACGCGATTTACATCCGGATAAATAGTTTCATTTCCTACGTGAAACAATCGCGAAAACGTAAGAAGATTACACGTATCATTAAATAATACATGTTATTTAAATGACACCTAAAATTGATTCTTAGTGGTGTAACCCACTTTAATTTTTTTTCTACAATATTATTTTAAATGATACTAGAGAGTATATAATTATTTCATATTTGGATGCTGTTTTCATGTATAAAAAAAATTATGTGGGTTACACCACTTCTGCGCCACCTCAATTAAGTTGATAAGTAAGTATAATACTCGTATACACGTTACGCAATTCTAATCAATACTGAACTCCATAAACAAATAGTTCTAGTATACCTCTATGTAATCTACGTGTAGAATAATAGTTGCTTAAAATGAGTGCCAGTAGTACCTTAACAAGATGTAACTTGTGCTGTGGAAGTGATCTCCATTGTATCACTCTAAATTTTAATAAAGCGATCGGAAATGTCCCGAGAGGTGCATTGGACACGGTGTCTTCGCTAAAATGCGGCATACGACAGATAGATGGCACTTTTAGTGCAGATGGAGTCGTCCCCGAGAGTGCCTTTTGCTTCACGCCGTTGAACAAGTGCCAACTTGAGAAAAAAATGTCCAAGAAAATTTGAAAAAAAATAGAAGTGAGTTTGGACAATATATTTAATGTGATCAGCTTCGTTATTCTTGGGACTAAAAATTTAAATTTATTTTACGACTTTAAAAAATTGAGAGAAAGGTTTTTCGAATTTCTATACAAACATGCATCAGCTGTTCATCTATTTGATCGATAGTAAATAACAAAATTGGGTAAATTTAATTCATTCATTTTACAAAAGTAGTGAATTTTAATTGTATGAATACTGTGTTATGAGGTTTAGGTTTACAAAAAAATCTTTTATGTCTACTTATGTATATTCATGACACAAAATGTATCGAGTAAAGTAATAATTTAGAATTAAATAAATTTCCACGCAGAACTAGAAGATGCATACTTCTCGTGTAAGCTTTCCACACGAAACTGCTTTGATAAGTAATAAATAATAATAACGTAAATACATGTGATTATAAAATGACGTAAGGCAAATGTCTTTAGAAATCTGAGAGTGACAGTCATTGACTTACAATTATATGGACATCGGGTTCGCACTAAAAAGTGTCCGAACTTATAGGGCGTTAAAATCGTATACAGAGCGTCATTCACGCTTTAGTCTCCGTTTGTTCGATTGACAGCGAAGCAAGCAAAATTAGACAGTACTGCGATGACATTACAATTTAAATTCAACGTTTTAGCTTTTTCATATTCCTTTACATGTCACTACGTTTAAATAGGTTGACTTGGGACATTTTTTCGTGGTTTCTGTATTAGACCCGTCGTCCATTTATTTGTAAGTCAATGGTGACAGCAGTGATTTTTTTTAGCTCGGCAAAACAGTATTATTTTAAAGTTTTCATTTTTATTAATTTGCTCATTTCTTGAATATCCTTGAGGAGACCCATTTAAAAATGTAAGAATTTCAATAAGTAGCTTATATTACAACAACTTCGGCAGCATTCTCGTACATCGTTTGCATATCAGAAGGCATAGGAAGCTGAAAGATAAAATAATATTTATTTTAATAACATATTAAAGATTTCAAAAGTACTTAATTATTCAGTCCACAACAGATGATATAGATTATTATTCCTACTCCACTAAAACATGAGGAATGTACACAGATATATAGATCCTCTATCTTGAATAGTCGTGATATAGTAACAAGTCTTTAAACCTACCCTAGACGATCCGCTACTGTTTGCATTTGGGTATCGTCGTCGTCTAGCAATTGTTCTTTTGGTTGCAGTGCTTCTCCTGTTGTTATGTTTGGTGTTAGAGTAACGAGTAAACTCAGGGTTATCAAATAGTCTCTCCAGCGCTAGAGGCTCGGTAGTACGTGTCGTAGTTGCAACCCCGTCCACCCGCGACAGTTTGTACTTATCTTCATAGTAAGAAACGAGCTTCAACATCAGGATATCTCGCAAAGCAGCATTTTGAGTGCTCCTTACCATCTACAATACACAAGAAGATAATTTTAACTCGGAAACCTTGAACACTGTCACAGTTTGTCTTATTCAATAGTGTACACTTCATTTATTGCGTTCTTATACAACTCACTAGATCATTTTTCTTTCTAACCAGGACTGTGCTAGTATTAGAAGATTTCAACACTAATTTGTCGCGATTACCACGTGTGTCGAATGATTTTTCTGTAACTTTAAACACTGAGGCTCCTAACTGCTGAACATATTTCACGAAATCTTCTGGCAAATCTACTGAATCATCATCGTGAATCTGGAAATGACACTTGGATTAAAGTAACACGCGCCAACGCTTCTACTATTTAGTATTCTATTATAACAGATAGGTAGGTACCTCTATGGGTTTACCCTTAACTTTTGAAGCGAAGAATACGACCACCGCGAAAGAAAGGTGATAACACCACAAGTGATTCATGAAAACTAGGTATAAGTATATCGCGGTCAAGATGGGAGAAAGGAAATCGAATGCTGTTAAAACCAAAACAAGTTAAACCGATAACACGTATTGAACGACAGTTTTATAGGGCATGCGAGTAGTGAACTTGTAGAGAGCATTAAGAACGCACAAGGAAAATAGAAATCGATGTATGTGAATAAGTATTCAGTAGTGAAAATTCGGCAGGGGACACAGTGACACCGTATACCCATACGGGAAGGCAGAGCAACGCAGAGCGGAATCTGAGCTAAGGTTTAATGGTCTTGGCTTGATCCTGAAGCGGGCGCAGTTACACGGCTAGATTTATTAGTTCAATTACCCTCGCCCTGTTCGGAGCCGCTTCGCTTATTTGAGCGCAGACGCTAACAACTAAATTTTGCTCAGGTTGCAAGCGCATTTCCAGTCCCGCTTTTTGTGGCATTTAAAATGTTTATGTGCAACTCTAAATTACAAATGCGATAAGTTTCACAATAGTGTTCACACAATGTTTACATGAACTTTTGCTTTTATATCTATAGGTGTATGATGTTTTTACCTATTTACCATTGAACAAAGCGGTTTTCTTTATTTCTCGATTTTTCGATTCATTTTTCAGAAGATTCATTGTCAAGTTTACAACTCATGTATACATATGCTATGTGCATTTGATTTGTAAGTATAGAATGCTGGCAGAGCTATTTCTGAATGTTATCCATATTAAATAAACAATGTCAAAGAATAAGTAATAGAGATTTCGCATTTTAGAGATTTCCTTTAGGTTTATTTATATAGTCAATTAGACTATATACATTTTTGTGATGTTTTCGCATAAACTTGTACAAACATAACTTTTTTTTACTAGAGTACAAATGTGGCATACAGTATTCATTTGAGCGAAAATAAAAATGCTGAATGTATGATTTAAAACATTACCTATTCTTATAAGTGATTTATTTGATTTAATTTACAATTATATTTTAATCACGCAAACTACATAGAGCTAGTGTTGATCATATCAATTCAATAAAAAAATTGACGGCCTCGGTGCCCTGACGGTTTACGTTGTGAGCACTGGATACGTAGGTCTCAGGTTCAATTCCCGGTAGTTCTAATTTGGAAATTTACTTTTCTAAATTTGTTCTCGTCTGAGTGTTCTAAGTAGCGCCCCAGAGTGACTTTCATTGCTCTGGTATTCATAGTACCTATAGGGTATTCCCTAGTTAAAGACCAGGCAACTGGCACATATTGAATAAAAAACGCGCTATTAATACACTATCTCTTCTGTAAAGATAAAACCGTCACCGTGATATTCTACCTTAATATGTTTTTTTTAATTTTTAACGATAATTTGAAATAAAAATCAATTACCTACAGCGAATTCTCGACTCTAATGAATGTAGGTACATAACATTACATGTAGTAACTGCAACAATTCGTACATACCTTTCGACGAGGTTATGTGTCTAGATTTGTTTTCATCTTTGGTTATATTCCTCTAAGCAATAACAGGTAAAATAAATGTGTCAGGCGAGGGTCACTAAAGAATTCCGAACAGCAAGTCGTTACTTTGATGGAGGAAGGAGGCCGAATGTGAGATAGTGTTCTCGGCCTTACCTGTGTCGGCGGCGGCTGCCGATAGCGACGCGGCCGGCGGCGGTCTCATGAATATTGGAGCAACACGCGCCTCGCTGGATCTTCCAGATTCCATCCTGTATCCGAAGCTTTATCTTCTCAGCTATATTTCTTTATAAGCAAGTATAAATACAATTTCGGTACTATAAGTACAATTTCTTTACATTGTTACTTACACACAAAAAGTTGTGCATAGATAAATAAATGTTTGCATGTTCTCGGGACATAATGTAAGAGTCTAGAAGATTATCAGTTATTAGGGATCATAAACATTTTATTTTTCATTTCGTAGTTGAGGTAAAACTCTTTTGTGTTGACATAGAAAATAAAAACGTCTCTCAAATACACTAACTATAGTAAAAAAATCTCAAACTAAAAATGGTGTCTATGTACAGGTGTTAATTTATTACCTACATACTGAGTGAAATCTACGAGTATTAGATCCATGAGTAGGGTAAAGGATAGGGTATAGGTATTCATTGTTCAGAAAGTAATTAGCGATCACACGCGCCAGAGCCAAACTATGTCCATATGACTCCACAGCAAAAAGTTACGTTATTCTCTATATTTGAAGCAGTACAGTGTTGCAGAGTTAAACAATAAATTGCCATATCAACGAGCAATGTGCAAGCTCTATTCAACGACTGAAGGGTCGTATTTCAGTAGAAGAGTATGGTATCCAGGCAGCGCTAAGTGGTGCGGCGCGACGATAATACGTCAAACCGCCTGCTGCGGTCCGTCCGCCGTCCGTCCGGCACAAATTAATAGCGCAATACGTCCGTGAGCTTCTCCACAGTGCTTATAGCCACTCCTGACTCTAAGCTCTGGGGGAAACTTATTCGGGCCGGCTTAGCCAGCAAACGCTTAAGGTCATGAATATCCTTATTACATTTAGTTATATTCCGTTTACCGACTTTCGGTACAATTTGTACGCTAAGCTATCCAATAAATTTGCAGCTATCTGCATATAAAAAACCTTTAAGTACATCGGAAATACTACGAATATATGCACCACATAATATCAACTTTACTCAATCGTTCACGGCTACAAAATTACTGCTGAATAATTCATACAAGCAAAATAAAGTCTATCGGCATGGCGCTGCAAGCGTTATTACATTAAAGTGCTATTTGTTAGTGGTGTAACGGTGATTTGTATTTCAGTACGTGTCCTGACTGATATCGTGTATTCGGAAAGTTCAGAAGACGCGCTCTACTAAACTATCCTCTTTCGGAAAGTGCTCCTTATACTCTAGTACGGTTCTCTTCACTAATTCAATTCGCTATTTTTGGCTACATTCTATTTTGTTACACAGTTTGGGCTAGTCAAGTATAGCTATAATTCTTTGAAATGATATAAAGAGGTAGGTACCCCGATAATTTCGGTCTGCATTGTTTGTAGTATATTAACTTTGATTTAATGTAGCTAAGTATTGGACATAAACAATCTAATAATATAGCTAATGGTCTACGTAATAATAGTCGCTGGATTGGACGTGAAATTATGCCTTCGCGATCATGCGATACGGCACCGAGTTTGATACGCCAAAATATTTTTTTAATTCATATAATATCAAGTGACGGCATGAGCAAGTTGTACGTCTGATAGTTCTTAAGCTGCACGCTTGTCCATAACAGTTGCAGTGTCCTCAGAGCTTTAAGTCGCAGAGGTCTAAGAGGCACTGCCACTGCGCCTGTCACCCTGAGACATAAGTTAACAAGTCCCATATGCTTGTATTTTCTCCCTTGCCGTTCAAAACCGGAACACAGTAAATCTGACATTACTGCTTGGCGGTAAAAATAGGTAAGGTGGCAGGGCGTCCCTGAACACTCTGGAGCCTGCATTGCACGGCCTCACTCGTCTGGGGGGTGGGTCGGAGGACAACTTTCTACCTAAGAAACAGGGAAAATGGTTGCTCCATGCTACCAACATAGGCTCGAGTATTTCCTCTAATGGAAAATCCCAAGCAGATGTTATTACACTGTAGTACTTTTCATTAACATGTTCTATTTTATTTATAATTTCCTTATAATTTAGTAGAAACAAACCACATCAAGTAGCGTACATTGGTATGGTCTTTGGTAAAAAAAACGTATTTAAATTAAAAACTTTTGTCAGTATAGTACAGAATAGGTCTTTTACACTAATATTAGACATAATTGGTTGATAACTTCACCATCTCAATCAGCCGGTATCATGAGACCTGTAAAGTTTTGCTACGCTTGACACAAAACGAATATAATAAACGATTTAGATATGGAAAAATAATTGTTTCATTTCCAATACATAGTAATCGCGAAGAGCTAAGAACTCGAAAATATTTTTTTTATGATTCCAAGTGACAGGACGAACAAGTCGTGCGTCTGGTGGGAGCCTGTTCATAACAGTTGCAGCTCCAGTCAGAGGTTAAAACCGCAAAAATCTGAAGGATACTGCACTGGGCACGTCACCTTGAGATATAATTTGACAAGTCTCATGCTCTTGCAATTTCACCAACACTCTTAATTGGTTCTCAAAACCAATAACATTTACTAAGTTCAAAGAGTATGAAAAATTACATTGTAAACCGTGTAAGTACCAAATAACACGAAACGATGTCACTTGCGATTTTGAAACTATAGACAAGTAACATAATATTTCGTTTCAGAAGTTTACGTTCCGTGTTCAAATATATATAATTAATTTTCGTCATGATTGTCAGTTTCGTCCCTTAGATTTATAATGTAGCTGCGCTCGCTGTACAAAGCGACCGATTACCTAGGCTTAGAAGTCATGGGCAATTAAGTTCTATCTTTACGCAACTATATACCCAAGTTTTTTATAATTATTTGTTTTTAATGCATATGCAGCACGCCTTCGGGCACAGGGTTTCCAAAGCAGGTATCGATTTTACTACTCAGTACAATGTAAATAGTTCTTATTTTACGACTGTTGGAAATTTGCATTTTAAATTTCTATCTTCACCGTTTTACGAAAAATCACATAAAACTCTTGGGAAGACCAAGCTTTGTTTATGGAGCGAATTTTATTTCCACGAATTTTGAAAGTTCTGGAACAATAGGTGTTATATTTATGGAGTAAACTAGATATACATATTTCGTGTATTAGTACCAGTAATATATTGTTTCCCAAAATGACGTCAAGGGGCCGTACCGGTGACTGATCTTCACAAACGACAGAGGGTGCTGACTCAGTATTATTTCGAAAGATATTTCATTGTATATGATGTCATGTAGTAGGTATCTTGACAAGGGTAAAATAGTGTTACAGAACAGACTTTGTACATACGCAATCATGTATTGAAAAAAGTATTTTTATGGTAATTGCACAACTGGTACTTAATGCATATCACATAATCAAGAATGTCCTCCTAAATACTCTACCTACCTCCATACTGATATACCTTTTCATCAGAAATGTCACAAAATCTAATATTATACCAAGTTTCGAAGTGATCACTATAATTGATAATTATCATAATAATCATCTTGACAAATATACCTTCACAATTAGATACATATTTTTAAAATTAATCGGAACGATATCATGCCATGCGTTTGTATCAGAGACGTATCCAAACGTGTCAAATGCCAATCTCAAAAAGTCACAAACCGAGTCGTTTTGCCAAAGATTTTTCTTCGTGTTTATTTTTTTCTCACTGTTTGTCATTGTTAGTCAAAAATTAAAGAGACACCACTATGACAGCCTGGATAATTATGGGATATATGTATATCGTATAATTATCAGATAACTATCAAAGAAAATAAATATCTTGCCAATTTTGAACCCTGTAAGTATAGTAAATGTTTGACTGGTATTGTAAAAAATTATTACTGAATGTAAAATCTGATAACTTAATAAGAAAAGCCACAGAATAGTATTTTATTTTTATCTTCGTTTAGTAGTTCTCACTTGTAGGATGTAATAAAGGGTGTAAGACGAAAAGGGAAAGAGAAGCAGGACATTGTTTCATATTGTCGCAGATTGTCTCAGATATTAGCGTTACAATCAATCACTGGTGTGCCTGTGACATGTGCGTAATTAGGGCCGTGTCTACACTGTATCCCTATTCCGATCACGTGATATACATTTGTAGAGGACCTTTCGTACTACAAGTATTAATATTCCCATATCACAAGTGCGTTCAATTGAACAGCGAACGAAACTACAGGCTATAAAAGACGTTTGAGGAACAGTATTACTTATTTTGCCAACTTTTTAGATGATTAAAACTGAAGAAATGATTAATTTACCGATTTACACTTAAATACCTTTAAGATGGTCCAGACAATTCAGTATACAAATAGTATATTTGTTTTACTATGTCACACGTTCCATTCTTAGAACAAACATATAGTTTAACAGCAATTAAACTTTGAATTATAAACCATTAACACATTTGCGCATTGCACCCGATGTGAATCCGAGAAAATACGAATATCGCTTCTACACTAGAGATATAATGACACTTCGGACACCTGTGACATTTCAGACGGTCATTCCACGCATTAAAATAACAATCTCAGTACAGAGTACTAAAAAAACGCCCTCAAACGTCATCCATCTCCTGGTTCGCCACCCTTACAGGTGGAATATTTTCTTCAAATTGAAATGGAACCACTTCTGAACCCTCTTTCCAACAAAAAAGAATCATCAAAATCGATTCTCAAATCATGTAACATTATCGTGCAACATACATACAAAAAAAAAACATAGAGTCGAATTGAGAACCTCCTCCTTTTTTTTGAAGTCAATTAAAAAGGTATAAATTATATTCGTCTTAATCAAACTTTGAAAATGGAAACGTGATTTCCTCTGAAATATTATAATTCTGAATACTGCTACCGAATTCAGCGAGTGGTATCGTGTCGCGGCGGCTGTCAGCATACGGGCGGCAGCATGGCGAACTCTGCCCTTGGCGGGCCGCATTCAGACGTCATGGCTTAATTAAACCTTCTGCCTTGTGGCTTCTCACTCCTCTAAACACTTCATCTTGCATTCACCATTTGAAAGCCTTTTAATGCTTGCCAACTGGGCTGTTTTACCAAAAGCGCACACAAATAGAGCCATACAATTAAAGCCTTGAAAATGTTTTCAGTAGGAAACCCGACCAACGGTCAACAGTCCCTTTAATCCTCGCTCAATGCCTATAACGAATTATGCAAAAGTTTTAATTTCAGCATTTATTAGAGGCGAGTGTCGATTACCGAGAGATAACAATATTAATTACAAAACTTTGTGCAATAATTGCTACGAATGGTGCCTCCGTAAAATCGCAAAACCATTTTAATATTGTTGCTTTCTATCTTAATAATTCGTAAAAGTACTTCGTGAAGATAATAGGGTTTGGAGATCGTGAATCTTCTTAATTACCAGCGATGTTGAAATTAAACTTTTAATGAGTTTTAATTAACAAGTTTTAGAACGTTGCGTGAAAATACCTAACAATTGCTGTAAGATACTGTTCCTGGTAGATTTTCCTTTATGTCGTATTGTAAACAAATTGGCAATTAAAATAACGCACGTTCTAAGCAACACGTTAATTTACATTGAGGTAATTCAGTTAGTTAATTGCTTCAAGAGTGTGCAATGAAATTTACATTGCTTTGTACGTAGGCTCAGTGCATGATAGCGTCATAAATAGCAAATCCACTAAACGCTGAAAATAAAACATGTGCAAAGTTTTACTGCTAATAATTAGTATCAAAAAGCAACTTTTTAGGACTATAAGCTTAGTGATGACAGTGTAGCTTGGGAGCCAAAATCCAAAACCTATGTAGGTCGCAGCAAGCGCCAAACGAGCTCAGGCTGCAGGTGTGATGCACCGTTCAACTTCCAAGCTTTTCTAGATTATGCAAATCAAGAATAAGCCAAAAAAACATGTGACTTTGTTTTGCAAATGTAGTTTAAGTACGTAGTGTAAACATAATATAAACGTTTTCATATTACAATAGTATTGCTAGAACATGTTATTTCTATTTATAAGTTAAGTCCATTTTTTAATAAATAGTACTAAATCCACATACACTATAATGTTTTTGAAAGAGAGTAATGAACGATGATCTGAGCGCGGTGAATATGAGCAAATGGGTATCAATTTGCCTGCTGCGCCGGTCACCGGCAATGTGAATATTAAATGAACATTAAGCCATCCATTTGGATCACTCTCGGCCGTCCGCGCAAATTATTTCGAAACGAACGCTGTGGACTTCGTGGTCTTTCTCCAATGATGATTGTTAATTGGAAATACTGAATTTTTCACTATTCATATCAAATGTTCACCATGGATAATTTCTTCTACGTGTAGCTCATAGTTTCCATTAGTAAAGGTAAACTTATTTAAGCGATACAGTAAGGCTAGCACGCGTGATCTCTATGCGAGAATAGCAATTTGCTTGCAACATAAAGCGCGATAAATTTTTGTTTTAGCGACATACAAAGAAAAAAACAACCAGGTTGTCCACGGAAAATGGTTACCTAAGTGTCACTTCTAAATATTTACAACATCAATGAAGTAATACCGAAGTCCTTAATATTTCAATTTCATTACCGACGCAGGACATGAAATACTGTGATTTCGAAGGCTCTTTCTGTTTTTCAATGCTTTTTCAATGAAACTACTGCACCCGTGAGCGAATTACGGTTGACTTACTTGTCAAATTATAAAAGATAGTCTTACACATTGCCGCTTCGTAATACTGCTTATTTATGAAAAGCAATAACCATCAACATTCTCTCTGCACTTTTAGGAAGTGTCATCTGCATTTGGCCTTTATAAAACTACATGTCCGCTTACGACATCATATGCACATGAATTTATTTTCTTATTTGCATGTTTTGATATGTGAGTGTCCGATGGACAAAGAAAGTTGTGTAGCATCGGGGATGCCCTATAACGTCTTGATAATGTCTCAAACAGATTGAATACATCGGTCGCTAGCCCGAACAAAGGGTCTTATTGTTATTCACCCCTGTGTGGCGTTGTGACAAACTATTTAGGTGAAAGTGACGCCGCGACCGCCCTTAAAAGGCCTTGTTGATTGTCTTTAGCCGGAGGTTATGCTATACTTGCCCGGCCCGTGAGAAAACGAACCCTTTGGAGTATATTCAATAACAAACTCAATGTTTTTTGACAAACAGTACCTACAAATACAATAAGTCAAACATACCTACGCTACTAATACCATTGTGTTTAAATCAAACGGCAGTAGCCATAAATATAATTGATGCCACAAACAGAAACTGGAACCAAAATATAGTGGAAAAGTATTTTCCTTGCGACAAATAGTCGTGAGATATCGAAGATGCTTATAAGAAATATACGTCATCTGAGATTTGTTGCCGTGAAATTGTTTCTGTCCTCACTGCCTTCACCATACATTTCGTCGTATTATTAAATTTTTCGTGTGGCTGATCAAAATCTTCCCTTGGAATAGATGAGATAGGGGTTGAATCAACGTCGTCGTAAGGCTAACGTATCAAGGCGATTTATTCTTAACCAAAACATAGATCAAACGTCAGCACAACTAAGTCGTTTACATATTTCTTTACCTGTTTACATAAATAATTATGTTACGGTATTTCATAAAATAACTAGCATTGCATGTTTATTTTAAATATTTCTCTTTGATCTGGAGTTTATTTTATATCGAAGAAACCGGAAAAAGAACTAAACGTACTGAAAAGCAAGCTGTAAACTTGATTACGGGATTGAAAGAAAGAACAAATAACGAAAGAAAATCAAGGGAGAAGAAGCTATGTTTGCACGGGCACTTACTCCAATCCCGGATATAAATTCTCGAAAGGAGGAGGATAAAGTCAAATTACTATTGGTAAGGAGTTAGTATGAATTTAGGCGGATATTATACAGATCACAGTATGGTGCAAAGCAGATTTTGGAAAGTGGTGTGAGTATTAGCAGTAAGTAGAGGTGTAGCAGCGAGCGGCCTGGCGGCGGCGGCGACAACGCAGTAATTGCACAGCATCGCTCTACGTGTATGCCACAATAACAATCTTTCATTCCGCTCGCCCCATTTTTTAGGTCGTGACATCTTATTTTGCGACCCAGCATATTTTACAGCGCACGTGCGAAATGATACTCGCTTACGTAAGAATGTCAACTCACATTTTTAAAGAAGTAGGCGCGTACAATATGCACCGCCTTGGTTCCAGTAGAGTTTTCTAGCAAATTAAGGTACTTTTCCGCGTGAATTATTTGAGTGCAAATCGTAACATAAAATCGGGTAAAAAGATTTCAATTCAATCGAATAAAGTCGAAAGAAGGAGAGCATAGAACGACGGCTTCGCGACGCCCAAGCCCTCTCTCGAACTTTGACAGTTTATATGACCCGTGTAATGGCGCCTTAAACTAAATAAAGCTTTGTATTTGGCTCGTGTATCGCGAACCCTGTTACGCCCTCTTGCTTTGTCTCGACGACGCCGAGATTAGAACTTTCTATATAGCTGCATAGTAAGAGTAGAGACCGAGTTCATCTACGTACATAAAGACGTCAAACAATCTAGTTCTTCAATTACTGGATGATTCAATACGTTGACTACAGTTAGTTTAAATAAGCTATGAAAGTAAATTACTGTGCACAACAAGGTTACTTAGCAGTGAAATTCTTGTCCACAGTTTGAGGTTGTGACTGTATCATAACAGATTACAGCAAACCTGACTAATAGTACTACACCTGTCGTCGGTCGGCTCGAGCAGATTTAACTTACTGCGGTGCAAATGCAAATTCATACGAGAAATTGACTGACCGAGCTTTCAGTCGTGTAATAATGCAAATTCAGACTGATTAGATTTGGACCGTTATTCCCGGCTACATTGTGAAATTCCCCAGGGTACCTATTAGAGTCTAGCGCATGTGTACTGGAACAAATGGTAATTGCACAAAAAGAAAATTATCTCCATTTTGTACGCAGCTTTCAAATGTTAAGTTATCTTTAATAACTGATTGCTTTGATGAAATATACTTGCTAACCATAAAATTAAAAACTTTACGAAGAACATAATAAGAAAACAGATCAAATTTATGTAAGTCGTTCAGAATGTTCCTAATAAATTCTATCTCATTTTATTGCCGAGTTACGTAAAAAAATTCGAGATAAGCTTTTTTCTTTCCGGTGCGGACTAAGAGAATTTTATAAAAATTGTTAGTTATTTAAAATTTTACAAGAATGTAAGATATAAATGAAATGTAAGAGACTTTACGAACGTACGTACTCCAAGAGAATATTTAAATATGTAATATCGAATAAAATCGAATCAAAATAGTCACTAGGCGATATGTCTTTATTGAAATGTGGCTGTATTGAATATGGCGTGAAACAAACTTCAATGTAGAAAAACAGATCTGATAAGTGCCTAAACATCTTCCAGGAAAACAATTCGCAATTAAGGCGAGGTATTTCAATGCGAGTCTACATTTGAGGAACTGATGAGTGGGGGCCCGACACTCACGACTCACGACTGACACAGATCCGACGTCGACAACGCCCGATGGCGACTAAACTGCTGGGCAATTTTCAAATTTTGGCATAAATGTGAATTTAATAACTATGGGGCTTCGTTAGAAAACTAAAATTTAGCAGGTTCTCTGTATGTTCTCTGTGTATATTAGAGAAATATCTCCATATAAAAATTATGTGCAAAGTTAGATATTTTATTCCTAAATAATTCGTACTAGACTGTTATTTTAGCCTGTTTTCATAATTTTATATGATCGGATAAAGTACATCCTATCGTGTACCCCAAATTAGCACATTCCTTAGACAATACCCTTAGGTGTCTCCTATCTTTTTACTAAGGCCGTTACTTTAATAGTAAATACCTAAACTTTCTCCTCCGGTGACCCGCCTTAACGTAATATCTTTATTGAAGTGGTTACAAATACGTTTCAGTATCTACGAATTCTACATTTTCTTTTGAATATTTTTCACTTAACTACTCGAATGTCATTGTTTCTATTTTGAATAATGTATTTAATTTTGATAATGATTTAGATTGTGAACACACACAAAGCCAACACTAAATTTGTTAACGAACAGAAATATTTTTGTTATAATGCATGTCTGGGCTATAAATTAGATTTCTATAAATATAAAAGTATTGAAAGAAAAAAAATAGATTTCTGTCGAATTTACTGACAGTATAAGATTTTACTTTAGATAGGTCATCGGATAACTTACGTATGCAAAATACGATTAATTTTCCAAACTGTTTTTTACAAAGCACACACTCATAGCCCCGCTCTAGGGAAACCCTGTATCGTGGGTGCCTTGGACAAGCACATAGACAATCACAAATTACAACCAAACTCACGTGAGAAATAGATCTCCCCCTAAATAACATTGCGCGAAATAAAGCGATATCTAAATTGAAGATACATAATTCCGGACCTGATCCTATGTCAATAAAAAGCTATAATAAACTCCCAGAATATATATAATCAGAATCAAACGTAAACAAATTCACAAATGTATTGAAAAAACTATTAATTTATGAAAGTTATTACGGTGTGGACGAATATCTCCAAGATAAATTATAATTAGTGTCTACCTCTCTCCCTTCCCATGTTATGATGTCTGCTAAGGTGTATGTGTTTGTTAGTGTATAAGTATATTTTTGTAATGACGTAAATCACTTATAAACAAATAAATAAATAGATGTAGACCATACAAATATTTCACTCGGCCCGGAAATCGAATCCGAGACCTCTGCGGGCAGTCCATCATAGGCGACGGAGGCAGTTATTAGTACTAGTTTGTAAAATCTTTACAGTCGCTGCAAGAAGAGTGGTTCAAACTAAAATAGTCAATTATTGTACTTATTACAAATTTGTATTCAGAATGTGCAGTAATTTCATTGTGAGCAAGACACCGAACTTTTGATTGGTTAAAATACGTTGTATTATTACAATGGCTTTGTCAGATATACCACATTTTTAAACCATTTAGTTTTTTTGATACATACTACTAAAAGAATGAAGAACATAAATAATTACTGGTGCATGTTTTTATTTTATTATTTTTTCTTTTTTTGGGTAACAAATAGTTTACAATTTGTGTACAAGATTATAGTACAAAAACCACATAAACCAGCAAAGTTTCCACTAATAAACATAACTTAAAAAAGAACGAAAAACTACTTGGTATTGTTTTAACACAAAGAAAGTAATAAAAAAGAAACATAAAAAGAAATGAACTAAAAAAACAAATAACATTCATAATTTTTCGTAAATGGACTTTACAAATTTTGGAAAGGACAAATAAAAATATAAATTCCAGTATAGATGTAGGCATAGCATTAATCGGCATTCATTTTTAGTCATTATGGGAGTTATGAAATAAATCATTTGTCAGAAACCAAGTATTAATTCTAAACTATCGAAGAACTTTTTCGTCAACCACATTTTCGGTTCTACCTCGTGGCGCTAAAAATCACTTGATTCCTAGGAGAGCTGACTTTCAAGCTTGAAACATAAAATTGTCCATCCGAAAAATAATTCTCTAGCAAGTCTGTTATTCCTGCTGGTTGTAACAAATGCTAAATATTTGTTAATTATCAACCTTATGTTATGGACAAGTCTGTAGTTTCAGCAGTACCCTTACCCTTCCGGAACGCTCATATAAGTAATGCTCACATAAGGTAACCTGGACGAATTCTTTCACGTGGAGCTCTGATACTCCTAAAATATGCTTTCAGGGGAAAAGTACTATTTCAAAATCAAATGTATATGTGGTATGTGGTTTTTGCAGCAGTAGAGCTCCTTGTGAAAAAGTTCGTCCAAGGAAGTACTGCCATCTTACCTATTTCTGCCTCCAATCAGTAATGTCAGCGTTACTGCGTTCCGGTTTAGAAGGTGCTGGCGAAATTACAGGCACATGGGACTTGTCAACTTATATCTCAGGGTAACGGGCACAGTGGCAGTGCCCCTCATATCTTTGCGATTTAAAGGTCTGAGTGGCACTGCAACTGTTATGGACAGGCGTGTAGCTTACCATCAGGCGCACGACTTGTTCGTCCCGTCACTTGATATTATAAAAAAAATGTCCCTGGAGAATCTGCAACCGCGGCCTGGTGCAGTTAGTTACATAGCACAGGTAATTCGAGATCTTCCTACAAGTAACATAAAGAGGTATGCTAGTCATATTTTTAAATTCCACTTTCTTCTATATCCAACTTCATCTTTCAATCTTTTTGGCCGTGTCAAACGTTTGGTACATAATTTTTGGTCGATATTTAGTATGTCACTATTCCTTTTGGAATAAAATCGATTTTAGTGCTTCCGAGTAGACGTTTGTCTGAGTAGGTGGAATGAAAAAAGTTTTTACAAAGTTATCCTTTATGAAAAATAACAAGAAATGTATGGGAAATGTTGGTTAAAACAATGTATACATAAAGAAACAAATTCTACTTTATTTTTTGTAATCTTCATAATCCAATAATATTTTACTAGCACTCAAGGAAATTATAGAGTGGTGTTAACCTCTCATATCCCTTACACATACCTCCATGTCAACAGAGGCAAAACAAAGCAATTTCGATTTCGGCGCGCCCCGAACTCGGCACTAGCAAACATAAGATTATTATGTGTAAGAAAACAACCTGTGTTTATTTCATAACATGTTTACTTCCGCTTTTACATTCGTATAGCAAGACGAGCGCGTATTAATGTGTCAACTTGATGAAATTTTGCCGATTTTTGTTAGATTTTGTATCAATAATAATAACAAACTAGTAGAGTATTTTCACAAAATATATTTCAAAGTCTTGGAACTATTTCCAAGGCTTTGAAATATATTTTGTTTATTAATATCATAACGTTTCTATAAACGTTGTGATATTCAATAAATAAATGTGAAATATCAAAATAGGTTCGATGGGAGATAACGCTAAATAACACGTACCTTTGCCACCCTTACAAGCCGTAACTGATTTATTGAGTATCTTCTATAATAA
Source organism: Hyposmocoma kahamanoa (assembly GCF_003589595.1). NCBI lineage: Eukaryota > Metazoa > Arthropoda > Insecta > Lepidoptera > Cosmopterigidae > Hyposmocoma > Hyposmocoma kahamanoa. The sequence continues at coordinate 6,798,968 of NW_020654422.1, forward strand.
CGTCACACACCACTAAAGCCGTTTATAGTTTACTGCCTCTGTGGCCGAACGGTTACCTTGCTGGACTGCGACGCCGGGGTCCCGGGTTCGATTGTCGGGCCGGGAGAAATAGTTGTATGGCCTGCATTAATATCTCTAATGAGTTTGGGTGTAATTTGTGCTTATCTATATGTGTGTCCATAGCACTCGCAACACTGGGTTTTCCTAGTGCGGGACAATGAGTGTGTGCGTTATTTATTTTAATAAGTAGTTTGACGGAAAGTGGATCTCAATGCAGTCGCCACACTATGGCTGAGGGTGACACAGAGGCGTATTTTCCACCTAACTTCAGAGGTTCCTTCTGAACTTTCTGAACCTAAACTTTACATGAAAGCCAAATATTATCTCCGCAGCGCAACGTTGTGCTTTGTAGCTAATGGCGCGTGAGAGACTTGCACATATCACGTACATTATAAACGCCAAATCTGTAAGCACTGTTGTTAAAAGTTGCGAAAAGAAGCATCTGTTAGTATTAAACTATATCAATGGTGGAAATTTGAAATGTCGTAAGGAATATTTTGTCGTAATGGAAAATGTTCCTTACCACAAAATGTCGCATACGACAACATTTCAAAATTCGATACATCGACGAAATTATTACCCTCATATCCACGACGGTGGAAATTTGAAATGTCCTAAGAGACATTTTGTCGTAAGGTCATTTTCCCTTACGACAAACACGACATTTCAAATTTCCGCCATCGATATACATAATTATATAACCTTGTATTTTATTATAGATCAAGATCACATTTTGAGGATGACACTTTGTACCTTTGAGTTCGTCTTAAAATTCCAAGGCAGTTAAATACTCAGTTTGGTTTTTCTAAGTAACAATCATTAAATAGCTTCTTCTGAGTTTTGCTTAAATACTTTGTTTTTAAATGCAAATATCTAACTGTGTTTTAAGCCAGTATACACGATATACATGTACGATACTGTAATTTTTAGTTTTCTATGTATAATTTGAAATCTACAAATGGCATAAATGTTACAATGAAAATAACCTAATTAAAAAAAATAAGAAAGTGAATTTATACCGTAAAACGGCTTTAAAAATAAATGTTCAAAAGGTTGTTAGTTTGGATGGTGCTTCGCATATTTAACAATATCCAGATGGTGAGCGTTAAAGATTTTTGATTATCTTTTATAATTGCTCCTTTATTTTGCGAAATTCAGAGGACTGTTATTTATCAAAAGGTTTCTAATTAGGTAAGTATGACGATAACTATCAATTAAGTATTTTAATAGTTTAAGACGGTGCGGCAAGTGTCGCGGCATCTATGACATCGCTCTTTAAGCGACCGAGCTCTTGTAAAAAGCCGCCGCCGGTGTTCAAAAGAATAAAGTTAGTTCAGAGGCGCTCGGAACGTAGCCTAACGTTAGGTAGTCCTCATAAGGACTTGCGGTCGTGAGGCGAGGAACATTATAAATAGTTATTATAAAAAAATATATTATTATTAATTGTATAATTTGTAATAATAATAAGTATATTATAATAGGTACTTTTATATTGGACTGTATAAACATTTGTTACAACAAATAGACAAAATAATACGTCACCCAATGGTAGTGCCAATAAAATTAAACAATACTAAGTAACATCCATCAAATCAACTTAAATGTTAAATATGACACATTTTTACATATGCTCTCCACATATCTGTTTTATCCTATGCCACTTAAATTTAATTTAATCAAGTGAGGAAATTTTACATTTTGGAAAAAGCTGTAGACTACATGGACGCCTCGCCATGCCTCGCTAACTTACGTACAACAGCTTTATCTAAAATGTAAATTTTCCTGAATTAACTAAATCAAATTTAAAATTTAGAAATAACCCTCAAATGATATTCAATTTAAAAACAGACCCATACAATTCAATATCAATAATAAATAAATTTATCATTTTTGGATAGGTTTTTCGTTCTATTCACTAATTTTTTTAACTGTTTAAAGTTTGTTTGTTGTTTGTTAGTTAACATTTGTTATTAATGACTTTTTATAATACCGGCATTGACCTTATACCGGTCATTATCAAACATTATAATAACCTGCGGTTTACAATAATCAGCGTCGTATATTTGCATATCTAAAAGTAACAATAGGTAATTGCAAGATTTGTGAGATTCTTGCAGCAAGACCGAGGCACGACTGAGTGTGCAATTCCAAGACCAAGACCAGGCCCGTAGCATGGCAACCCATGATAGTCGCGACCCGCGCGATAAAATTGATATAAGCCCGCGCTATTGGCTGTCTCGGTCAGATTTAATTTAGATAGCCAATAGCGCGCGCTTATTTTTCATTTATTTATTGAATAGTTTATTGTAACAGGAAAAATGCAACAAGTCACAAAGAATATAAGGAAAATTAAAACCAAGGTTCTGCTTATTTCTAATAGAAATTTCTTCCTGCAGACCTAAATACAGGGCACTATGACTAAATGAACGGCATACGTGCACAACAAAACAAAAAACATGCAATATAAAAATAATATAATAATTTTAAATTGTTATAAATTATATAAATACTTAGATAAATACATATTTTATAATATAATATCTCAGATATGGATGGAATAGTAGATAAATAATGCTCTTTAACTCTCACTTTAAAAATAGTTAACGATTTACTTTCGTGAACAGTAATAGGAAGTGCATTTCAAAGTCTGACCGCATTTTATCGCTCGCGTCGCGAGTGTCATGCTTAGCCATGCTACGGGGGCAGGTGTATATACGCGAGACCAAGACTAAGACTGGGCTTAGTCTCGTCGTGGTCTTGCATTGGGCAACACTATTTACTAGCATGGTATGAATAGGTTTTTTTTTTGTAAAAAAAACTATAGTTTATTGTTACTATTGATACAAAGATCGAACAGCACCAAGAAAAATTCCATCGACGTAATTGGACTCGAACCAATGTTTATTTATTGCCATACCGGGGTCACCGTTCTTAAGCAATTGAGTTACAAACCGCGGCAGCAGATCTGACGAATTTCTTTATGAGTTTTTTACAGATTTTTGTATAGGTTTTAAGGATTCTTGTGAGAAATTTGGCGACATTCGAAGAAACGATAAACACTCAAACAAAAACATTTAATAAACTTTCTATTTATTCTCGAACCCGTAATAAAAGCAATAGTTGATCATCTCATCTACACAAAAATCTAAAGGAGTCAGTGATCGAGAACAGTTTTAACTTAGAGCTCTTAGATAATTGGATTCTCCTGAACACGATGTGGGAGGTTACATTTCTCCCGTTCATGCTATCTGCCTCTTTCCGTCAACGTATGTACTACAAACTTTCAATATCCAAACAGATGTGATTAATTCCTGACTGCTATTAGTGCACAAGAATGTTACATTAGGAATATCTTATGTAACAATCTTATCTAATACACCATGTCCATAGTGTAATGTACTATCGTTGAAATAAATTGTATCGAATCAACTTAATTCGGCTTGTTTATTTTGAGACCTACCTATATCATTATGTGTATACCTTTGTTTAAGGAAGTCTTAGAAACTTAAAAATAGTTTCACACAGTACAGTAAGTTTAGTATTTATTTTTATTTTTATCTTCATAAGAAAATGATTGTTCACAAAGTTTATTCAGAATCAATGGAGAACAATTTAGTTGCATTTTGGAAGTAATTATAGAAAGTAGCGACGTAATTATCTCTGTCATTAGCCAACAGTTGTACTCAAAAAAACAGACCATTAAAAGAAAAACTTTTTGTACGAAGGAAACGAGAAGCGCTAAATTTGACTGTTTCGAAAGAAAGTAATTAAGATAATCATTGAAGGCTGGTTTCATTTTGTAGTATTTGTGTGCGCTGTGTGTGTATTTGCAATAAAGCATATTTTTAACTAAAAGAAGTTAGTAACAAAATCGTCGAATTCGACTCGGTTGGGAAGCTTCGGGACGTCTTCTCGTCCGCAGTACCGCAGTCTTTGAAGGCAAAAGTCTTCGAGCAGAGCGTAATGCCATCGATGACCTACGGCTCTGAGACGTGATCACTTACTACTCAACGACCTGTGGAGCAAGCAATGCTCGGCATTTGTGTACGTGATCGAATCAGAAATGAGGAGATCCGTAGAGGAACTAAAGTCACCAGCACAGCTCAAAGTTAGCAAGTTGAAGTGGCAGTGGCGCCTGAAGTCGGCAGGGCGCAAAGCTCGTAGAACTGACGGCCGTTGGGGCAGAAAGGCTCTCGAATGGAGACCACGAACCGGAACACGTTCAGTGAGACAGCCCCCTACTGGATGGACGGATGCCCTGGTAACGACGGCGGGTAACCGATGGATGCACTTCGCGTCCGATCGGCTAGTCTGTAAATCTTTGGGCGAGGCCTATATTCAGTAGTTGACGTCTTCCGGCTGATATGATGATGATAATGAACAAAATTTTTCGATTTTTTTTTATTTCAATGTAAAGGTGCGAATGCTTTCTTATTACGTCAAAAACAAATACAAAAAAATTCTTAATAAGAGTAACGGTACCAGTATCAATGTGCTAAAAGCAGAACTTGTAATGACTACTCCGAGAAGAGTAACTATTTATTTGTGCTCCAGTAATACTAGCCCGAGACCAGAAAATCCAATCCGCAGATGCCAATTATCCGCTGTAATCAAGGAAATTTACGAAAGGGTTCAGACGAAGCTCAATCAAACTTTAGCAATCATCACGCCTATCTAATCTCCATGGTAACAGCGTAACTACGATTGGATGATCTGCGGACCGCAATAACTATCGCCTTGTTTATATGTAACAATAACGTACCCAATAATATATAAACCGATAGATCAACAACAATACACATTGCCGGTGTTATTTCGGAGTGTTATCAAGTTTAGTATCATTGTCATGGTATGAGACTGTAATCGAGTGAATTCAAATCGGGCTGACCGGACATTCGTTTTTTTAATCGACTGCCATGCCGTAAATCCTAAACTCTACAGATACAAATGTATGTCAGGCGCTACCAGATCCGTAGGAGCAGACATTTTTAATTTCCGGCGGCCTGGAAGCTTCCGCCACGAAAAAGTGTTAATTGAATGTGCACCCGTTTGTTGAAGTGAATCAAACTTGATACTGTTATGTTCGAGAATAATAATCAAAAGCGCCCAAAATAATACTCGTTGAAACATACACCGCCCGTTCTGAAAATACACCGGCAATCGCACTGAAATTGTTCGGATCATATATATGAGTCTAAATAAAAGCGAATGGGTGAAAACTATTGCCAAACTGTTCAGTTCAATAGAAACAATAAATGAAAGTCTGGTATAAATACGGCAACTGCATATTTGAAAGAGAGAAAAACTACAAACAATCAGTGACACGGAACAAGTCAGCAGAAGTCTGCGAAAACAAGGAGATGTTTGCTGAATAATTCATGGACTGGATAAATAAACTGATCCCACAATCAAGCCAGTTGGCGGACTTTTAATTGAATTGTGATGTCGTGTACAAAGAAAGGGTTAGCGTGTGAAACGTTGTTTAATTCAAGCCCACGGGCATAGCCAACAGAATCGACCCTTGATTGCAAAAACTAAGGAACACATTAAGAGGATCTGCTCGACTATGCCTAAGCTTAAGAACAACTGCGATCTAATAGATTCAATGTATTCAAGCGAATCAAATGAAAGGAAGTAACGGTCAAACATTTAAAGCTTCAATTGGGTTATCCAAACAGGATCATCCGACGAATAATGGGTATTTGTACAGTAGTTAACACCAAAGGACAGTTTACAAGAGCCTCGTTAGTAAAATGCCGTGACATGTATTATTTGCTGATCCCAAAACTTAGGTATTAACTATCAGATTAGAATGATTACATTCCCCTATCGGTATAGTTTTTAGGAATAAATTACGATTTTTTTAAATAATTTTATTTGAATTCGATTGTCTATGTAGCACAGTAAGTTGTGTATTGAAAGATTTTATCATGTAAGCTTTACTCCATTACAGTTTGTAATGGCAAGGGCAAGTCGAAGAAAGCCGAGTCGTCCAATTGCACGCTGGGTCGATGACATAGTAAAAGTCACCGGCAAACCCTGGACCTGAGACGCACAGTGCCGCGCCGGAAAGATTGACAGGAGTGAAAGGACACTTATAACCAGCACTGGGTAATATAGGGCTGAAAATGATGATCATAAAGTGTAATTCAATCTATGATTAAATAAGTACATCTCATTCGGATGCTTATATTGAGAAAACATCATTTCCGTTAAGTACCTAAAAATACCATTTCCATCGCTGCTGTATATTAAACCTCGTGAGAAAAATTTTAACTAATGTATCCTGTCCTAGGCGAGACGGTAGAGAGATGTCACAGCAGGCGCCCGGAGGCATGACGCCGCACAACTGTTTAGAAAAACTCCTCTACATTACGTATTCCAACCCAGGACTACATTTAGGGTTGCTTTTAACTTTACGGAACACCACGTGAATTGAAAAACGAAAGAGATAACATTAAGAAGTATCTAGGCCTTTTTACTGTTCTTATTTTCTTTTACTAAAACATTTATCTTTACTACGGAACTCCTATACATATTGTTAATCTTGAGATTGCGTAAAAGGATTCGATTACAAGGTCGACGTTATGTTTGCCCCTTGACTTTTCTAATATCCTATTTTGGTCTGTATTTCTAAAGGTATGCTGTTACAGTAGGTACTATTTTCAAAAGTCCAAACTTCGGAGCTATGCGTGTTTTATGGAATTCGATTTAATGGACTTCATTGTGATGTATTTAATTTTTATTATATTGAATTTTTAATTTTCTCGTTCATAAGTTTGTTTCGGCAATTATAAGCTTACCCTAAGCGTCCAGTTACACGACGCGAAAGTTTTCACGCGGCCGCCGCCCCATAGCCATGCTTTCGTGTACATTAATGGCGAATCTGAATTCTATTTACTAGGCAACAATATTTCAATTCCTTGGAATAATATAACCGCGCGATCGCCGCGCAGACTCCGTTCGGCCGCCGCGTAGACCAAAGACAAGTCAGTCTCGCCCACGCGCCCGGGTCGCGCATTCTTCTTTTAAGTTCTCATTTAGGCTAAAGCGTAAAAACTAAATAAATAGAGCATGTTTTGCCATTTAGATGCACGCGGTCGCTGCGTGTCGAATAAACGCACCCTAACGGTTTGGCAGTAATTAGTATCACGTTAGTTTTTCTTGACAATATACAGAGTGGAAAAAATCAATGGGAAATGAAGGGGAAGTACCTTAAATGCTTAAGATAGATAATTTTTACTTGAAGGAATATTCTTTTATTTTCTTAACACGAATAACTGCATTCACATATTTTTAGCTATTCAAGCTAGCCTGAACCGGGAATCTAAATATGCTAGAAAAAAATCTCATTAATTTATGGTACTATTGGATCAATAAATAATAAGGATAAAATCTCTCCAATAAACATTGGGTCTTACAATTAAAGACAATCATGAAATTTAATATAAATATGGTACTTTTCTAATCGATTTAAAATTTACCTTAAGCGCCCAGACACACGAGGAGAAAGTTTTCGCGCGGCCACCGCGCGGTCGAAGGGCGGACTCCGCTCGGCGACCGCGTAGACAAAAGACAAGCTAGTGCCTTCCAGCTAAAAGCTAAATAAATAGAGCGTATTTTGCCATGACAGTTTGGCCTCTGAACACTTGCACGCGGTCGCTGGGCGGCTGTCGCCGCGGATTTCGCTCTTTGACCGCGCGGGGTGAGCGCGATGAAATTCGTGTCGTATAAACGCGCCCTAATAGTACCTTGAACTTAAACAAGCCTAAAGTGACGTAAAATTGACGTTGAAATGACATTTCAACTGACATTTTACCAGATTAAAGTTTCTTAATTGTAATTATATTTGCTTGGAAAACTCTAATGACTTCGATGCTTGGGCTTTAGTAAAGAGCTTTGTAACATTATTAATTTTTCTTACGAGTTATAGTAATAAGGTTAGAAATTCTTCTTTAAGAATATTTTGCCAAAAAACAAATATGACATGAAATACAAACGCGGCACTTTCTTTTCAGAACGACACCCTAAACTGTACTTTCTAATAAAGGGAAACATAAAAAGCGTAAAGCTCAAATAAGTCTCGCCAATTGATACAGCAGTAAAGTGGTGCACAACGCCAGATTTATCGGGCGCCGCCGAGTGCGTGCTTTAATAAAAAAATCACAAAGGTAATTCGCACGACAAGTTATTACGGCTAAAAATATATGACTCGCATATTCTCGCATGAATAAACGAGCGCCGTTTTCAGTCTAGTACGCCAACTTAGTAGGTGGGATGATTTATATAGTTGGGACCCGATTTCATCTTTACAAATGTTTCGTAGAGACATTGTTGGAACTATGCGGTACCTAAACAACAAGTCTGATTTCTTACGTAAAATAACCTACTTTGAAGTCTGTAAACGAAATGTTTTCTCTTTGTCTATATAATATGGTAATGTAAATAGATTTATGATCATATCAATTGGATTGTTGTAGAAGTCGATTTGTAAAACTGGCATAGCAGAAATGTCAGAAGTACAAAGCTCCAATTTACTGATAACAAAGTTACTGCAAAGTAAAATCTGGCAAATGATGGTTACAATTCAAAAATAACTGAAGTGTGGGCTAATATTGCGTCATATTTATTCTAAAATATCAGGGAATATTCACGTTTTTATGAAAATAACGTTAGGGAATTGACAAGAGTTCTTATCGAAGTTAATATTGCATTTTTGACGATCTCTGCGGCCCAACTACTATAAAAATCAACTTTCCTAAATTGGTATAGGTATTCTGGGTTGTTCTGCAGAGTGAATTCCGTCGTTATGGCGCTCATAATACAGGCAATTATTTAGTTTGTAGTAGATCATGTAATTGTATGTATAAACACTTTATTGTATAACAAAACAAAGTTTTAAAAAAGAAATAAAACGTTATTGTGCAAAAGCAAGCTTATCCAATAAAGGGATTTCTTCCAGCTAACCTTTGAGTAATTGAAAGGAAAATTGGCTCCTAGGTCGGCAATAAAATGTAAATCAAAATAAAGTCATGAAATTTAATGCTGCATACTAAATAATTGCAAGAACAAATTTATTGTATCAAATGTACACACGACTACATAATACTAAGTAAATGATGATATACTAATACATATAAAATATATAGTAAAATGAATGTATAAAATAAGACTATATAGATATATATTTGATTTTTTTTTAATTTAATTCGTGTGTTAAAAAATATTGACTATATAAGTATAGTAAAGTAAACGAACAGAAAGAGACTTTTATATACAGCCATATCAATAGATATACCAAAATCAATTTAAATGTTTTTTTTTTATAAACCCACACAACAAGTCAAGTCAACGAGGACAAAACAAGTCTTGCGCCTCGTAGTAAGCGACACACTAGTCCATAGCAGTTGCAGTATCACTCAGAGTTTTAAATCACAAAGGTCCGAGAGGCACTGCCACTGCGCCCGTCACACTGTGATATCTCACAGTGTTGAAGACAGAAGTTGACCAGCATCAACGGAATTTTGAGCGCACCGTCCAAGCGCTGGGACTCGCCTATAATATGTAGGTGATTGCAGCTGGATGCCAGAGCATCCCGCTTTATTAGGTAGGTAAATTGTAGTTATTTTTATTCCTTTATTTTTATAATACATTGAATTTTTATTTTAGTATTATAAAATACTTAATTTTAGAAATTTTATTTTTATTATTATTTCAATTAAAGTTTTTAATAATCAATTTTTAATTTAAACAAACTACAAAATGTTTTCACCACTTTATTGTAATTTCTGTAATTAACAAATATGAGCCAAATTGCACGAAATTAATTATTATTATTATAAGTTGACAAGTCCCCTGTGCCTCTAACGTCACCAAATTTTATGATATTATGACAAGTATTAAAAGTTTATTGCTATTATTCATGCCTGTAAGAATTACTTTCATTTCAAATCTGACCTTAGACGAACCTTCATCTCATGTATACAGCAGCGTTGGCGGTCTAGAGGCAGAGCATGTAACTCAAAACTGTCAGAATCACGCGGGTCGTCCGAGCCGTGTACGGCCGCGGCCGCCCCTGCCCCGTCTACCCTCAATAACCCGAAACCAACTTTTTTATAGTTTAGAAATGTGGAACATAGCCACAAATCCCTGTTCTAAATCAAACTTCATTAAAATAATCTTTGTTTGGACAATATTAACTGTTAATGTAAATTGGTATATTTATTGCAGTTTATCACGCATCGTTACATTTGCATTGTAAAACTTCGAATATAAAAGTAATGAAGTTCGTGACAATGATTTCCAAATTTAAGTTTCTATCATTTTGCAAATTGCACTTTGGACTCCGAAACCTCAACATTTATCTGGCAGGTAAGTTGTTTAACTAGAATTAGCAAAATTCAAATAATAAATAAGGTCAGCTGGGGTATGAGGAATATTATACTTTAGTTGGAGTCAAATATTTTGCGCTCTGGGAAGAATAGATAAATATCGAGTTCTTATATTTTCGCGATTGTTACACAAAGGAAAGGAAACTATTTTTCCGGATTTAAATTGCGTATATTTATTTCTTCAAACAAACCAACGTTTCGGGCCCTTTACAGGTCCCATGATCCCAGTCAACCGTGACCATGGAACTTGTAAAGGGCCCGGAACGTTGGTTTGTTTGAAAAAACAAATATACGCGATTTAAATCCGGAAAAATACTTTCATTTCCTAAGAATAGATAAAGTCATAAGAAATTTGAAGTACACTAAACTTGTCTTTGTTTATGAGCTTGGCATGTTTTAACAATCACTTACGCTAAATTCTATAATTACGATGATGAAACATGGTGTAAGAAGAACATCATATTTATTATAAAGGTAAGGACTTCGTGTTCTCCAGATTACACTACTGTTTGTTTTTTTCGCCATTTGAATTTGGAGCATCGTAGCGACATCTCTTTAAAATCGTTAATACTAACTTGTTTGTTTGTTTTATCGACTGAGATACTATAATGCCAAATTCTTTATAGATTATGAATTTATGAGTTAAGGCTTCAAATCCCTCTTCCCCGTTATTACTGTTACCCCACCTGACAATATAGGCTTGTTTATTAAAAACAAAAATAATGTTGTGGTTAAACTAAATAAAACGTGATCGGCTAGTACAGAACATAGGAATAGGCAGTTGTCACTATTAGTAACCTATAAATTACTGAGATATTATTATGGCAAAAACTTAAATTGGAATATCAAGGAAATTAAATTTTTCTCATAGTCTAATTCGCGTATAATTGTTTTTTCAAACAAACCGACGTTTCTGTTTTTATATAACCCTAGGATTTTAAAACTTCTCTTTCTTTTGACTGTACTTACCTTACAAATACAATAAGGGGATCCGTTGGGAGTTGCAAAGTATGGCACTCTGTACTATATGTAGATAAGTTCGGATTTAAAATTAGGGGTGGATCAGTTGTAGGGAATCAGAGTGGAATAAAGGGTACTGTAAAGGAAGCTTTATGGTTCCCATGGTCACGGCTGACAGGAAAAAACAAGTTATGCGACTTTGTCCCAAAAAAATGTTTCATTCCCTATGTGCAAAAATGGCGAAAACCTAAGAACTCGATTTGCATTTCTAGTTTCCTGTTTCCTAAATATAATTGAATGAATAATGGGAAAAATAGGAAATATAAGGAAAAATGTTATTGGGACAATTGTTAACTGATCCGTCTCTGTCGAGACAGAGCCTGTAAGCGACTCTGGTGGGAATTCCAATACATATTAAATCACAATACTTTAGAATTCACATCTAAAATAACCGCAAATTGAGACGAGATTCATCCACTGTTCGCCTCTATACAGGCAAACCGACAGCTGAATGTCGTATACCCCCGTGGGATCATTTACAGCCTAGTGGCGACTATAGTGAGTTGTCTGTACCAAACACCTGCGAACTACACAATTCACAAAAAAGCAAGTATTAATCAGTACCAGTACCTTCTATAAAGTCAAATCACTTCACACACGAGAAAGACAATGTTTAATCACAATTTATTATGAATAATATTGTTATATAATAATAATTAATAATACTATAACAAAAAATAAATTAATAACATGGTAGTAAAACATAATATTCATTACAATAAATATTACAATATTTATAAAGCGACATCTTTTGTCAACCTCTGGTAGCTGTAATGGTACCTGGTTAAATCAAGAAATAACTTTCATAGATTTCTCACAAATGACGCCACAGGAATAAATGCGTTAAAATCGACAACAAAAAATCTATAAAAAATGCATAGAAAAATTCGTAAGGTCCG
>NW_020654422.1:6816337-6880114 GCF_003589595.1 Hyposmocoma kahamanoa
CACACACACACACACACACACACACACACACACACACACACACACACACGCAAGCGCACACTTGTGCGCACACACACAGATAGAAAGAGAGAGAGAGAGAGAGAGAGGAGAGAGCATTATAAACAGTACTCACTTTCACATCAACACACAACGAAGCTTTACAGTTAGTTTCAATTTTGTTGCCGGCAGGAAGAACAATGAATCGACAGTTATAATAACCACTATGTTGAATACAATACGTTATCCTCATTTAGCTTCATACAACATGATGTGATTCAATTGTGATGATCAGAAGTTGCAACGTATATTTCGCTAAATTATTCATCACATAACTTTGCCGAAGTAGTTAAATAAACTAACACACGTAACATATCTTAATAAATAAAATAATGTAGACAGTCAGAAGTTACTTGAAATAAGTCAATGTTAAATATAATCCCAATTTATGTATACTTTTCTACTCTATTCGCATTGACGAATTCAGTATAAGTATATAAGTACGCACAGCCACGTACGGGGGCTGGTCGTTTTTTACCCGCTTCATAATCTTCGTAAGTAATTAAGCTTCGTAATCCTTCTATAATACCGTATATTAAGAATTTTCAAAAACATCGAGCCCTCGGCAGCGACACTATCACCCACAAATTGCCCAGTGATGCCCTTTCGATCCGTACCGAAGGATACGGGTGTTGGTGAAATTACAAGCACTTGACACTTATCAACTTATGTCTCAGGGTGACGGGCGCAGTGGCAGTGCCCATCGGAACTTTGTGACTTAAAACTCTAAGCGCGTTTGCTCACTGTATCCGATTCGTATTAGTTCCGAATCCGAGACTATGCAAATCTAGGAAATTCGAACCCACTTCGGATGTCGCTAGTGCACTAATGAGAAAACACGAATATCCCTTGTACACCTACAGATAAAGTGATCCGTGACATTTCGGACCGTCGGAAGCGGACGTAGTGCTCAAACGCACTAGAAGTGTCGCTTACCACCATGTGCACGATTGTTCGTCCCGTCACTTGGTAGAAATTATTGTTTTCATACCAAATACCCCTTTACTGGTCAATAAACCTTTATTATTTATAGCGTTCGCGTATCGTTCTAAAATTTCGAAAAGGTGGAAATTTTTTGAAATATTTTTAAAGAATAAAAATTTAGTAACAAATACAAAAGAAATATTAATTAAACATAAGGTGAGCAAAGGTGGACTTGTCTGTAAAAGAGATCTCTTCCAGCCAATCCAAGGCGGTGAGAGCTGTTAACGCTGAACTTATTAATAACATCGATGAAGCAGTGGCGCTATTACCTAACGTTTCGTTTGTAACGATATTTTTTTTATAAAATTTTATATCGAATCATTCACACGACAGATTTTATTTGTAACGGTCGTTCGTGCCAATACACGAATATTTAACCACAGAAAATAAAATCATTCGATTCGCCCCGTGTTACATAGAGCTTATTATAGGCAGGAAACAAAATGGAGAATGGACAAGAATTTGACCACAGTTACAGACACACACTCTAACAATAGCAAAAGTCAAAAACGGACAACAGCATGCATTTGTGCGCAGACAAATAAAAGATTACTGATACTTACTTTGTATTTATAACACTTATTATTAGAAAAACATATAGTATAGAACGTCAAAAAAAACAATGATTACAAAGAGAGTTCAGAAAGAAAATGCGCTTTCAAACTTTTTTCAACCGTTTCTTAAAGGAAGCATTAGAGGCACTGGCCTGGACGTGAAAAGAGAGTTTCTTCCACAAGTGCGTTGCACAAGAAGAGAAAAAGTTATAAAGAAAACTGTATTATATGTGGAACGAAGGAGCATCTTTAAGCGGATGGTAGGGAGCATTATCTGGAACCGGAGACGAAGGTAGGAAGGGGAGTTAGGGTCATGAAGTATATTAAAAAGTCAAATTAATAGTCTAAACAATACTTTTTTTGTAAAAAATACCTTTTTTTTAATGTGAACATATGTCCATGGCCCAACACTAGCTACAATCTACTACCGAGGAACAAAACGTTGGTGACACTCCCAACCGCCAGATAGCGCTTAATAAATCAATGTGAAACATAGAAGCGAATTGCTCGAGAATTTCATGTAAAATTGTGTAAATTTAGTAATTATTATTACTACCTAACAAAAAACAATTACATACCTGTTTGTGACAGGAGTTGGTAGAAGTACCAGTCGATAATGTAAAATTACTGTTGTTATTTTCAAAAATACTCTACGGGAATATTTATAGCGATTGACGAACCTCTTTGTATAAAAATTTCATTTTGTTTGCATAAGTTAACCTGTTAGCGCTAGCGATGGCGCAGCGGCGGGCGTGAGAGGAGGTCGCGCGACCTACCCACACATCTTCATTAGCCAGCCGTAATGTCGCTCCAGGGAAATACACCTAATGTCGCCGCACCCCGCGCCCCGCTCTGCCAAATAAACCTATTATCTCGGCCTTAGGCCTAATGGTTTGAATGCTCTATATTTTATCGAAAAACTCAAAGTTCACTTTTATAACTTTGAAAAAAAAGCAGTGATTGCAACTTTTACTTTTTAATCATTGGATAAAAGGTCTATCCTTTTCTATTCTTTTCTTTTGTGACATCAAGTGACGAGATAAACAAGTCATGCATCTGGTGGTAAAGAACACGCCAGTCCATAGCTGTTCCATTACCACTCAGTGCTTTAAATCGCAAAGATCTGAGGGGCACTGCCACTGCGCCCTTCAACCTGAGATATAAATTGACAAGTCCCATGTGCCTGTATTTTCACCAGCACCCTTCAAAACCGGAACGTAGTAATGCTCACATTACTGCTTGGCAGCTGAAATAGGTAAGATGGCAGTACTTCTCTGGACGAAATCTTTAGGAGAAGCTCTCCTGCTACTAAAGTCTTTATTATCAGTTACAGGTTCGCAGGTTTCATTATAGTACCTATAAAGCCCTGAAAACGCGGCAAATTTTACTTTGTTCTTACGATATTTGCTCCAAAGTAAGTTTTGTCAATTTTAGACAATTCCGTAAGTTTTTCGCAGCAACAATTGAGATTTCATGAGACATTCGAAATTAAAACTTTGCTAGCAAAATGTAGAAATTCCAAATGTTGTTCACTCGTGTGGATTCCTGATTCTACTAATTTGCGCAACTTTTTCTTTTTCGTGATTAAAACTTTTTGATTTTTCGTTGAATTTATAAATTTTCTTCTACCTACATATTAAGTATACGAATCCAAATATGATTCAGTATTCAAAAGCAAAATATTGCAGTTTTGCATCATGTTGAATGCAAGCAGTTAAAGTAGAAAGACAATGCCTTAAGTCTTGGCGGGCCGCGTTGGCAAGGGTCGGTGGAGTCAGATAATGTCACCATAACAGATTATGTCTTGGCAACGGCTCCGTACTCTTTTTCTACATTTGGACAGTCACTATTTTATTGCTTCATAACTCTAAGCTATTTGGTTTGCACGTAAAGAATACTGTTTTTACCCTGAAGAATCAAAAGCAGTTTCGTAGAACTCGTTTGAAATATGTTAAAAAGCAAAGTTATTTCAACCTGTTTTAAACAAATGTCCGAAGAACAGCAAAAAATAAATATACATATATATTATGCGTATATACCTAATATTTACGCATAGTATATATGTATATTAATAATAACTGAAATAAATATAGCATTTCAAAATGTTCATGTGTTTTTTTATATAAAAATATTGTTCAAATAATAGCTGTAACTTGCACCTTTTCTAATAGCATTAAATAGGTGTGTATGCTCAACGTCAATGTCAAAACAAAAATGAGATGGGGTTTCGTTAGTTATAGAAATGCTATAGGTTTATTCTTCGACATTTTCAAAGCTGTGACTATGACCACCACGTCGCTGTCAAGGGTACGAGGTCAACGAGGTCTGCAATTGACGTGGGCGTCCTTTAATGTTCAATTCAGGTCCATTTATGTTTAGAGTTTATATTAATGACAGACTTTGCTTCATATGAGGTATTGAACATGTGATTGACAGTTTTCTGGTGATACTTCCATATTATCTAAAGTTCAAACGCAAATATATAATTATGTGGGCAATGCTGTTTTCAAGGTAGTGAGATTGGTTTACAGTCAATAACCGTCTTATACAAGAAGAAACTATTTCTATCAAATTATCTTTACTGAACGGTCGACATCATAGATATAGGAAAGTGGTCGACATACAACCACTTCATAGTTGGAAATCAAAAAATGCCCGTATTAACATAGTTAGACAAGTAGTGCAACTCTCGGCTATTCGGCGCGTCAATGCCTATATGTTGTTCGGAACGTAGGATTGTCACATTATTATTTTAATTGTACGTACAGGTTTATATTCATATATATATATATTTACATATATATCCTTCTTACCTTTCCTCCGACATCATGGTCGGAGCGCTTAGTCAGCGGATATGGTAAGTTTATACCTTATTATTATATTCTATTTGCACCTTATTGAGTGTGATCGGGTTCCGTCAGACACATTGAGTGTTTGCGAAGTTCCACCTCACGAGTTTCTACATCTCCGAGTATGTGTGTGTACAATTTGCAAAATATAATTTGAAAATAATAAGTAGTAGCAATATAATAATATACTCAAAGTATATTGAGAGAAAAACGCCTTGAATTGGAGAAATAGCAAAATCAACTATTAAAGTAGTTGCTCCTAAATTAATGTTAGGCGCTATTTATGAAAATGAATCTTCATGCGTGAACAGCCACCCTTCGAGGTGGATGATTTTCTTCAAAATGAAATGGGACCACCATGAAAGTACCCCCTTTCCAACAAAAAAAGAATCATGAAAATCGGTTCACAAATACCGGAGTTATCGCGGAACATACATACAAAAAAAGAACATACAGTCGAATTGAAAACCTCCTCCTTTTTTGAAGTCGGTTAAAAAATTAATTTTTAAAATAATTTGAAAATGTTAAATTTCATGGTCTTCCTTTTATTTAAGATGCTATGTTATTTAGAAGATAACTGTCCTTACAACTGAGGCTTTCGATCAGTATAATAAAAATACAAGTGTTTTAAGAATTTTGAATGCAGTTCGAGTTATTTTAAAATCAAAATGAAGTCATCTTTCAGTAAAATTTTCTATTTAGGGTACTTTCCTTCCGTGTAACGCGCAATATATATAAGTATAGTATGCTTTGTCAACTGTAGTACGTACATTTCATATTTTTGTATCAGCTTGACGGGTTGGTACATATCAATTATGGGAGTATGATTATAAAATAGAAATGAAATGACGAACAATTCTGAATTCCAGGCTATTTGAACAAACATCAATAAACACATCTACTATTTAATTTCATTTTTTCAACACCGACCGAACGCTGCAGTTCTAAAATGAATGGTGCATGTGACGACTCTCGCTGTGCAACTCGAATACGCTGCAAGATTATGCGAATGTGTGCGTCCGTACACGGCGCGCGGCAGGCGCGCATACACAC
This sequence comes from Hyposmocoma kahamanoa, assembly GCF_003589595.1. Taxonomy (NCBI): domain Eukaryota; kingdom Metazoa; phylum Arthropoda; class Insecta; order Lepidoptera; family Cosmopterigidae; genus Hyposmocoma; species Hyposmocoma kahamanoa. The sequence continues at coordinate 6,821,835 of NW_020654422.1, forward strand.
AGGCCGCGCTACTACGTTTGTATGAATTGTATGAAGTTACATTACTTGTCTTATGCCATTTATTTGTGGACCCTATTACCAAATTGCAATAGGGTTCACAAATAATAAAGTTATCAAAACGTCTAAGCTTACACTATGTTCAGACCTTAGCGGCTTCAATGAAAAAAAAACTACAAGAAAGTCCTATGGGAAATCCCGCTGGCATTACTTTATTTTACCTATTTCCGCAATTGGATGATGTATGGTATTTTGCTTTTGAGGAAATGCTGCCGACATTTATATAATCTTTATTGTGCTGCTGTTCAGGCAATTTACAAACTGTGCCCTAGAGTGCTTCTAAGAAACAAGGATAAAGAAATTAATATTCTTACTTACTTCGACGCCACAAATCCACTGACGAACAATTTTGAAGACTTTTTATATAATTTAGTTACTGATAAAACGAGAAGATTTTTGAGTTTTAAGCATTTACGTTAAAAGGATTAGGAGATACGTAGGTAAGTTTTATAAGTTTCAAGTTGTGCTCGAGTTTATATAGCGTCTGGAGTTAAATATCGCGAAACTAGTTGTGAGGTGGCTTCGTAAGCTATCTGAGTATAAATGCGGTGAAAGTAGTGGTAATTATGGTAATAAATCTAAAAATGTGGTGGAAAACATGACTTAATGCAGTTGCGTCGCAAGACAATTCAATCAATTCGAAATGGCTCGTCAAATAGACGATTGGGGTCCACTTATCTGAAAAGGGTACATCTGACCTCCATCTTCATTATGCTGAAGATTAAACAATGCTCTTTAAATCTGTTCGTTACAACATAGAGCTGGCATAGAAATGGTTGAGTGTTTACGCCAACTAATTTATTGGCGTGAAACCTCTTTAGACAAATTATAACATACTTTTAAACATTTTTGTTCCACCTAAAACATTGACCTACCAACAAAACCTAAAAAGAAATTAACAGTCGTTACGCGACAAAATCTTTTTGGAATCTTTTTTACATGCCTGCTCTTTGGACGGTCGTGCAATAATTAAAGCTTTAACCGACATCGACATGAAATAAATTATAGAACAGGCGCTTATCGTTTTTAAGGTTTGACCAATATGTTGTGTAGTACGTAATGACATTCTGACCAAGGAAAAGATACTAATATAATATGAAAAAGTTGTATGGTAGAACCTTTGCCTACCCAAATGAATAGGTGAAAACCATTGACTTACAATTATATGGACGTCGGGTCCAAAGTCGGGTAAAAAGTGTCCGCACTTGTAAGGCGCTAAAATCGTATACAGAGCGCGACACTCCGCTTTAGTCTTCATTTGTTCTACGGACAGCGCGATACTGCGATGACATAACAATTTAAATTTCGAATAGGTTGACTTGGGACATTTTTTTCGTAGTTTTTGTATTAGACCCGTCGTCCATTTATTTGTAAGTCAATGGTGAAAACTTATAAAAAAAACAGGTCGACAAATGTCAATAACAAACTAAAACAAAAAGTAAATAAAAATCATTGCACTCTCGCACAGCCTTCAATTTTTATCATTCAATATAATATAGAAATATTTAATGATAAAAATAGTTCTCTCATTCCGCATGACATCTTCATCAAGTGATCTCAACTATTTTACTGTAGCACTTTCCAAATGCCCTTTGGATCCAGCTCCCGATGTAAATATTCTTTCTTGAATATTAACGCCCTACCTAATAGTATGAATACTAATGGCATTAATTGAGTACGTAAATGTACTAAAAGCATATTCAGTACCATAAATGAGTAATGAACCCATTACATTTACTACTTCAAGCCACACATAAAACCACTCACTCAAACTTTAACATGAATTGTAATATCCGAAATTTCGGCCAGCCTTAGCCCAGGTCTATGTTAGACGGCTCCAGGTGTAACGGAGAACGGCACAGGCACATCGCGTATAATTGAGCCCATAAATCCGCTGCGACCCGCGCCAGCTCAGACCGAGACGCGACAATTAAATCACCTTGAATCATGGAATCCCACTAATTACACAGCTTTTTTATTAGCCTATAATTTTGCGTTTGTTTACGCATCTAAATGTTCGGTGTTATTTTCAGAAGAGAAACCTTTTTTCAAAGAAATAAATTGGGTTGGAAATAGAATTCTTAATTAATAAATTCAGATTTTTCTTGCAAATGCATATTTACAAAACCTAACGAACTTTTATAAGGGAGAGAATAATGTAATTAAATATCGACATTCATTTAATTAGCAATTGTAATTAGCATATAAATAATAATTACAGATTTAAATCCGCTTATATAGACTAGACGGCGTCTAGACGCCTATTTTTGCTTGTGGTTTCTGATTTGTTTTTATTATTTTGATGTGTGATACCTTCAATATGTCATTGAAGCCGGTATAAAATTTAAACCATCATCAAATTTACAAATAAATGAAGGGATCACATAAAAGCATGCGAGTGCAATAAACCGACTTTATCTTCGGGTGCTGTTGTGTCATTAAGGCTACGCGAACTCGTAACCCTTTGATGTCGGTCGTAACTTGTTTATAGTATAACGCCCAAAATTAGAAAGCTGTAGGTATGAATAAATTATCATATACACACAGGTGAAGAATGCTCTAAACTCCATTTCAAATTAAAGAAATGGCGTTCTAAGAACAGGCCCATATCGCTCTATGTAACGTAATACTTATTACCTGTGCACGCAAGCCCACACAGGAACCTTGTTCAGTCAGAGTTTGACTCCCAGATCGTTTACACAGACTTTGCGTGCGTTGGATAAGCGACCCCGGATGCACGTACAGCACCGTCCCTGTTGGCACGCTCACTTCCCATTGTGTATTCTAAGAACAATTAAGATTCGTTTTATTCAAGTTTAATAGTCATATTATTTAATACTCATATTATTATTATTATTACTACTACTATTGGAGTGGCTTTATTCAAGGTCTATGCAGCGCCTCATCACTGCGACCATTAACTGACCTGTCGCGATTACCAACAATTACAGTTATGACCCATAACTCATAACTTATGAGCCAAGGCCAACTGTTAATGAAGGATTTTCTTGGCTTCGGCAGGTTTTATGTCCTCTTCTTGTGGCCTGTGCCTTCCTAGTACGAAGCTTCGTACACCCATCAAGAGGCAGCAATGGGTAAGGAGATTGAGAGAAGTGTCATTTGTCTCGTGGCATCTACACTCTCTATTTTCTCTCTGCCCAAGATTTCACATGTGCTTGTTCAAGTCACTGTGCCCTGTAAAGGCTTTAGTCAGCATTCTGATGCCATTTCCTTTCCATAGCAACTATACAGTGTTTAGCTCTGTAAGTAGTTATCAGGGCTTTTGAATGCCCAATACCCTTGACCTGAAGCCAGACATCTCGGGAGATATGTGTGTTTTAATTCAGCAGTGAGCATCGCCAGGCTGTATGCTGTCTCTATAAAGGGTTCGGGACAAATGAAGGCCTCTCTAGCACCGGCCTTTGCCATGCTCATCCGCTGTCTTTTACCCTCAATGTCAGAATGGCTTGGAACACAGCTCAAAAATACTTTATTCCTTACCCCGAGAGTATCTAGTACAGTTACACAGTACTTTACAATACTCAATATCCATATAATAAGTGACAGAAGGCACTGCTCTTGTAAATACTCAACAGTTTAACACTACACTTTTGAAAAATGTGCAAACGACGAAATGGTTTATACTTAACTAAAACTCTTATTGGATAATGAATTTGACACTGTAGAGGAATTTCATTCGAAGAAATTGTAATTTTATTTTATTACACGTCGTTGTAATTTGATTATATTTTGTGTTTTTTTTAGTTACACCATTTTGTTTTATATTAACTATTATTGTACGATCAGGTTATCATTGTATTTTAAATTGTAATAATATGTATGTATGTACATACTTTAAGTCAAATGTTTTAAGCTTTAGGAAGAACAGATAAAATCTTAATATCTTCTAAGCATTTTGAAGAGCACTAAACTTGCTTTTGTTTATCAGCACTACATGTCTTAACAATCATTGCTCGAAATTCAATACTTGCCGAAAACGTGCAAATTATGTTAACGTTTCTCTTCCCCCAAAAGAGCGTTAGTGGAACAGTGTCGTTCTTAGAAAGGTTAATTGATGCATACCTCGTGTTCTCAAGATCTCACAATTGTCTGTTTGAGTTAAAGTGACATCTCTTTAAAATTCTTTAAAGTAATTTCTTTGCCTGTTTTATAGACTGAGAGATTGTAGTGTTAATTTTTTAGATTATGAATTAATGCTTTAAGACCCTCTCCCTCAGTGTTCCTCTTACTCCACCTGACCCTATATGAAATAAAATATTCTATTCTTTAAATTCAAAAGTTATTCAATAAAATCCTCTTAACTGATCTTTCTCCCTTTAAACCTTTCGCAGCAACCTTTTCCTGCTAGATTTTTTTAAATATAATATCAAGTGAGGGGACGAACAAGTCGTCCGCCTGATGTTAAACTACACGCCTGTTCATAACAGTTACAGTACCACTCAGAGCTTTAAATAGCAAAGATCTGGGGGGCACTTTTTTTTTTGGTAATCCGGGGGAATCTGCTTACAGATACCCCGGCCCGGCGGCGGCAGCGCCGGGGTAATGTGGGACTGGGCTGAACCCTGAAGGGGAGCAGCCCGACCGCACTAAGCCCCTGGAGTGTTCCTCCTCTCCGTTGTAGGTGGGGGTACAGGTACGCTGTTGCACCCGTCTGCGCCCCCACCAGCGGCTGGCCGCGCCCTGCGCAGCCCCTCCTCGAGAAGGGAGACACATCGGTCCCCCGACTCCGAATGTGAGGCTCGCCGAACACCAGACGAGCCTTCCAGCCCGGGCCCCTTTATGCTGGGTAACGAACTCCCCCGAGTCCGCTGCCCAGGGTCCATGGGGGGCCAGGACAGCATCCACTCAACTGTGAAGTTCAGTGGCTGCTCCCCCAGCCCCCGCGGCGGATCTGATGGCAGGCTCCGCCGCAACACCTAACGCGCTTCCGCGCGGACTCTCCGAAGAGAGTCCCTTGGAGCGCCCACCACGGGCCAACCGCCCACGTTCGGCCGCGGAGGATAGGACGAGCGGCAACGACACACCGATACGTCTCTTCCCCCGCGGCCCTCCACCAAACGAGCCCAGCGCGGAACGCCCTCCTCCTCGGGCCAGCCTACCACCATCGGCCGGCCCTGTAGGTTCCTCTTAGCTTCACCGTGGGATGAAATCGACCACGGCTACTAGAGCCCCCCGCCGGGAACCCCTTCCGGGGGGTGAGGGTTGGGGGGGGTTCCGAGAGGGACCTGCCACAGCGCCCGTCAACCTGAGACATAAGTCGAAAAGTCCCATGTGCCTGTAATTTAACCTTTTTAATTAACCTTTAAAGTGTTAGTATTGACATTGATTTTGACCATCAAAGTTTGTTTATTTCTTTTAAATAACAAATGTGCAAATCTAATTACCATGTACCGTACATGTCACGTCATGATTGTCAAGCAGATTTATTTATATAGCATATAGTTTTTAGACGTATTTCTTGTTCATAGAGATTTAGTTTTACTGCCATGTCAGACAGTCGTGATCATGGAACCTGTATATAAATGTAAATCTCGAAACGTTGATTTGTTTGAAAGAACAAATATACTCGAGGTAGATCCAAAAAATAGTTTCATTGACGATGTATAGCAACCGAGAATACCTTAGAACTCGTTATAATATTAGTCCTTGTAAATGTTCTATGTAAATATACGTCTTATGTACTCACGTTTTTTAGATCGGTTAAATTATTCGGAAATAAATTTATATAATATAACGTACTTAAAATAAAAAAAATAGATTGTATTCAAAGTCAAAGAATCTTTATTTCATTGGTAAGCAAATTACACTTGAAGTCACGTTGATTAAACTCTACTCCTCATTCGAAATACAGAGTCCCCTGAGAAGAATGAGCAAGAAACTCTAGGGGTTGCTCTTTGTTATGATTTGTAATAAATAAATATTTTTAAGCATTTATCATTTACAATAGTTATTTTAAACATAGATCGAGACAACCTTTAAGAGCTAAATGATTTTTGGATGACAAAAATCAGTTAGTCATCCAAGTACGCAAAAGCTATATTTTTAGCTTACTTTACCTTTAAAATAGTGTAAAGTTTTTGTTTCACTGTAGTTATAAACCTCGGGAATGGCAATTTTTTAATATTAATTATTATTACTAATTACTACTTTAATTATTATTACTTATTATAAGAAGCGTCTACATTGCCCCCTAAGCGAATTTGTGACTTTGTAAAGATTTGTCGTTGTTAAGGTTATTCATATCGATCCCAGTAATTTTTTTTTACTTGTGCTTAAGCAGATTCACTAATTAATAATTAAGCAGATTTAATATTATATTATTTGATTCACACGCTTACCTTCGTCAGTGTCAAAATAATTAATAGAAGTAAACTCGCTTTGAGGTTAAGCGAATAAGATAACGACCATCACAAATTTAAGTCTTAAAGACTATAATTAAGTAAATTAATTAATTATAGTCCTTCTTTAATTACGTACTTTGAATACAAAATGGAAATTGTCCTAATTGTAAAAATAGGATTAAAAAATTACATTGAATTTGACGATTTCTTTAATAAAATAGATTCTTGCGAATTAGATGTAAGGATAAACGAAAAGACGAAATACGTCATTCGCGTAAACTAGTAATACTTACGTATCCTACTAATATGTAAAAAGGAAATGAATTGGTTGGTTATAACTTTCAATGTGTTTTTATACCTAATAAGTACACGGGAAGAGAATATAACTTTTCAATTTATTTTTATTAATAAAACCGTTATCATGTCTTAAATATAAAAGATAGGTACATCACGTCTTTGGCTCTTTTGCAGATCTACTGATAACTAATATTTTAGTAACATTCTATTTCCACCTATATCCAATCGTTTCGTGAACGTACACACGTTGTTCTAACGTGTGCAAGAGTTAACTCGAGCACGCGCGAGACTCATTTTAATATTGATAAAACTTTTTGTTCATAAATGATTCAATTCAAATGACACATACATTAGCTCAACGAGCTATGGAGCGAGTAACACTCGACATTTCTCTACTTGATAGAATCAGCAGAATGGTTGTCGAATTGAGACCACTGTGACGATGTGACCTCCTTACATCGTCATCCCACCTTTTTATCGCCTTTTCTCCGGTTCCTGGCCACATATTTTTAGATTTTTAATCGTTCTTTAATTCTTTTGCCTCGCCATTTTGATTTTGTTTCGTTCCATCGCCACTCCCTGCTCGATCGCGGCAGCGGACAGTAACTTCTTTAATTTTTATTGCATCTAATTTTGATTCCTTTACAAGTTTTAGTATCAATCTGTAATAACTACTATTAATCATGTGTGAGTTTTAATACCAATCTGTAATACCGTGTAACTCGGCCCTTTCAGGGTAAGTCTGTCCCACGTTAGTATTTAATTAGGGAGTGTTTTGTAGCGATGTACCTGTCTTTATATATACATTTTTTTTTGTTACAGCCACCCTTTAATTGTCTCCCCCTTTCGATTTAGTTACGAACAAATCTTTGCAGATCGAAATATCCTATTTTATTGCCTTGAACCTGGTCACGGCTTTTTAGGGTTTACAACGTTTTCACCACGAACCAGAAGGCATTTAGTGAGACGGCCCCCTACTAGATGGACGGCTGACCTGGTAGGGCGGCGGTTAACCGATGGATGCACATGGCGTCCGCCCGGCTAGTCTGGAAATTTTTGGGGGAGGCCCATGTTCACCAGTGGACGTCTTCCGGCTGATATGATGATTACGATAATGACACACTAATGTTAATCCAAGTTTATTTTAATACATTTCGTGAAGATATTGCAGACATTCGCGTGCAACTCACGAAAAAAATGCAATATCGTGTTTTTAGTAGATAGCGCTGGTTTTTACTTTGAAATATTAAATCAAATATACACTGGAAATAATTTGATCGTCCTATTCGTAGAAACAGTAATACGCCTTGTCTTTTGAGTTTAGAGGTAATAATTGATATTTAATATTTTAGTAGGTAATTCACCCACTCTGATCTGGACTAATGTAAAACAAATTTAAATAAAGAGAACGTATAAGAGTTGACGCAAAACATTACAAATGAGGTATTCAACATCATGAACCAATTTATACGTCCCACTGCGAGTCTTCTATCAGGCGAGGGTTCTTTTTTAAAATTAAATGGACTTGCTCTTGATCACTACCTAGCACTGGAGCAAAGATAGGATCTACAATGGAAAGAGTTCGCCCAGAAGATACCTATTCAGTCGCACCTTAAAGATACTAAGGTTGTATATTCTCGGAAACATAGTCGTAGGCAGCAAATTCCATTACTGGACTGTGTGCATAGTAAAGAGGATTTAGATCATAGTCCGCCATGCTAGCCCTTTCACACGACATCACACGTTTTCCGAGGACCTTCTTCAACGAGCCAGTGTCATCACGATGTTTTGCTTCAATGGCGTATTTAAAGTGCTATAAACATAAAAACTTGTCAACAGAAAGCTCAGTTTAACTCAGTCACTCACTCAATCACTCAATCACTCAATCAATCAATCAGTCAATCACTCAGCAGTCAATAATATACGCAAGACCTGAAAATAAGATAAAAAAAAAAGGATACCCAAATGCGGTCTCTAGCAATGTGTTCATAAAAAGTATAAACTATATATGTAATGTTGTACGTATATTGATTGTATTAAAGAAACTCCAGATAATAGTATTGAAGTCCGCTCTCAGAATTTTGAACTGGTTGTAAACAAGCTTTATATCGCAATAGACTGTGCTATTACTCTTAAATGTTAAGGGGCTTTAAAAGAGCGTTAAAATGGTATTAAATTGGGACCAACAAACTTTGGCAAAAGTGCGACGTTTGGAGGACGTTTGCTTTGTCATAAACGCTTTATTGATATTGTTAAATTAAAATTAAAAGTAATGATATATTACTGAAGGAGTATAGTTTTTATTATGGGGGCGCACAAAACAATAATAAAAATAACAACGCACACACCCAACATAGCCCCCGCACCAGGGAAACCTTGCGTCGCGGGTGCCATGGACACACACATAGACAACCACAAATTGCACCCAAACTCACGAAAGCAATTATTTTTATCCCGGCCCGGGAATCGAACCTGGGACCTCTGCGTGGCAGTCCGGCATGGTAACCATTCCGCCACGGAGGCAGTTTAACGTAAGTACAAAAGGAGCCTCTATCCCCTTCTTGTACGTCTTGCGCACGCTGGGCAACTATCGACAAGCACCTTACACCTTTCGGCAAATCGTTTCACCGCGATGTTAAATATTATAGTGTGTGCCATCGATACAATAACAAGCAGTTTTTACTGTAGTTAATTCCACAAAATCTCAATGAAGCGAATTTTTTATGTTGGATTTGTAGGAAAACGTCCACTAATTTCAAATTCTTAAGTGTGGTCAACTGAATTTAGATAGATGTGTCGCGCTGACGTCATCGTATCACGAGACGTGAATTAATTATGTTTTCATTAAACGTTGAGTTGAGACGTCAAAGATGACTTTTCTAGTATCTTTAAAATATTAAAATGTTATGAGTCTAAAATCAAAACCGATTGCGTAATCAGAACGGTATATAAAATATGGGTATAGCGTCGTGCCTCATAGGAATCCCTCCATATTTCACAGTGGGGATTTGTGGGATAAAGTAAATAGAGGTTAAAGGAAATGTAATACACAAACACGCACACGCACACACACACACACACATGCGCGCGCGCGCGCGCGCGTATATAATTATCACAACTAGGAACGCAGACCATCAGTCCATGACATAAAATACTCCTTATTATTGTATAAAATAAAATGTATTGTATACATTGAGAGTCATGTAATCATTATGATGAGACAAAAGTTTAACATTATTAAACAGTATATTACTTCTACCTAGTAGGTACTGTACTATTGAGATGTATTCACAGGACCAGTCGTCCAGACCCCGAACTGAATCAGACGTAAGGGTATGCTGAGACACCCCATAAATCTGTCAAAAGAGCAATTCATCGTTCGTGGTGGAAAATCCTACTTTACACAAGTTGATTCACTGCGCTTTCCAACGCTAGGTGTGCTTCGATTTCAGGATATACGTTAGGTCCAATGTAAACTTTATACCATTTGAGTAACAAAATATTTGGTAGCGTCTCTTCCTTACAACGAGATTTTTCTTATAATGCTAGCGACTGTTTTGATTTTGGAACCTTGAAGAAGACAATGTCTGGTCACAGTTACTGAGCATCCTAATTCGAAACTTCAGTTGTATTCGAACATTTGTATGTAAACATTTTCCGCAATACTCTATAGCGCTATCAATGTTTCCTTTAACAAAGTTTATTTAGTTTTAGCCCTCTAGACAAAAAGGTTCTTGACTTCTGTCACTAAAAAAGCCACGTGGCTCTTTCCTACGCCACTACGCGACGTTCGTTTAAAAGTATTCAGATATTTGCGACTTTGTCGCTCGAATGGTGTCAGCGACATCGCACCGGGCTTACATAGCAGTTGAATGATACGAATGGAAAGTTTAATTGTTGAAGTTAACACCCGCGAAAATAAAGTCACAACACTCAGTCGGCTCGGTCTGTAGTGTACACGAATAGGAATAGAAAAAATACGCACATAAGCACGTGATACGAAATCAAACGAAGTTGTGGGGTATAGGAAACTGTACTCGGTTTTTATATCGGACGTGTTTGTACACTAATAGGTTTGAACATACACAGACTGTACGTACCTAGCTGAGTAAAGAAAAACTTTCACAGATTTCTCACAGATGGCGCTACGGCAAAATCCATTAAAAACCAAAAACAAAGATCTACAATAAGCACGTAGAAAAAATATTTGTAGGGTATGCTGGTTCGTTCCGTAGCTCAGTTGGGAGGGCGTCAGTCACGGTATGCCGAATGTGTTTATTGGAATCCAACGGAAAGAATTTTTCTTAGTGTTCGATTCTCTTTTATATTATCCAGGGACGGGACGAACAAGTCGTGCGCCTAACGGTAAGTTACACGCCCGTCCGTAACAGTTGCAATGTCGCTCAGAGCTTTAAATCGCGAAGATCTGAGGGGCACTGCCACTGCGCCCGTCACCCTGAGACATAACTTAACAAGTCTCAGTCTCCTGTACCTGTAATTTCACCAGCACCTAACCCTTCAAAACCGCAACGCAATAATGCGCACATTAGTTCTTAGGGGCAGAAATAGATATATTTTCATGGTCAAATTCTTTCACAAGAAGCTCTACTGCTACTAAATTTATCGATCTCGATCTTTGTATTAATTGTAACAAACAAGTGGATTCGTTTCACAAAAAAATATTTGAATATCATGGTATTAAAACATCATTTAAACAAAATTAAATGTTACAATCACATAATGAAGCTATAACTTTTAAACGAGAGCAATGTGTTAGATCTGTATAAATCCCGTAGTATACATACCCTAATACGTGAGGCACACTATAAGTTTCCGGAATGAATAAGAAAAAAATACTATAAATGATTAAACATGAATTTATTGTTTCTCAAAATATAATCCGTTAGCGTTAATGTACTTTATCATACGAAAGAACCAATTTTGAAAACATTTATGCCACTCTTCCGTGACAATGTCTGAAATATATTTTTCATACTTTTCGACAGCCTTTTCAGGTAATGAAAATCGTAGACCGCGTAACTGGTTCTTAATTTTTGGAACTAAATACAAGTCACAAGGTGCCAGATCGGGACAGTACGCGGGATGGCTCATAAAGTCAACGTTGTTCACCTTCAAAAATTCATTTGTCTGTCTGGTCTTGTGAGAACTGGCATTATCGTGGTGCAAGATGATACGGTGTTTACGGTTTTTTTCACGGCGTTTGTCAATAACTTCCTGCAAACAAATGATCGTGTACCAATCACTATTCACGGTACAACAATTCTCCAAAGCAAAGGTAGCCATTTGTCCAGTTTTATTAAAAAAAAGAAGCAGTACGCGCGTCATATGGATTGGTTTCGGCTCATCTCGAAAGACCCATACGCTCGATTGCTGCTTTGTTTTGGGATCGTAACTATAAACTGATGTTTCGTCACCTGTTACTACGTCCCACACCAAATTTGACGCTCCTTCGTTGAATCTGGTAAGCATGGCATTGCACCAAGTGACGCGATCCGTTTTTTGAGCCTCAGTCAAATTTTGTGGGATCCACCGAGAGCACAGCTTTTTCACACCCAAATGTTTGGGTAGTATTGATTGTATTTGACTCATGCCTATGCCTAAAGATTCTCATTCTCATTCATTCTCATGGTATGTCACATGCCTGTCTGTTTTTATCACACGGAGCACAGCATCGATGTTTTTGTGTTCACAGCAGTGGACGTGCGACAATCACGAAATTCGTCACTGAGATTCACAATTCTGCAAACCAGCTATAAATAGGAAATGAAATTATTTTTCTATTTTTTTTTTATGTACATGTAAATGGCCCGAAACGTCGGTTTGTTTGAAAAAACAAATAAACGCGATTTAAATCCGGAAAAATGGTTTCATTTCCTAAGTGTAACAATCACGAAAACCTAAGAACCAGCTATAAATAGTCATTTTGCATGGTGCTTCATCGCCAAAATCAGTTTGAAGCCGAGCGAAGCTCCGCTGAGCTTTAAATTACACTTAAATTTTTCACGAGTTAAATCCATGGTGTACATCACCACAACCAATTTCTAAAATGACGTCACAATGTAAAAACAAGTGACAGTCAGATGAAACAAACTGTATTCTACAGCCAAAGAGTTCCATTTTCAAATGTTCTAATTACTTTTTAAATATTGTTTACGTATGTGGCCAGTTCTGGAAACTTATGTAGTATCTTGGACAGTGAAGTGTAAAGAAATTAACTAACTCACTGTGCATTTATGAAAATTTACGTTAAGAAGAACAGCAATTTTTTAATAATGAGTAGTGATAAACATAACATTATTACGGGAAATAAAAATGGACCTGGCTGTTCTTAACAGTCATCTTCACAAAGTCAAAATATCAATTAAGGGGAACGTATACGTTTCTATAATAAGATATCACTTGATATCCATAATTCGCCTTTTCAGGGGTTTAAAACTTTAGAGAAACAAAAACTTAACACTAAAAGTTTATTATACTGGTTCTTCGTACGTGGATGACAAAAATGTATGGTAGTGATCCATTTAGCTCTTGCAGGTTGTCTTGATCTATGATATTTGAAACAAATATTGTAAATGATAAATGTATGCAAATGTTTATTTGCAAAGAGCAACTCCTACACTTCATTATTCATTATTCTCAATCAATGTGTCACTTTCAAATGTAATTTGCTTACCTATGAAATAAAAATTGTTTGAGTTTGAGTAAGGAGAACATCGAGTATATAACCAGAAATAGAGACGAAGTAAGGGCCATCCATCCCTGGCAACTCTTCAGGCAAATGGGCCTTACATCACTTTTAAATATCAACTCTCGTTTGCGCTGAAATCACCAATTAGAAAGCTGAAATAGTATAACGTTAACAACTGACCTGTGTAGGTCTCCGTATATTCCAAAAATATTCTGTATTTATTCTAATAAAGATAATATCTCCAACAATGGGAGGCTGTTCCATTCGGTGGTATGGGAAAAACGGCAAAACATCTAATTACAAAACAAACGGAATCATATTTCATCGGCAATTAAGTATTAAATATGTAATTTTAAAATTTTTGTCCATTATAGCAAAGCTCAAGTTAAACTGATCGATTTGAATGGAAACAATTGACGACACCCGTCAATTGTTACGGATTCAGGCTGACCAATCGGAGCGCAGTTGTCACCGTAATGATTTGGCAGAATAGTTTTCAAACTTCTCTGTTTTCTGTCTCTTTTTCTGGTTATATACTCGATGAAGGAGAGCTAAATGACAAATTCCTTTAGTTTAAACAGAAAAGGTCAGCCTTAATGACCTGTTGTCTCTATTTACCTGGCCGAAAATTAATGGTCCCAAATGGGAAATCACACCCGCCGGAGGGAGATTCGAACCGTGTCGGCCTTCGATGCGCATTTAGATACCGATAGGCAAATCTCGGTATGTATAGGTATTATATGAAACTCTTGTGGGGTTTTGAATATTTCAACTATTTCTAGCTATACATATACCTACTCTTGAAGTTTTAATATTATGACGGGAAATTAATGAAATAATTTATATTTCTGTTTTTGCAGAAAACCGCGCAAGACACAGTTATGTGTAAAGTTTAATAATGAATCGTAATATTGGTTTTAATAAATATTATGATGTTTTGATGATTAGTTGCAGCAGAGCTCCTTGTGAAACAGCTCGTCCAGAATAGTACTGCCACTTTACCTATTTCTGCCGCCAAGCAGTAATATCAGCATTAATGTGTTTCGGTTTTGAAGGGTAAGGGTGCTGGTGAAATCACAGGCATATGGGACTTGTCATCTTATGTCATGGTGACGGGCGCAGTGGCACTGGTCCTCAGATCTTTGCGATTTCAAGGTCTGAGTGGCACTGCAACTGTTATGGACAGGCGTGTAGCTTACCACCAAGAGCACGACTTGTTCGTCCCGTCACTTGATATTATAAAAAAAAAGTTTTACTAGAATGATATTCATTTATTTTTCTAAAATTACGCCACTAGTTTGTTTTATCTATTAATACAAAGATCAAATACAAAAAAAAATTGCTTCTGTCTGATAGGACTCGAACCAGGGTCTGTTTTCGCCAATCTAGGATAACCGCACTACCAACTGAGCTATATATTATTATATACCTAGTCAGCATACCATAGGAATTTTTCTGTACGTTGTTACAGGTCTTCGTTTTGTTTTTTTTTGTTTTAAGGATCCGTGTTTTGATTTATAACAAAAAAGACAAAGATCTGTGATAAACGCATAGAAAAAATGGTAAGTTCCGCTGACTCTATCTAATAATGAATTATTTACATACACGATAAATACATGGAAAATTAAATTGATTCTAGAATAAATAATTAAAAAGTATATTACTTTTATCATCTAGACGATAAAAGTAATATGTTTTACGATGTCATGAAGAAGGCTAAATTTACTTACCGACTAAACTTATTACTTTACAATCGAATGGAGAGGTCCAACTTCCGCTGTAAACTTGAAAGCTTTCTTGCTATACGAACAATAGCATATTTTATTAAAGACAAACCATTTGTCTCTTCCATTTACTTTTCTAGATATCTAATAATACAGGAGATCCTGCGAATCGCTCGAATAAAGACAAGTCAAGGAGTCAACTTCCAGCTTAGAAACTTCAACCTGTTGCCCAAGTTGCGATCCTTTGTAACATCGTATATGTGATAATAATACACTTCTCCTTGTTCTACTCATTCATAAATCAATTCCCAGTTAAGGTAAAGTATACATATAATATATATAGTTGTCTCCACTGAAATATGATTGTTAATCGTTAAGGCTTCTTTTTAGAATGAGTAGATATGATTCAGTTAGCACAGAATGAGTAGATATGATTCAGTTAAGATGTTATTTCAGTTTTAAAGTACTTAATTTAAAAGTTTTTAATATTTTAGTAGCCTATCCACTTCTAATGTCAAGCAGAAATGTGAACGTTACTGCGTTCCGGTTTTGAAAGGTCCTGGTGAAGTTGTTATTAAGACGTTGGGTGAATCCAACCAGTTCGAAAGAATTTTTTCTTGGTGTTCGACCTTAGTATTAATAATTAATATGTACAAACGTCTATTTACAAAGAGTAAACCCTAGAGCTCCATGCTCATTCTTGTCAGAAGAATCTGCCTTGCGAATGGCAGTACAGTTTAATCAAAGTGACGATTTCAAGTGTAAATTTGCTTACCTATGAAATAAAGATTATTTGACTTGATTTGATATCAAACTAAATAAACAGAAAAAATAACAGAAATATCGAGTACTTAGGTTTTCGTGATAGTTTCACTTATTTTTAGCAGTAGAGCTCTTTGTGAAAAAAGCTGTCCAGGGAAGTATTGCCACCTCATTTGTTTCTGTAATAAGCTGTGTAATTCTAAGAAGTAAGTAATATGAGCATTGCTGCGTTCCGGTTTTGAAGAGTAAGGGTGCTGGTGAAGTTGCAGGCACATGGGACTTGTCAACTTACGTTTCAGGGTGATGGGCGCAGTGGCAGCGCCCCTCGAGACCTTTGCGAATTAAAGTTCTGAACGACACTGTGACTGTGATGAGTAGACGTGTTGCTTTCTACCAGGCGCTCGACTTATCTCTTCCGTCGCCTGAAGTTATGGTAAAACCACTATGTGGTCTGTGGGTAGAACACACAAAATATACTTAGATGATATTTATAAACTACAAGTAAGACTACTAAAATCTTTCGTGCCAACATCAGTTAAAAATAAATATAAAAACTATCGGAACCACTTGTTTAAGTACTGTGGAATCGTAGATATACATAGTACAATAAATATAATTCGTCGGGGATAGTGCAAATCCGCGTATGTAGGTAGCAAAAGGCGCGTATCTGCACTAAATTAAATTTTACGAGAGAATGATTGAACGTCACGTACTTTGTTATTTCTATGGCTATGACTTTCAATTTTGCACAGTAAGCATTAATTTATGTTGTTTACGGACTGATAACAATAGGTTCCCGTAAATCGCGCTAATGTGGTTGGCACGAACATGGCACGACAGTTACGCGTATTTGATTTGGCCTCTAATTTACCGAAATGGAAACTTGTAATCCAATGCTAGTTACGCGTTACTGCACTATCCCAGACGTTGTACATAATTTGTGATGAAATAGATAAAATCGCCATGTTAAAACAAACGACATGAATTGATAAACTGCGTAATCTAAATTACCTACCAAGGTATGTTCTTCCTCCATACAATAACAACTATGGAAGACGTTCCTGGAGATACATACATCTTACTATTAAGGCGCAGTCATGACAAAATACGCTCTATATACTAAGCTTTTACGTTTTAACCTGAGCCTGACTTGAATTTGGTCAACGCGGCACTCCGCGCGGCGGCCGCGCGGCGTCTGTGCGATTGTACTTCTCAGAGGAATTTAAATGTGGTTCCCTAGTAAGTAGAATTCAGATTCGCCATTAACCCGGCGTAATTGTGATAGGTATTTGTTACACGGACTGTGAGGTGGGTCAATATTACCCCCATATTTAACGTATGTTATTTCCAATGTTTTTGTATAAATCCGTAATCTTTGTTCTTTAATAGCATAATTGTACTTTGAGCTTAGAAATAAAAGTATGAAATATTTATTCACGAACTTTTAAGTGCATTTATGAAACTTTTACATAAACGCAAAAAAATTAGCAACAAAATTGACCATTCTTATATTTTTATAAATTTTATACTCTAATAATCAGTCCTTTCAATTGTTTGTAGCAGTTTTATAAATAGAACTGCTTAGACAGTTTTCCATTGTTTAGACAAGTATAAAAAAGTTAATTGAATACACTCACTGCAGAAAGATATTATGTGTTCAGGACAAATATATTTATATGTGTTTTGTTTTACGGTCTCTTTTTGTAGACCTTAGCAGGAGAAGCAGAGGCAGAGCATGATTGGTGCTAAATTGCATACAGTATACATACATAGTTTTTTTAAACTACCTTTCGACAACAACAAGAATCACAATATAAATGCCAAATATTTAACTGTAATGTGTAAAACCCTTGATTAAACTCAAATAAATATTAATCAGCAAAAAAAATCATCCGTGAAAAAGGCGCAAAATTGTTACGTAGGCGGTGAAGATGGATCACATTTACCCTTTTTGATAATTGCACACGTGTATCTCACAGCACGGCTTTCGCCAATCTGCTATCTAGTCAAAAACATTTAGAACACAATGTTGGCTCCAGCTACGGAGAAGAACGTCACACGCGTACTTACAAAAATATTCAAAATTATAAATGTTACGGGTCATTATGACCCAATCCCAATGACGCCGGGTTAATCTACAATAAAGGCGTGGTAACTGGGTGGTCGTCGCGCGGCGGCCGCGCGAATACTTGCTCGACGTGTAACTGGGCGCTTACTGCTTAATAAATTGCCAAGTGACGTTCTTGATAAACTTCCAGGTAAACCAGAAAAATGTAAAACAATTCTTAAATCAATGCATTTGTCAAATTCTGAAATTTAATAGTTTTAAGTGTAAGCAGTGTTATTGCACGTAAGTTTTAGATATTACTTAATTATTTTGTAAGACGCCTGACAGCATATGATGGCAGCTATACATAAATCTTTTAATGGTTTTTATTCGCTGTTTTTTGTGTTTCTATTTTGTTGTGAATAAAACAATAAACAAAATATCATAGAAAAGAAGATATTGTATTCGATATTTGTTAAATGATTTAATAATTCGCGTATTGTGCATTCATATATTTAATAAAACATTATCTTTCCTGACTTACTTCAAACCTTTCTAGGAATTCATTAGCATGAAGGAGGCAAGCGTCCTCAATATCTGGGAAATCAATGACGGTACTTGGTTAATGTGGGACCTAGGGACGTCGCGAAGCGTTTCCGGCTTCCGCCCAACCGGTCCGTCCGGACCGGAGCGAGCCGGATTATTCAATTTGGTTTGGCCCGCGACAAACTCCATTGATTGTTTCGATATTCCGGTCACAAACGGACCATTCTTACAATTTCCTACCATTACAAATAGTTCACGTGTAAATGTCCGTTAGATAGGAACCTCTTAGGATAACGTTGCTTATGCAATTTCTGAAGCGGTTTACGTTAAAAAATAAGTACATAAATGTATTCCTAATAACCATGAATACGTATTTTTGAAAATCTCAGTTGGCAATTGTTTCCCAAATACTTATGGATTTGATTAAATGGCGCGTATCAGTACATGCATGTCCGTCATGACGTTAATGATCTTTTAAGTTTATGTTGTATATTGATTTTACTTTTTAGTATATTTAAAAGTTTATAAAGTATCACGTAAATTTCTGGTAATTTGATACTTATCAATTTTTTTTTTCTATTCATTTACACGGTGTCAATTCCAGTAGAATCCAATTTTTATTTGTAGACATTAGACAAAATATGTTATGTTAATGATGTTAACAATACTTTAGTATTAAACAGTCTTGATCGTAAGGTCCTACATAAACCATATTATACCCCATAAAACCGTAACAGAAACTTTAACAATGAGCAGTAATTTATGTTATCTTTCAAACTAGTTCCAATATTTATTTTTGATCATGTCCTCTTTTGACAAAATTTCAAATATACGATCTGCAAGACTTAGTTATGTGCTATGCTGTTTTGTACTCCTCCCCCTTTTTAAAAATGGTACTTGTAGTATGTGTGTAATTATAATGTAGGTAATACATATAATATCAAACATTTAAGTTCAATCAGTATACTATCGCGCATT
Organism: Hyposmocoma kahamanoa; assembly: GCF_003589595.1. Taxonomy (NCBI): domain Eukaryota; kingdom Metazoa; phylum Arthropoda; class Insecta; order Lepidoptera; family Cosmopterigidae; genus Hyposmocoma; species Hyposmocoma kahamanoa. The sequence goes on from NW_020654422.1 coordinate 6,841,317, forward strand.
GAGTTTCATCTCGATTTTACTGCGTCTCAGTCGCGACTAACTTAGATAGCTTAATGTTCAATTTTCTCGCATTTATAGTACAATATAATACATGAGCATCGTCAATGCGTGGTACGTGCAGACCATAACAGCTTACACGTCAAATCTACGGTGAAATAGTTGCATAGACACTTTTTGCCTACCAAAGCGATTCCTATAACTTGGTATCGTACATATAGGAAATTTTATTTCCGGGGAGAAACAAGTTGTCCCCCACATATGCTCGCTTTCCGCCGGCGCCGGAGAGGCACAATAGAAGCCTCAGTGATTTAGTTTTATTGTCATGCACCCTCCATTCAAACGCTACAGATTATATTCAAGGAGGTGAAATAGTTGTTTTAATATCTACTCGTGGGTAATTGCGAGTCGACAGTTAATCGTGTTTGATGCTTTCATTCCAGAAAATTAGATAATGAAAAAATGGCTTAATCTATTTAATACTAACATACCTTTGAAGTTGTACGGGTATCGCTATTAGTAGGTTCTAAAAAATCTAAAGAGGTAACGTTCATTGAAAACAACTATTTTATACATATACATAATTACGTATATACATACATTTTATTATAGGATTTTTTAAAAGTACAATGTTTAAATCTTCACAAATTTGTTTCCTTTTTCTGGTATATTTTATTTAAACTAGAAACGAAGTTGTGTTTTATGTTTATCTGTTGTTCCCAATAGATAAGTCAAAAGTTTGAACTTTAGAAACAGTTCGGTTTAGAAGAACCTTCAATTCCTTGAAATTGAATAAAAGGTAAATGACGGCCTCGGCGGCGCCTGCTACGCTGCCTTTAGGAAGGATCATTAAGGGTCATAGTACAACCTTCACGTGAGTACAAGCGGTTTATTTAGCATTGTAATGTAATAAACGCTGACCAACTTTATGAAAAGCAATTTCATACAGGCTACCCCTGTTATTGGGGGCAGTATAAACTAGGCATCTAGTCGCTAGGTCTACCAGGCGTTGAGAATTATAATCTTTGAGCATTGCAATTATCTCAATATATTGTGAACGTTGTCTTTACTAACTTACAAATTTAATTGTGTTTACATTAAATATACAAAAATATCATTTTTAGAATCCAAAACTTACGCAAGCCATCACCGGAAAACGGGTACGATAAGGTCCTCTATAAAAACAATTCACTCAAAATCATAAAACGATATGTTCTGTCGTTGAATTGTCGCTGTTAGCCCATATCGCGTGAAACGGCGGCAACTTGCCCGGCGATCTCCGGCGACGTGACCGACGTGAAAGGCCAATAAAATCTGAACCTCTCTGCTGGTCATCGCTGTAAAAATTGTCGCACGTGACGACTCACGCTCGCCAATACAGCGTTGTCGCAAACAGCAATACTGATCTTTATAAAATTCCATTCTTTGACCTCTGTCACAGTTGAAATGAAACTGGTAGGAGAGACCCAATATAAATAAATATAGTTTATCGTATGTGATAAATTATGACCTTTTTAAAACTACAGATATTATAAATTACAATATAACTTAATACGAGGTCAGTTCCTATCATAAATGGATGAAAATAATAATGATCAAATAAATACAAAATCAAATGCAAATGAAACCTCATTATGTTTCACATAAATCCATTGTTTGATCTCATTTTCAGCTTTCCTATACGAAGTTACGCGACTTTCTGTCGGAACAAATTAGAATTTGTTGTTTTTCCTCATTTCCCCTTTTGGGAAATATTAAATTCTGTAATATTTTTCCATAAAGCCGGTAGGTATTATTCTACTGTAATCGAAATACTTTTTTTTTAAACAAAGTACTGTAATATATTTTGCTTTCTTTAAAGTTCCAACATCATTTATTAACTCACAGCGGTCAGAAACAAAACTAGGTAGAGGTCGGTATGTCAATACCAGTTTTTTTATAGGTTCACTTACAGTCATTACAATATTACATACAATAAATTAAATTTGGTGGAGATCTAATTACACAACTAATTATGAGTGAACAGTTTGCAAAAACAACGTAAATACTAATAATCTTAAAAACAAAAACTATAAATAACAAGAGTACAAGGGTCTCGGGCAAATAATTTTTTTTTTACTAATAAGTGCGCATTTGACCTCCATCTCACCTGATGGAAAGTGACGATGAGGTCCACCATCATCCACCTAAATAATGCCTATTCACTCTCGCCTTGAAAAGGTCCAAGTCATAGCGTTCGGGGAACAAGTCTGCAGGCAGGGAATTCCACTCCCGAGCCGCTCGCCATACAAATGTGGAAGCGAAACGCTTCGTGCGAATCCGGGAAATATCCACAATATAGGGGTGGAACCCCTGCCCACGTCTAGTCCCCCGATAATGGAAAGGGAAAAGCGGAATCAAATTATGCAATTCCATCCAACAGTAAAAAAAGAAATTTAATACGAATACATGACGAAATGGGTATGTCCGTAGTAAGAAAACGTTCATACTTTAGAAGAATTAAGACCCTCGATTCCGATCACTGATTGTGGACCTTCTTCGACATGCAACTTTCAACTCAGAGGTGCAAGCCTGGATTCGAACCCACGGCCTCTGCCTATGAGGTGGTAGGCCAAACCATTAGGCTACCACGGCTTCAAAAAGACAATTAATTATGGTTTAGTAATATTGTTTTTTGAAATCTGTATAGCGAGTGCTAAAATATGTACATAGTAAAATAACTCCACTATGAGTAATATGCTCGTATATTTAAGAATCGTATATTTATATTAGTCATAGTGGAGTATATACATGTATCCTTATCTATATCCTTACCATCTATGTTAATAAGAGTTATCTAGAATGTACAATGTATCCTTATCCACCTATACAATATGGGCCCATCGTTCCTCTCGGCCACTGTTCGAAGAATGCCATTGGCACTGCCCCGCACCCTGCGCATCAGGGATGCCACCCGCTTCCGCAAAATGGAGCTAAAACCGTCCACACGCGCCTCGGCAAACATTCCTGAAGCGCTACAGTAGCGCGGCAACCCCAACAGCATTCTGAGGGCGTCATTGTACTGGACGCACAGGGCGCGATACGCTTTCTGTGTATACTTGACCCACAAGCTGCACGTGTAAAATGATTGGCAAAATGCCTTAAAAAGCGTGAGCTTCACGTTTGTAGTACAGCGTGCAAACCTGCGGGCCAACATATTGCACCTTACAGCCAACGCCCTGCGCTCCCTGTCCATGTCCATATCATCAGACAGACTCTCCGTCACCCAGTGCCCTAGGTACTTGAAATGCGAGACTCTGCGTAGTGGCACACCGCATAGCTTTACTGGCGGCACTTCACTAGGATATTTACAGCCAGCCCTAAAAATTAACAACTCGCTTTTGTTCACATTGTACCTAAGGCCATTGGTTTTTGCATACTCCTCACAAATGCTCAGCAACTTTCTCAATGCGCTGGCAGATGGGCACAGCAGCACCATGTCATCGGCAAAGCTAATGTTATTAACTATTGTTCCATCAATAGAACAGCCTATGCAAATTACCGGTACCGCTGAGCCCACCTATCAGTTTATTAATGTACAGATTGAAAAGGCGAGGGGACGTCAAACGCATCCCAATCCGTAATTGCTAGAGAACGAATCATGCCATCTCACCTGGTTGACCTGATTGCCTTACCAATACTTTAATAAAGCAATCAAATCCGCAGGCGTGTCAGTCTCACTTGCGGTGACTTGCGTGACACTCAATACAGGTGTTTTGCGGCCCGTATAGTATTGAACGGTGTGCTTCAGACACAAAATTGCTGACTCAGTCGACAATTCCTGCCGAAAACCGAATTGAGCGTCATGTATATGTATGTGTCTAGCCAGCCTTCTGTCAAGCACACCGTCCAACACCTTTGCAACGATGGTAGCTAGCGATATCGGACGATAGTTCCCCCTGTCGGAGGCATCCACTGTCTTAGATTTTAAGACAGGTACCACAATAGTTCTCATCAAATCCACCGGCAAGTAGGAGTGACCAATGCATAAATTAAAAAGCATGGCTAGTGCTCTCGGTAAATGTTGCAGGTGCTCAATACTCAAGCCGTCATGTCCAGGCGATTTTCCGCGCTTCATGCCCTTAATTATGAGCCTAATTTCTTTAGCTTGTAACAACTCTCGAACACCGGACAGGTCGGCCCCAGCATCGAGCACCTTCTCCCCAGGTGCTAGCGAGGATTTGACTCTAAAGTGGTCTTTGAAAATATCAGCAATTCTAGCCGGCTCGCAATTACCCTCAACACTCATTGGAATGCTCGGCTTGGGTTTCATACTATTTGTGTCTTTCCAAAAACTTTTAAAATCCTTATTAGTGTGATGGGAAGCAAGTACATCCATTCTAATCTGCTCTTGATTATTTTGGCACCACTTCAGCTTAGACTTAAAAAAATTTCTAGTCTGAGTCATTCTGTCATATACAAATCCAGAACGCGGTCTTCCATACAAATTCCACATTTGAAACCTAAGCCTAGCCGCCTCATGAGCTTCTTTGACATGCCTGTTCCAACCCGCGACATAGCCACCTCTTCTACGCCCTCTATTCTCATAGCTGAGCTCCGCTGCTTCACGTAGTACATTAATAATGTTCACATATAACTTATCAATACGAGTTCTATGTTCTATATCGCTACAATAACGATCACTACACGACCGGAATTCCTCGTGAAAGTCAATTTCCCTTAGCCGCTGGTTGCACAGTTCAGTGTATCTCTCTCTTTGAATACAGTTACGAACTCCCCACATAACTTTATTTAGGGGTTTATTGGTAATTTTCTTCTTTAGCCCCATTCGGCTAATATCACACTCGACTTTCAAGGGAAAGTGGTCAGACCAGTAAACATCGTAACAAATTGCTACAGACTTAATGATTTTCAGAGCTGCCTCTGTGACTAGACAGTGATCAAGCCAGCGCCTGCAGCCATGAGCTTCACTAACAAACGTGTAGGCATCCGACCCCAGCCCCAGAAATCTCACATCCGCACAGACCCAGCTCTGTTCTTCACAAAAACTACACATTTCCTTATAAAACAACTCAATTGGGTGTGAATTAAAATCGCCTAATATAAACACAGAGTCCACCTCGCATATATCTATAACCGCGCTGATTTCACTTAAACATTCCGTGTATTCAATTAAGTTGTCAATGTCATCCGTAGGCATATATACCGAGAAAACTAAAAACGAGCACTCAGACGTCGCAACCTTAATTGCCGCGAGCCTTACACTTTTACACTCCAGCACTGATACTAGTGAGAAGGCACTCTTCCTCCACATAATAGCCACACCACCATGCGGCCTTCCACGGAGAGTTCCAACAGAGGTGTCCACCGCAGATTTACTGGTAAAACCGAAATCTGGGTCTATACATCCAATATAAATGACGTCATGAGGCAAGAGCCAAGTCTCCTGAAGGGCAATCACGTCAGTTTGCCTACACAGCGCCCGAACACCGTCTACTGACCTAGTTACTGATTTACAATTAAAACTAAATAACACGGTAGTATTTTTATTTTCTATTTGATTCATTACTATTTAAATATATATATATATTTATATATATTATATATATAAATTTTGTTAAGAGTTAAGACTCGCAGGAATTAAATTTTTAATCCGTAGAGGTCTTTGAAGGACCTTATCAAGATCTAACCAGGCCCTGCACTCTCGTTCTCTGAAACAATTACTGTCAAATAAGTAATACTCGACTAAAAGACGCATGATGCGAATGAAGCTTCGTATTTGATACTTGTTTTTTAATTTGGTCGAAAATTACTTACTTGACAGTAATTGTTTCGGATGAAGAACGAGAATCCAGGTTACATCGAACTAATTATACGACTGCTAAAGTAACTTTTTTACATTCCGTTTCAGTAATGTGGTAACAATATAATTACTCTATTTAATAAAATTCCGGAGTCAGGGACAAGTCGTCGTCGCCTTACAGTGAAAACTGTATGCGTTTTCACATAGTTCGTTTTCACTTACTTTTGTTGAAAAAAAACTTATATATTTATTTATTTTTTATTTATTTTTACATTTTAGGAAAATTCACGGACATATAATATACTTAAATATGAGTAATCCAATGCCACCAACGAATTACGAATTTCCACCAACATTAATTATAAATTTCTTGCTCAAATATATTATTAAAATAATATAGTATTTGAAAGAGATATAACTAAACTAATGAAAATGCTAACTACAAACATTATAGCGTTTACTATATTTCACACCACATTTTTATCTTGGTCCTGAAAAATTACATATGCATATTCATTTATTGCAATTCACATGTATAGTACAGGTAAATAAGCTTAAGATTATATTAGGTACATACACATGATACCCTGTAAGGGCGTAGCAAATTAAACCAGTTGTATAGGAACGTTTCAACAAATTAAACTAATTATATAGAAACATTTCAAAACGTAAATAAATAATCAATTGACATAGATGTTGCATCGTTATTTCTATAATTATTATTATATGTATATACTGTAGGTACATTTATGTTACTTTAATTTTATTTAGAAGTAGAGACAAATAATTATTAATTTAATTAAGTAATTGCTTTTATCACCAAAAAATTTTTTATTTAATATTTTTATTGAGGAAATGACATACGAGGTTTTCGCTCTAAGACGACGAAATTTAATTTTTATTTTATAATATAAAGTTTTGTAATATTTGACCGTACAGTACAACTAACCATGTAGTGTATACACTACCGTACCTGAATTATCTAGCAGATAGAGCTAACTCATCGGAATAGGAAGCGACAGTTCAAAGGCGGACGACAATAAAACTAAATCATCGGGAAGTTATCTGTCTTCGTGGCTGGCACGAGGCATGTGCACCAAAATGTATTACACGGGATAAGATGGTTAATGGCGCAGCGACGATCACGGCCAATTTTTCTAATTCTCTCTTTCATATCTTCTTCTTCGTGGATCTTCGGATCTTTATCCGAACATCTATCTACATTTATACATTATAATCAAAACGTTTCATTACACATTTCTATTCCGGTTTTGTCTGTTGTACTTAATAAAGTTTGTTCGGTCGGTAAAAAGAGCACCAGTTGTGCCGTATCCTTTGTTTTTGCTAATTTATTTACACCATACTGTGTCCTAGTTTTGTTTTGTTATATCAAGAACATCCGTACAGTTTGTATTCTTCAATTCACAAATAAATAAACCGTTTTATAGTGACTAATGTAGTTTACGTACAACACCAACATCAACCCATTTATACGTACCACTCCTGAGCACGGGACCCTCTTAAACGAAGGTTTTAGGCCGTAGCCCGTCACTCTGGTCCAATGCGGGTTGAGAACTTTACAAGTTTTCCGAGGGTTGTGAACAGTGATCGGAATTAGCTAAACTAAACAATAACATGGCCATTCCCCTCTTACAAATCCCGGAACTTCTTGGAACTGATTATATTTGTATATGCGCATTAAATATTGAAATTTAAGTACATTGGCACAAAATTATTATTTCCTGTTAAGTATTTCCTACAAATAAATGTCTTAAAAGATAATATCATTATTGTTGTATTTAAATACTTTAGCCATTTAAAAAATAAACATTTGACAACATATATAATTTGAAATGTTTAGAAAATAAACAGCAAAAAAAAGAAATTTTATACGAATTGATGACGAAATGGGTATGTCATTATTAAGAAAACGTTCATACTTTAGCAAAAATTAACTCCCTCAATTCCGGCTCTCACTGGCTCTGAACTTTCTTCGGCGTGCAGGTTTCATCACGACGTTTTCCTTCATCGAAAGTCTCATCGTTAATTTCAATTTCAAGATTCCTGAGCGTAGCGAGGATTTCGAGGCACGAGACGCAAAACAACTTTGCTGCTGAGCGAAACATACAACTTTTCACCTCACTATAGCGAGGAAAATGGTAGATAAAAGAAAAACAGTTGAACTGCAAAACATCAGTTTTTTTTATTAAAAGCATTGACTTACAAATAAATGGACGACGGGTCTAATACAAAAACCACGAAAAAAATGTCCCAAGTCAACCTATTCGAAATTTAAATTGTAATGTCATCGCAGTATCGCGCTGTCAGTAGAACAAATGAAGACTAAAGCGGAGATAGCGCTCTGTATACGATTTTAGCGCCTTACAAGTGCGGACACTTTTTAGCGCGGACCCGACGTCCATATAATTGTAAGTCAATGATTAAAAGAAAAAGTTTATGTTCGGATGCGTTCCGAATTTATACCTCATCAATTTTCATTCTGGCTTGTACTTTTATTTTGTGTGATTAAGTGATTATTGAAATTATTTTAGTTCTTCGACGAATTAAAATAATTTAACAAACACAATTAGTTGTCATTGTCAATTTAATGTCAACAATAATAAGAATAAAATATACCAACGCATTTATATTACTTTTATAAGTCACGACAAATCGCGTAGTTGACCGTGTCATTATCTTTTTTTTTCATCGAAAGAAAAAGTTAAGTGCTCCACAGTCCATCGTCAAATGCGAATTTCAAAAAGTTTTTCCACGTTAGCGTGTAAAAAACGTTTTTGCGCGCAGATTTCTAATGAGAAAGAAAGCGTTTCCGAGCTAGTGAGGTGAAAAATATATTATATACAAGCCGAATGGAAGAAGCTGACATAAAACTATAATTTTGCCATCAAATTACATGTCTGACATTTATCCTAAGTGACATTTCGCAAATTACAATTCCCATTAATATTTCATTAGCCATTATTGGGGAGCGGATGTTAATAATCTTTATTCTTTATAGCCTTTTATGAAACTGTATACGTTTAATTTTTTTTTAATTTGTGTTATGAATGAGAAATCCTTTCCTTTTTGAAATTTTTTTTTTGAAAATTCCTTTTTGAAAAAGGAAATGTTTCTTGTTCAAAAAGGAGTAAAAACTCGAAAATTATGTTTTGCTTGCGAACAAAATATACTATGTGCTGTATAATATTCCATTTCAATTGACGCAGTATAGGCAAACGTGGCCGAACAACTAAATATAATAATAATTAAAAAAAGAAGGTTTGTTATACATGACAGATTTCAACGAATGAAATATCCGGGACAATCTTTATGTTACGGATTATATTTATTAAATAGACAACACATAAGGAACACGTAATGGAAGCAACACGTAATGGAAGCATTGACCTACAAGCAAATCTTTGTAACTAAATTGTACATAGCATACAATAGTGTAATGTGAAACTAAATACGATACGTTAGCTGCGGGAATCCTTATTATCTTATAAGTTTGTACGTTACAAAATTGACGTAAAGTAAAGTTAATAAAACGTAAAAATAATAATGCTATGGTTACAAAGATTCACTTCCGTTCCGTTCCACAACAATATAAATTGAACCTAAGATTCCATTTAAACTTTACAATAGAAAAATTACTAGTATTTATGTGGTCTGTGGAAAAATCTAATATACGAGAATTTGTCAGTGATTCTTTTGAAAAACAGTTTGTGCTAAGTAAATAGTCCGAGTCTAGAAGAAAATAATCTCAATATAGATTACTAAAAACCGACCTCAAAAGTCTCTCATCCCCTAATTTGCCATTCTTAGACGTGGAATATTTTCGTCAAATTTAAATGGGACCACTACTGAGGTACCCTCTTTCCAACAACAAAGAATCATCGTAATCGGTACACAACAGATTTATCGAATTTAGAAAAATATATTATATTATATTATATATATTAAGAATATTAGTCGAAGTGATAACCTTCTCCTTTTTTTAAAGTCGATTAAAAATATAGCATACAAAAGTTCCAGATTTTGGGCCAAATTACTTTTGTAGTGCTTTGAAGTAAATGTAAAGGAGGAAAAAATTAAATGTATGTGCCTCAAGCAGTCACTGTAAGTTTAAACTATAAAAGGAAAAAGAAAAAGAATAAAGAAAATGCAATAAAGAATTGAATTGAATTGAAACAGGAAAGTAGCTAAAAAGAAAATAATTATAATAGTTTGCTAGACAACCACACCTATTTACGTGGTCTCAAACTAGAGAATTCCCTGTACTATAAATACGAGACAACGGAATTCGCTCCGAGGCACTACCCGGAATGTCCATACTATATATAGAAAACTTCATTTCCCAAATTAGTCCTATCGGGAATCGAACCCAGGACCTCCTTGTCCAGCGTCCATAGTGCTCACCGTTAGGCCACCGAGGTCAGGTCAGAATGTGCCTATCAAATTGGAAATCAAAATACTGCATTTTATTTCAGAGAAAAAATACTTCGGTACACAAATACTTATTTGCATTTCTTTGTAAAAGCTATAAGATTTTATAACAATTTCCACGACACTAACACAATGCGATCTCAACAATTGAGGTTTTGATAAATTTAAAAACAAATATTTCATTCCAACGTATATTTTTGTTCACGAAATAAAACTAAACAATACTTTCTTGCATTTCCTTTTTTATTCGATACAGTTAAGTATAACAAATAGAATTATTATATAACCGAATCTAAGTGACTAGACGCAATGATATGGAATGACGCCAGATATAAATGAGTTGGTCAGGTTTAATTATGGCCGAAAATTAATAGTCTCAGATAAAGGCTACTTTCTGCCAAAACGGCGCGGCAGCATCGATAAGTTAATTCAATCATGGACTCCCTCGTCATCTCGTAACAGTAGCGCAATACGAATTAATTTCGAGATGATTACAGTTGGCTTTTAGTTATTTTCTGTTATGACCCTATTTTTTCGGATCTTAATCGCGTGTATTTGTTTTTTCAAACAAATCAATGTTTTGGATACTTTACAGGTCAGGTTGGGTTATTCAGTCGTGACTATGTCTATGCCTTGTAAAGGGCCCGAAAAGTTGGTTTGCGATCCGAAAAAATACTTTCATTTCCTATGTTTTTGTTTTATGATACTAAGTGACGGGACGAACAAGCCTTGCGCCTGTTGGTAAGCGACACGCCTATTCATAATAGTTGCAGTGCTACTCATAGCTTTAAATCACAAAGATCTGAGGGGCACTGCCACTGCGCCTGTCAGACATAAGTTGACAAGTCCCAAGCGCCTGCAATTACATCAGCACCCTTACTCTTCCAAGCCGGAATGCTCACATTACTTCTTGGCGACAGAAATAGGTAAGGTTCTTGCCTGAACGAACTCTTTCACAAGGAGCTCTACTGCTTAAAAATATGTGAAACAATCGCGAAAACCTAAGAACCCGATATTTCTGTTATATTTTTTTGTCTATTTAGTTTATTATCTATATTTCATACATAATTTACGCTTGAAGTCGTCATATTGTTTAAACTACACTGCTCATTCGTAAGGCAGATTCTCGAGAGAAGAATGAGCAAGGAACTCTAGGGCTTACTCTTTCTAAATAAACGTTAATTAATAATACAAAGATCGAACACCAAAACAAATTCCTTAGATCCGGCTAGATTCAAACCAACGTCTTTCAGCAAATGCCAGACGCTATGCCAACTAAGCCGCTGAACTAACTAGCCGACCTTACGAATTTTTCTATGCAGCTCGTTGGTTTTGGTTTCTAGCGACTTTTTTGCCGTAGCGCGATCTGTGATGAAATATAATATATTTCTTCGCTCTGCCAGGTACCTTTACAGCTACCAGCAGCTGACTAGAGACGTCGCTTTAATAATTGTAATCTTTAAGTTTATTGAATGTCATGATGTTTAACCACCATGATATCGATTCGAACAAATAAATTTCTCACAGATGACGCCACGCCAAAAAAGTCGTTAAAAACCTAAAGCAAAGATTTGCAACAAGCATGTAGAAAAATTCGTAAGGTCTGATAGTTCGTTCCGTGGGTTAGCGGCATAGCGTCTGGCACGGTTTGCTGGAAGGCGTTGGTTCGAATCCAACGTGTTCGATCTTTGTATTAATAATTATAACAAACTAGTGGAGTAATTTCACAAAAATTAATTTTATATCATGGTGATCAAACAACGTGGCATTCAATGAAGTTAAAAATTTGTACACATTTACAATATTTATTTCGAACATCATGGATCGAGACTACCTGCAAGAGTAAACGTGTCACTATCATGGATTTTTGTCACCCAAGAACGCAGAAGCTGTAATATATAACCTTTCCTTAGTATAAAGTTTTTATTTCACTATAGTTTTAAACCCCGTGAATGGCAATTTTTAATCACAACCGGAATTTTATTACAGAAGCGTGTACATTATAAATGTGATGATAAAGACCTTTGTTATGTGGCACACAATTTCGATCTTAGAAAGTATGAATCAACTGATATTTTGTCGTAATTTAGTATCACATATTGAACTGTGGCTTGAAATATTACTATTGGTAATATTATTGACCTTCTATCCATACTAAAAATTTAACTTGTCGCTTTAAACCTTTTAGAACGCTTTAAGCTCCAATAAATTAATAAACGTTGTCCATTGTTAAGCGTACTTCCTTCCTTTAAAAAACAAAAATCCTGCGACAATAACGTACGAACCTTACCTATTTCTACTGCCAAGCAGTAATGTTACCATTACTGTGTTCCGGTTTTGAAGGGTAAGAGTGCTGGTGAAATTACAGGCACATGGGGCTTGTAAACTATGTCTCTATGTTAAAGTTTTAAGTGGCACTGCAACTGTTATAGACAGGCTGGTAGCTTACCATCAGGCGCACGACTTGTTCGTGTGTCACTTGATATTATTAAAAAAGTCTTTAAATTTTTACATGTCCCTTTTATGACAAAGTCAACTTAAAACCGATGGAGTTAAGTGGCATATGAATAGTTACCTAGAAATAGTACGCCTTCGCGCTTTTAGACTATGATTTATTGCAGGCAGTGAACTATCGAGATCTATATACATACATTTCAGTCGCCAGACAGAAATAAAAGAGGTTAGTTCTGACCAGAAGAATGAAATATGCAGCTAACTACGTCCGAACTCCGACCCTCCGCAGACGTTACTCATACGATATCTTTGTACCGCATTTTACCCGAAAGATAATAAAAAAAGGGAAAAAGCTAACCGATGTACATGTTTCCCTTTACAAAATGCTTAATATTATCAGGAACGGTTATCGCCAAGCTCAGCTCAGGGTCACAATCATACGGAGAGGAGACAATGTCAGTGACTTGACAAGTTTACTTCCCGCCAGTCATGTCCTTAATTACCGATCGTGCGGCAAATAGCGGTATGCCTGAAACGCGTATTCAATGAGCCCACCCCATAGACACGGACAAAGCAATACTGTTCAATTCATTCAACGGCAGCAGTCGAAATTGGACCTGGATTTACATGGTCGTTTGGAAAATTAGGTTCGGCAATGCTTTTCTTCTGTTAGAGTCACAAGTTTAATGCTTGTCATCACCATAACTTAGTTTATGTTATATTAATGGAACTTTATATTTACGTGGCTTTACTTCGGAAACTAAAAGTAATCAAACTATGCATTTCACCACAAAATTACAGTAGAAAGTCATTTAGATACAGAGTCAGGTATCACGCGAGACCACGGGAATCTGGCACATGGCACATGGCTTACTCGCAGGTAAGGCAATTATGCTGAAGGTTGTTGTAACCTGAACCAAACCCATAAATTTGACTAAGCCGTTTTACCTACACTAAAACAGTTTAGTAAGACCCTCTACCTAATTTACTATGAGCGTTAGATGTAAAGTTGTTTGTCTCAAAACGGTCTCAAGTGGAAACTACTGATTAGGTTCTGTAAAATACGAGTTGTTGTGCGGAAGCTTAAGATTTTCGAAAATAAAGTAGTAGCGACGAGAAGCCTTTGCAACTTGCGTCTCTAATTCAATTTGAGCAGCAAGACGGCGGGCGACGCGAGAGGGCAACTCGTCTCCCTATACTAGGCCGAAACAAGTCTCCCTGTAATCCCTCAAATCCAAATTAGATTTTCTTTCACTGCCTCCAACTATTCACAGGTTTCAGGGGATCGGGCTACGCGCACCCGAGTCTGCCTCAACACCAATCTTTTCAGCTATACCTCAATAAGACAAATAGATATAAAATTTACTAGTTTTTTTAAACTATTTATATATAGAAATCAAAACAATAATAGAAACCAAACCTCATGTGCGGAACGTAAGTAGATTTTCTATTGGACAAATTTTAATAGGCACATAAACATAATACATCGTCATAACAAGAAGAAACAATAAAATAAAGCGGTGGTGTGATGGTAATGAATAGGTTGTACAAATATCGGGGCAGATTTAACAGGGTGTAAGTCGATAGTGCGACAGGCGATGTCGCGTGCCCCGCGGCCGTAGACGCGCGCTCGCGGCCGCCGCCACACGCACTCGCCGATTTAGACATCACTACTACAATACGCTACAACAATCTTAACATTTCAAAAACGTGTGTAAGTACCGATCTAATCATGATAATCTGCTAATCGATTTAAACAGTTTATTTTAAGTGACTATTAACAAGTAAGTTAGTAAACAAACTCGGAACAATCGAGACTCTACGCACGCCGTAGCATATGTTACGCAGTTCGTGGTGAGCTATGAATATACGCATTGCTTGGAAACATTTTTAAATATATTATTAAAGGGTTTTAAAATTTATTTTATTTTTTTTTAATTTTAATTTTTAAATATATTATTAAAGGGTTTTAAAATTTTTTAGGGTTCAATTTCAATAGGCGGCTATTCTGACACCTTTTGAATTCATAAGCACAAATATTGTAAAAGTTTGATTCTTACGCCGACGCTTCTCGAACTCAATATTAGTTTTTCTTTGATATCATGGAATTGCCTGAACTGTATAAATTTAATGAAATTTGTACAGGCGTCCTTGCTCGAAAAACATCTAATAAACATAAGATTTTCGAAAACTTTTACATTAAAATATTTGCAAGGTAAATCAGTCACATAAATACTTTATTAATTAACAAATGCTTACTGTTGTCATATTTTGGCAGCTATGTCTCAAGTATGTACTCAAAGATATTAGGCTACGTTTATTCGAACGATTTATCTTGCGAAAATATTGATAAACTGAATAAATAGTCATAAAGTAGAGACAGGATATCAAGGATTTAACATGCATCCTTCAAAGAATGAAATTGAATACGAGGGAGGAAATTACAACTCACATCGGCGACAGCGGACGATCTTGTTCCAATCGAATTTCCTCCGAAAACAATGCCCAAACGGAAATTAAATCGACGTATGCATGAAAACAGCTTAGGCGGATGGACGGAGATTTATATATAATAACTTTATACTGAAAAACTACCCAAGCGGAAGGGTGCTACTCAAATATTAATGTTAATGAATATTATATCATACTTGCCCATCAAGTGAATAGGTAGGCGTCTTTCTAAACACTTAATAATTTAAAGCCATTCCAAAATTGCAGAATGGTTTAGAAATAGTAAGTAATGAAAAGATAATAAAACACATATTCAAACAAAATCCCTGGTCTTTAGCGCTTTGGCTGTGGGATATTTTTACAGAAATTAATATAGGAGAATTCAACGCTCATGTTTACGTAAGTCAGTGGTGCTAAGTGATTGTAAGTGGAGAGCGAGGCGCCGCGCCGGAAGTCGTTCCCGCGTGACGGACGCCGGAACCGACGCCGGATCGCGTTCCTTCGTTATGTCGCTTCTCGCTTCACTATCACCCTCTGGAGCCTTTTATCCACGTCGCCGAGAAATAGGTGAGAGGGGTGAGCTTAGTGAAGTGCATGTCCGTTTAGATGTCTGATTATATTATTCGCGATGAAAGAGCGTTAGTAAGCGAGCGAGCAATAAGAAACAGTAAACACGATAGCCATTCAATAATTATTCTTCAATCGCTTAAAATTTTATAAACGCAAATGATTTCCTTCATCATAAAGACGATGTTGCCTCGGCGCAGGAACATTTTTATTTCATACATAACTAGTGAGCCGGACCTGAAAATCAGTTGGCACTGACAAAATGTTGAGTAATACCAGTTGAAGTGCGTCGTTGTTTTTGTAATGGCCTTTCTTATGACTGGCCCTAACGATTATTCCCCCCATTGTGCGCTCGCGACCGCTGCCAAGAGCCGTGCAGAAAGAGCTAAACTTACAAAAGTTTCCGACTTGTTCAAATGGCCGGCTTTTGTTAGAGAGCGACTTATTGTTCGGGACAGATTGCCGGGGATCAGCGCGGTGCTCCCATTCCAAATTTGTACTAGACACAAGACATGTGTGCTCTAGGGCTTTTCATCAATGTTATTCATCCGGTTTCCTTTGTTTGAAGACCTAGGTTTGTTAAGTAAACTAAATCTTAAATTGGATTGTACTCCTATGTTTTGTATTTGTGAGTATTTACACCCAAATTACTTAAAACTGTCGACAATAACGCAAAGTCAATAAGTCTAAACAATGAATTTAGAAATTTCTTTAGTCATTAATACCACAAACCTGTTCCATATACCATAGTACCGGGGCGGTGGTGTAACAAAGGGGTTACAGGCGCCGCTACGCCGCATACACGGGTCACTGCCGACAACCAAAGAGGACTTCGTAACTTCTTACTAGAGAACCAAAATTACCCAATTCGTAGAAGATATGTAAGTACCTCGTCATCTTGGTATGTTTTTATAATTGTCGAATGCGGTGCGCAGTTTTTACATTAATAAATGCTAATATTTATCTGTGTGTATAAAAACTTTTAAATTCAAAAGTTATGATAAGCGTATGGATATTGTCGTTCTACATACGAAAATTTGAACAAAACGAATTATTTTTGAAATAACCTTTATTTAATCAAAATATGCACTACGCTTTCATAAAAATAATAACGCACACACTCAACATAGCCCCGCACTAGGAAACCCTGTGTTGCGGGTGCCATGGACACACACGTAGACAACCACATTCTATACCCAAACTCACGATAGAAATAAGGAGTAAGTAGCAATAAGTAGGCCATACAAATATTTCTCCCGGCCCGGGAATCCAACCTGGGACCTCTGCGTGGCAGTCCGGCATGGTAACCGGTCGGCCACGGAGGCAGTTAAGTTTCATACACTTCTGCCATCTTGCTCGAAGATCAATATATTCCTTTACGGCAGAATAGTGGAGAACGTGAATCCCAAAAGTCTTAACTCATTAACGAAATTTTTATCACAGGCACACTACTTCTCCCTTTTCCTCCCTTTTCAGTTCTCCTGTTTCAAAGGTCGTCTGGAAGAGATCGTTCTCAGCGATAAGACCGCCTTTGCCCACATTAATTTTAAGTTGTCTATGTACTGTTTTTGTTTTTTGTGTGTGAGCAATAAAGTGTATTAATTATCTATCTATCTAACGACTGCTTTACGTGAACTAAATTATGTTTCTTGTACTTGTACCTATAGTGCGAAAAAATGGTAGTTTATAAGATAAAATAGAATTTGACGAAAACTACCAATTTGCATCTCATATGATGGAGATGGTTTGATTGGCAGTACGCGCACCGGCCGTTACAATGTTTTGTTTTTATGATTTTATGACAGGACGAACAAGTCGTGGGCGTGATGGTAAGCGACACTGCAGTCCTTATCAGTTGCAGTGCCACTCGAACTTTAAATCCCAAATATCCGAGGGGCAATACTATTATTGCGCCCGTCACCCTGAGACAAAGTTGACAAGTCCCATGTGTCTGTAATTTATGTAGCACATACATGTTGTACTTACATGGTAAACATCCGTAGTTTAGCTGTGGTTGCCATTATTGTCCGCATCTGTTTACAATAGCAATCATGCGGCTATCATAGCTGGACCAGACCTTAGGAAACTATTGTGTAATATATACTCCGCGACTGGATCACCATACAGTTACGAATTATTTTTAACCGACTTCAAAAAAGGAGGAGGTTCTCAATTCGATTGTATTTTTGTGTGTATGTTACGCGATTAGTCGGACATTTGTGAACTGATTGTGATGATTATTTTTGTCTTGGAAAAAGTATCAGTGTTGGTCCCATTTAAATTTGAAGAAAATATTCAACTTCTAAGGGTGACAAACAAGGGAACGAATCCGGTTTCGGGCACTTTCCGGTAACCGATTGTAAAGTTTGAAGTCTGTTACTTTTTTTAATAAAAATCATTATCTGTCTGAAGTTTCTTCTTGGAACTTGGAACATTTTTCAATTTTTTTTTGTTTTATTTTTCCTACACAATTGGCGCAAATGGGTTCATATTCTGGGTATAGTTATATAAAACCATTCTGTTAATTTCCCCGTAGTTTGCACATGATTGGACTTTTATTGTCATTATCACCACCATAAATACTGATCCACGGGCCTCATTTACCAGGTTAAAATTGCCACCGCGAAATCGCGCAAACTAAAAGCGCACAATGCCTTCGTTAATTGTTTGCGCTCCATACACGTCGTTAATATTTTGAATCTTTGCGCAGCATGACTGCTACGTTGAACCTCGTAAAATTACGTAATTACACAAATTTAAGCAAAATCATATTCCATTTCAAAGTAGCAGTAGAGCTCCTTATGAAAGAGTTCGTCCAGGGAAGTACTGACACCTTATGTATTTTGCCGCCAAAAACTTTTTTTTAAACTAGTTTTGAAGGATAACACTTGTCAACTTTATGTCTTCACATGATCAGATCAGATCTTTACTCATAATTTATTTATGTGTAAAAACACAGGTTGTATAGTAGCTGTAATGTTCAAAATAAGTATAGTTACTCTGTGTTGGGCGAAACATTAGACGTACAAACAGAGAAGCTATATTATATATTCAGTCACATGCACTTCGACAGACTGGCGTAACGTATTTCTTATTCAATAATATGTATTACATGGGTATGCGCACAAGGTTTTAATAAATCAATTAGTAATTTAAACGCGATGAAACATGTCTAAATAATAATTATTTGAATAACATCGAATCAAAATAATTAACCAAACGTCAAAAATTAGACAATGAATTAGACGATTTCGATGACTTGCTTTCTCAAACTCGTATCTTATAAAGAATAATTATTCAGGAGATGGCAAAATTTGTATTTATTTTAAATTTCTTACCAAGGGTGTTCGTTAATTTGGATGCATTACTTTAAGAACAGGTAAATGCCAGCGTGTGAATATGAAGGAAATGTGATATGAAACAAGCTTGCAAAATTTGTACATACAATCCATTTTTTTGCATTTCAATAACTTTGTGCTTTAAGATACGAGTTTGAGAAAATAAGGCGCCGAATCGTCATTTAAAAATTCAGACTTGTGTGGTACATTTTATTAGTCATAAGATGTTTAATTATGTTTTTTAATAGCATAAGGTTTTCCTGAGACCTTAGTACTATTGGTACATTATTGTAATTTTTTCTTTTCGAAGCTTTGAGTGGCACAGTGCTATAGGTAGGCGTGTCATTTACCACAACGCGCACGAGTTTTTCGTCTCGTCCAAACGAGAACAATTTAATAAGGCAGGATTTAAAATTTAAAGCCTTAATATTTCATTTGAAAAATATTTGCAACTTAATCTTACCTATTCATATTACTTCCATCTTTAATCCCTGATTGTTTTTATGTTATCATGTGACGGGACTAGTTGCAGTGCCAGTCAGAACTTTAAGTTCCATGTGCCTGTAATTTCACTAGCACCCTTACCCATCAAAACCGGATCGCGATAATGCTCTCATTACTGCTTGGCGGTAGAAATAGGTAATGTGGCAGTACTTTCCAGGATGAACAAAAGAGTTCAAGGAGGTCTATTGCTACTAAATGATATTATTATGATAATGAACCCATTTTTTATTAAATAGGTACTTTTTTCAATTTACCCCACGTACAGACTGGCATAATAAAGGAAAAAATATTTAGAACAAAGGTTTGTAACTCACAAAGAAAATGTTATCCCATGTCATAATATCTCATCGAGATCGCTTAAATTTACATTTTAACAGCTAGGTTCACAGCGTTACATCCGTTACACTGACGCTTTTATTTTTGCTTATACAGAAACCCGGATCCCATGTAATAGAAACGTGTAGCAATATATTTGGTAATAACGAAATAATATGTTTTGCGAGATAGAATTCATATTTCATAAGCACTCGTACACATAAGATATAGCAGGGAAAGTAATGTTTTTCCTTTATTTCATAGTAAAGATAAGGGGCTCGCTCGCCAATAGGCCGAGAGGCAGACGACGTAACTCAGTCCTCTAAATTCATTCCTTAATATTTGCGTCACACCATATTTCACGTCGGGTGCGAGTGAATTTTATATGCATGGAGACAACTGGATTTTATTCGGACATACGAAAGCAGTTTATTTTATTTGAAGCTACTCGTACATTACCATACTATGTGTTGCGATTTGGTAATAAATCTTGTGAGTAATAAATCAAATCGTTCAGCTCGTTTTAACAGTTTAGATAACGTTACATAACTAATCGAAATGAATAAAATCAAGTTGCACATTGTACTAGTACCGAAAGTTTTATGTGTACTTACTTGGTAAAACAAATTAAATATTTCATAGATGTATCAAATGAGAGGGGATAGAGACTTTAGACGCGAGCGCGGGCACCGCGGCCGTAAAGTGAACATATTAAATGCTATTACTAATTCAATAGTACGTTCCAACATCTGTAAGTGTTATGATGCCTATAAAAAGCTCATTTGCGCTCCGCTTTAATGATCACTCCCGACGCGCCATGGAGCCACAATATAGAGCAGTGGCTGGATTAAATTAAATATCATAATTTACCTTAATGTCGTAATTTGCTACACTCCTCTTATAACAAAAACATTCTTCTAAATCTGGCAAGATCGTATTAACATAACCGCTTTGTTAAATAGAGTCAAGATAATTTGTGGACGAAGTTCGGCCTGTAATACCTCGCAAATTGCCGGATAAGACTGTGTGAGACAACTGTTAGTTTTAATTAAACTGCTGGTTGCGCTCGCGGGAAGTCCTCGGAATGAGAAAATTATTCTAATCTTATAAGCCTGTCGGTGTCCCGAGAACTTGGCTGAAATTAATATCATGCGGGTCGGCCCGCGACTCGCCGCCGGTTCGGTGCGACTTTGGCGACGACGGCAAGGGACCGTCCTACAACATAACACACGTAGTTAGCACGCGCGCATATGGATGGCGATAATTACTAGCTCTGCGCCACGGCTTGCAGCTACGAGTCGTAGCAACGACCACAAGTCGCGGCTACGTCTTAACTTAAGACGATTTGTACTAAGTACATATTGGACATCAGTTTAATTTACTGAAAAGTATAAAGTTACCGCAAGAACAAGATAATCTCCAGTTTCAATTTGAGAAGCATCTTGGCGGAGCGTCTTGGGAAAAGTATTTCATTAGATATTGGAGGCAATCGTAGCGCGGACCGTAGCACCTGCAATG
This sequence comes from Hyposmocoma kahamanoa, assembly GCF_003589595.1. Taxonomy (NCBI): domain Eukaryota; kingdom Metazoa; phylum Arthropoda; class Insecta; order Lepidoptera; family Cosmopterigidae; genus Hyposmocoma; species Hyposmocoma kahamanoa. The sequence continues at coordinate 6,862,713 of NW_020654422.1, forward strand.
GGCGGCCGCTACGAGCCCTCAGTTCATTTACACACCAAATATGTATAACTGCTAAAACTAGTTTTAAATGTGAAATCAACTAACAGGCAAACCTATGCATATACATTGGTTAAAACTGTTTTTAAGTGATGATGTCAGTATGTCCGAACTCCGTGAAAGTTCCGCTAATTACAAGTAGCAGGTGATTGTCTTCCAGCCACGCTATGCAGAATTATTGCTAGCGTAGTTTATTGAGTCGGACCGCTTGTCAAACTTTGGTAATTTAACTTCAAAACAGGTTCCTGTCGGTGTACCAAGCTGAACATTTGTTCGACCGCATGGAGGATGTTACAATGACAATATCGTCTGTAGCGTTGACTTATAGAATCGCGATTAAATGATACATAGGTAATGCCTACGTGCGGGTTAGAAAAGCATAAAATTGATTAAAAAAAACCTTTTTATTCTTCTCGTCATATTATTTGTCGTGTGAGGTCATCTATCTACCCACAGTCAACCGGTAGTATAGTAAAGTCTTTGTTGTGACGCTCGGAGAGGAGAGTAAAAACGGCAACACGACCGAACCCTTTGTTATAAACCACCGAGTGTAAATTGATAATGCTACTATGTAAGCATTTGTTACTGTTTGTTACGGTATTTAAAGAAACTGCCAGAGCTTTTCATAAAACTAAAAGAATTACTAGGTCTACATTAAACGGCATTGAATGAAGGTTTTCTTTGCATCTATAAATGGAATAAATAACTTTATCTCCAAGGCCGTAAAATGAAACATTGATCCGTATCAATAGACGAAAAAATTCAATCAAAATGGACGTGAATAACGGAAGGGGCAAGAGTAAAATTCGCAGTTACCTGTCTGGTTTAAATCATGTGAAACAATTAGAGCAAACAGAGGTGCGGTGGCATAAATCCGTTTTACGCAGGTCTGCACCGTTCGCTGAGACTAATTAGAACATAAATCTGTCTTTATATCTGCACATCTCCCTTTTTATGGCTATGTGGAACTCCTGTCGTATAGGCAGTTTTATTTATTTGGTATAATATAATAACTTATCAACAGAATTACTCGTAAATCCTAAGGAACTTTACTTAATTATTAATACAATGGTCGAACACTTAGAAAAAATTCCTTCGATTCGGAATTGTTTCCTTATTGAAGAAATTTTTAAGCCACGGAACGAACCAGCGGACCTTACAAATTTTTCTATGTGGCAGATGTTTGTTTTGGTTTTTTAACGACGTTTTTGCCGTAGCGCTTACAGTACAGATGCTTTGGCATAGCGTCCGGCACGGTTGGCAAAAAGACGTTGGTTCGAATCCAGACGGATTGAGGGAAATTTTTCCTTCGATCTTTGTATTATAATTTAACAAACTAGTGGAGTAATTTCACAAAAAAATTATTGAAATATTATGGTGGTGACGCATCCTGTCATTCAATAAACTTAAGAACTTTACTGAATTTGGAAATGACATAATGATTGTTTTACCTCTTCGAGTAGAACCTTGTTTATTATATTATTAGTTCTCCTCTGAAATACACACAATACAATACAACTACTGCCTGAGATAGTGTCCGTGATCACGCACAGACCGTGCATGTTGTTAGGCTTAGCTTACAAATATTATCCTTACTGTCAACTTATACAAAACATTATTACGTTTGATACGATAGTAACATCTCAATTAATATATCTTTTGAACTTCAAGGCCACGTGCACAAGCTAATTTACCCTTTTACTGTCCCATTATCTCTAGACTCGGAAATGTCTAACATCTAGACGTTATAGTGGTCAGGAGGGAGAGGCGTTACAGTGAACTTCAAAGCCTTTTCTCGACGGTCACATTAGCTGAGTGGATCCTTTTACATACACCACAGCCGCACAAATGACATCTACTTGGTACACAATAGTGTTGAATATTTAATGTTTTTGCTTTGTGGCCATTTCACTACCTATTACTAAGATTTTACTTCTAATTCAATTTATTTGTTTATTTTTGTTACTCTATTTTATTTTTGTTTTATCTTTTTTTTAAATTTCTTACTGTGTATTTTTGTGTTGTGGCGTTTTGTAATAAATGAGTTTTTATTCTATTCTATTCTATTGCTGTTAAGTTTATAAACTTTATTACCCAAAATAGTTGAAAATATTGATCTTAAAATATGTATCATTTATGTCTAGTAGCAGCAGAGCTCCTTGTGAAAGAGTTCGTCCAGGGAAGTACTGTCACCTGTCTTATTTTTACTGCCAATCAGTAATGTGAGCATTACTGCGCTTCGATTTTGAAAGGTAACAGCGCTGTTGAAATGCCAACACATGGGAGTTGTCAACTTATGTCTCAGGGTAATGGGCGCAATAATAGTGCCCCTCAGATCGTTGTGGTTTAAAGCACTAAGTGGCGTTGGTTACAACGTACAACTCAGTAAGTGGTAAGCGACACGCCTGTCCATAATAGTTATATTATGGACAGGCGTGTCGCTTACCAACAGGCGCACGACTTGTCCGTCCCATGACTTGGTATCATAAAAAAGTTAATGTTAAAAATGTATTCGTTGTGTACGCATTCGAATCGAAATGTACTAGTATAGATCAGTGGCGCGTACCGCCAACAGCTTACGTCGGAGTTGTTCGATTGCATCGAATACATCGAGTCAGTCAGGGCTTGTACTCGTAAATTATTTATATTTTCGAAAAAATAAGATTGAGCGCCATTTTAAATCTCGTGCTGTTGTATTAGTGCTTGGGGAGCATCGGTAAAACGCAGATGATGCGCATTAAAATAATACAAAGAGTTCTTAAGGTCATGACGTCGTAACCTTTTTTTTATACACAGGAAAATGCGTTACGCGATGGGCGATGACATAGCAGGGTTATGTGGGACCCTCCTCCGTTGATCCAGCCGGCGATACAAGCTCGCCCGATGGATCCTCGGAGGCCTACCCACAACCTGTGATGCACCCCCGCCCACCGGTGCCGGCCCGTGGCATCCCATTAAGACTCGCCGCTCACACGACGTCATAATCTATAAGATAACGTATAAATATTTTGTCACAGAAGGTCTTGGATGTTATTCTACACAGACACTCAACAAGCACCTAAGTAAATCTTTATAGAATAAACGGTATGTGAAACTGATATTTAAAATTGGTTTGTTCGTCTACTATTATGGTTTTCCAATATACAACCAATTCAATAAACGGCTCAACACTATCGTCTATGCTACTTATCAATAATGGTACGTAAATTGAAACTCTCTGAGTGACTCCATAGTCTCACAAACGGTGACGTATGTGGAAAAGTTAATTACACTGCGATTTCTCAGGCAAATTTTCTGTTAGGTACACACAATTTCACAAAAATAATTATAAAAATACACGTACGAAAGCATATAAAAACCCACAACCACGCACAACAGTTGTTTTATTTTTTCGTATATCGTTTTTATTCTTTTTTCCAAATTTAATTTTTCAGTTATTAAAGTGAAAATTGGTAAGTTTCTTTCTACTTGGACACTGAAGTACTTATTTATTAGGAGACGAGCGTTATAGCTGCAACACAGTCTTCTTAACTACTGTATGTATTATCGAACGTTTGTTTTAGTTTTTTTTTATTATTTAATCAAGCCTGTACGTAGCACTTCAATAATAAAAGCGTTTAATGTGATGTACGGTTTATATTCAACGCGCGTCCAGGCGGCCCTGCGTTATTGCACCACGGTACGATTTATGGTCTCGCTTATTTTAAACATAAAGCTATTCTTTATAAAATATTGTCATCTGTCTTAAATATTTCGCTTTATATCTCCCTCCGGTGGCGTTAAGAATATCATCTGGATAATCTGAATGAAAGAAAGATTCATTTTCTTGCGTAAAACCAAAGACGGCATTATTTATGTTACTGAAATGTGTATTTTCTTGTACATTGATTTTTATCAGTATTGTTGATACATTGGAAATTGGAAAAGCCACAATATGACGTTATTATTGCTTACGGCAGCCTTCAGAATTATGTACGAGAATTCGACCCGACCAAGACAAAGTATCTTTTTGAGTTAGGTCGAGGAGTTTTTGCGACCAGCCGGGTGTGTTAGATACTTTATAGGACAGTAGTTAATCATTCGCCCATCGCTATATTTCAGGCTTTCCACTCATATGTTTATATTATTATTTTTGCTTTTACTTACACGTACACGTGCTGTGGTCCATGAAAATTACAAAAGCATTGATTATCTATATCGATGGAGGTTTCAGGTGAAAATGTAATGAAATACATTTCAAGGCGCGGCTGTAATAGCTACCAATAATAATTAATGTTTTAATCCTACTTGCTTGTTTTGTTTATCACAGTTAGCGCCGCATCCAGGTGCGATCGTTCTCACGGAGCAATTAACGTCCACCCGTTGAAGGGTTACTCCTGAACCTCAAAAAGAGGCAAAAGAAAACAGCAATGTGTTCGTAACCTTTATTTTGTTGTTACAGATGTTTTCCCCGCCGAGTATGAAAATAGACGACCAACTCATTATGGCTGTACAACTTGCGACGGAGTTTCATACCCGAAAACTTTTAGTACACTAATAAACATTAACCCCGATGAAAGTGATGGGTGAGCCGTTGACCTGCTCCTTGTTGTGACTTCCAGACAGTGGTGGGTTCGAGTTACACTCTTTAATTTAACTTCATTTTCATTAATAGCGTCTATTGTGGGCGAGTGGCCATAAAATGATCTGGAATTATTCCCAGTGGGTGGAAAACTGAGAATTAACGCTGCGTGTCATGAATTTGTCTAGGAGCTCATGTAGCTACCGCGAAGTTTGCGCATGCAGTTGTGAAACTGGGCCATAACTTTATACGCAACATTAACTTGGGACGCAGTCGCGACAGAGGTTAACACGGAAATAAAATACTCGAAATAGATGGTAGGTAACTGCATATTTGCATTGTTACTTGTTTCAAAAAACAAATGTCGCGCACTTGGCATAATAAGGTCACATGTGCAAATTACAACTTGTCAGGAGAGAGATTAAAATTATAAGAACGAAATTAGACACTTTTTACGCTTAAATAGGAAAGTTATAAAATGTCACATATACGTAATTTGTTCCACTTAGTTCGTTTTATTTTTAAAAGTATAAAATACAATAAAAGGGCCTTTGATGTATAATCATATGTGGGTTTGTTACATCAAAGGTACGAATATATATATAAATGACAATGACAACCATGAAAAATTAAGTAGCAGTATACCTCCTTGTGAAAGAGTTCGTCCAGGGAAGTACTGTCACCTTACCTATTTCTGCAACCAAGCAGTAAGGGTAAGGGTGCTGGTGAAATTACAGGCACATGGGACATGTCAACTTATGTCTTAAGGTGTCGGTCGTAGTGGCAGTGCCCATAAGATCTTTCCAATTTAAAGCTCTGAATGGCACTGCAACTGTTATGGATAGGCGTGTCGCTTACCAACAAGCGCACAGCTTATTTGTTCCGTCACTTAGTATTACAAAAAATCTACAAAGTGACAAAAATAGCGGTAGCCGATAATTGTATACGTAAAGAAAATGGTGTTAAGAATTTTAATGACGTTCCTATATATATGTATAGATACTCGAAGGAGATACCTAGCGCCTTTTCTCACTGAATGTTGTTAATATTAGTTCAGTTAATGATCATCGGTAATAATTGTTTTCCATGTCACTTCAAGTAGCTCTACTTTCGCGTTGGTACGACGTTGCATACACCCCGAAAACCGTCCAAAGCCTAGAGACAATCTACTAAATGTTACTCACGCTCCACATAAACTGTCGGAGTTCCAAACTAATGCTTGATCATAAACAAACTTCTCTTATTTATTGATCTAACTAAATTTATTTGATAGCACCTTATGCTAGTCAAATATAAAATCTGTACGTTTCGCATTCTACTCAATAACGAATAACTTTACCAATTTAGAGATTCGACAGGCAGCAAAGTTGACTATGAGGTGTACATACATAAAATTCATATGTAGGTTCATTAACGGTATCAGAACGATCGTGTCTTAATGTTACCTTAATTTATTCAGGAGAGGCTCGGCAGCCGCTCGGTGTTAACAAGATACATTAACAAAATTAACGCTTCACTCGATCCTCTTTTGAGGCGCAATTCCCTGATTGGTGTACTGACATATGTAATAAAGTTATATCTAAATCTAGCGAGAAAGGGAATATAATTGTATTAAACATATATCATACACAATTAAGTCATTATAGGGAAATTTGTTCAGAGTAGTGAATATAACGTAACGAGCGGCATCCCGACGGGCTATCATTTAAACTAAGTGCCTATAATTCGCAAGAGTTTACCCTCTGCAGCCCTGGGGAATCCCGCACCACTGCTTTGAAATATTTCTGACATATTTAGATATACTACATGTTCAGTATAAACTGCAGCTAGATTTAACTTTATCCAGTCCACAGTTACTGAACTTGCGCAACATTTTGTTCTACGGACTTTACCAGTTTCAATGACTCTATTAGGGAAGATGAGTCTGGAAAGTTTTTAAAGCTCGAGTTTAATATTTTTAACAATCTAATTTACAGTTAAAAATTTACTAGGCTATAAACAGTGCTGCGTAAAATTGAGATACAATTTAGTGTTAAAGTGAGAATTAGTAGTGTGATCGACCGCAGGTACATGTATTTGTATTATAAAAGGGTGATGCGGGAGGGTGCGAGCCGGTGGGGCGTTTTATTGGCGTCACTAATGAGTTGCTAATTCAATTTCACGGGCACAGGGCGCAGCAGGGTCAGCCCCCGGCCTCCACCGCAGCCTGCACGATACGACTATACTGCCGCGGGCTACCACCAATTCTATTCTACCACCAGTATCTAATATTCGACAGCCTCATAATAAATAACTACAGAAACTAACGAGACTTTCACTTACAACAGAAGGTGTACAAACTACACTAGAGATCTATAACGGAACATAGAAACATACTTAACATACCAGTGCCGTAAACATAAAGCGTAAACCGTGAAACAAAAATAAGTACACAGAAGAGAAGTTCTCGAATATTTACGACGGCCACAAAATATGGCAGCATACAATATGGAAAAATCCCATGAAAATTAGAGCAAGCAAATTACTCCTGTACTGTATATATAATATTTAGTCGACGACGAAATTGAAACTATCATTCTACTCACGGCCCATCACAAGTTCTGTTTGACCTGACTGCAAGTAATAAAGCTTACTCACAGCGCTGCCGTATATCTGATCGCTTCCATTAACCTAATGTGGCACATAAAACCTTTGTGTTTTTGGTTTATGACGACGCGGTCGCCGTTCCGTCCGAAGAAACTTCTAGCTTGGAGCAAATGAAGGAAACTTTGCTCCCCAAACGCACCATTTCTTTATTTGGAAAAATAACAGCTTTTTTGTTTAATAACTTATGAGTATAACTAGTTGGTCGTACCTAATTCAAAAACTTTGGCAATAACATGTGAATTCACGTTGTTACAAATAGAAGGGTAAGGTTGCGTTAGTCGCACCACCGCCTAAGTCGTACTCCAGCGATATCTGGTCTCACAGGCGTGGGAAGTAATCTAGTAATATAAATTTGAACTATTAAGTTAAGCGAGTAAACAAAAACAAACTGGCGACCGGCCGATGTTCGTGTTGGTAAAAATATGAAAAAGTAAGTTTTTGCACTGTTTTCTTTAACATTTCTCATTCATTTGGAAGCTATTCCAAGGATCAATATGGTGGTAAACTAATTTTTTTTTGTTATTCGTCTATGTTTGACGTATTTTAGTATTTATTTAAGTACAAGCAAACGGCAGATCATTTTATGTTATAACAGTAATTTTGATTTGAAATTTTGAAAAAGTCGTTGCTTAATCGTACCCGTAGAAAATTCCTTAATCGTACCGGTACGACTTAGAAATTTATGAAAATTATTTCTTAGATTTTTCAGCTAAATAATATATTTGCATACAACAAAACTAATTTTTGGTGCCTTTATTATATTATATGCCTTTATTTGATCACCGAAGCATGTTAATTTTATTTCATTAGAATTTGTAAGTTCATTTCAGGAGAATTTTAAATTTATTTAATTAAAATTTATAATTTTATTTCAGAAATATTTACTTATAATTTAATTTTGTTACAATTTATAATTTTGTTTCAGAAGAAATTATAATTTTATTTCATTACAATTCATAATTCTATTTCTTAAGAGTTTAAAATTTTTGTTTTCCGTGTTCCCTTATACTTGAGATTTTGGGATTGTTCTCTCCCTTCAAAAATATTAAGAATTATTTGATTTCAACCACCTTAGACCTTAGTACTTGTTTATAGATTTTAAATGTTATTAGGATCTCTTTCTATTAGTACTGTACTATACAGTTTATGATGTCCTGACTGAAGTGTTATTCTAAGCACGACTTAAGTTATAGGTATATAGGTTATAGTTACAGGTGCCTAAATCGTACCAAAGGTGCTTTTTGAAAATCTTGTCAATACCTGACTCAATAAACATTTTTGCTATTATATATCATTAAAACACATTGATAGTAAAATAAATAAAGATTTTGTTTAATTTAAATAACCTTAAATATTACAGCGGTTTTTTTCTTGGGGGTACGACTAACGCAACCTTACCCTATACGAATTTTTTCGCTAAACTAAAAACAGTGTAATTTTCGTTAAGCGCGAGGTTTATACACTAATACCTACAAATGGCCACACGATTTGAGTCAACGTAAGTCAGTTCCTTTCGGTTCCTCTTGACAACGAAGTTGCTGGAAGAAATAACACAGTTTGAAGTTAGCGAATTCAATCGCTGGTAGTCGTGAACTTTATACAACTGTTTTATTTTTCAAAGTGCAGTACTTACGCGAATTTGTAGAAACACCAGTAGGAGTGTTGAGGCGTATTCCTTTTTAAGTAACAATAGTGTTCCATTGTACTTTAACTTTTTCTTGTGAGCTTTTGATTAAACCTCTCACAAGGAATAAATAAACTCCGACCGTCCGAAGGGCAAAGATAACCAGATTGGAAGAAAGGTTATCATCCACGCTGAATGTTGTTGCTGAGTCCTTAAGTAAATTGCATCTGAAGGTCCTTTTAAAATAGACTATTCCCAGTGACATGTAGAAGAACAATATCTACTTCAAAAATAAAAACACAGTGTAGACAACTTTCACGTAAATTTTAGTTTAGCATAGCATAAATACAAAATAAAACATTTAAATTCATACGCTATAGCATACACGGGCATTCTTTTCAAATACAAAGGCATCGTAATTCATATGTTTTGACGACAGCAGATAGCTAAGCAAACAATTGTACGCTCTGGCGTCATGTGCCGGTGCCAAGAAATAATCTCTTACGTGACATTACCATATATCATGTACCAGGAGCTGCCAAAACTGCCTGCCAGGGATCCAGTTAGCGCTAGAACAGTATTACTTAGCGAAGTTATTCCAGGCATTGGCACAAACTTGCCGTTTTTGGCTTGTAATGATTGCGGCGAACATCGTCATTCACCTAAAAAAGCTATAAAATTTACAAAAGCTTTGCCATTATAACAATATGATTTTAATCGTAGAAGAACATTTGAATACGATTGCCAAAATTCACTTGAATATGACTTAGCGGTGAAATTACGTTTTATTATTATTATTAGTACAAAGATTGAACACTGAGAAAATTCCTTAAATAAGGCTGGATTCGAACCAGCGCCTTCATTATATCGTGCCAGCGCTCTCCCAACTGAACTACGGAACGACCAGCAGACCTTACGAATTTTTCTGTGCTTGTTGCAGATTTTTGTTTACAGTTTTTAACAACTTATTATTTATAATTATTAATACAAAAATCGAACACTCAAACGGCCGGAATCGAACTGAAATCTTCTAGCATACTGTGCCAGACGCTATACCAACTAAGGCACGGAACGAACCAGCGGCCCTCACGAATTTTTCTATGTGTTTGTTGTCGTGTCTCTGTATTTAGTTTTTCAACGACTTTTTAGCCGTAGCGCCATCTTTGAGAAATCTTAAGTGTTTCTTAAGTAAATCTTATTTATTTATTATATGACGAAAGTGTTTGATCTTTGTATTAATTATAACAAACTAGTGGAGTAATTTCACATAAAAGATAATTGAATATCAATTCAATAAATATTTAAACTTATTATTTTATAAACATGAAAATGCGATAATTAAATTGTTTCCAATAAAGAAAATACAATATTATACCCTATTTTCAAAATCTATGGACATGTGCTGCAAACAGGAATTCAATAAAGGGTACAATTCAATACAGAATTACATCGTGTCGAAAATAATACAGAGTATTAAAAAAAATGAAATTTCATGGCGTAACTCTCCCTTACGGTACTGAACTACTTTCTCTGTAGAATCCGCATCCAATCTGGAAAAACATTTTCTAAATGTCCACACGAGTAACCCAATCAACTGATTTTGTTTTTTTGTATTAAAAGTTGAAAAAGTTTTGTAGTTCGTGTATATAATGATTTTTAATTGAAACAGCAATAATTCAACAGAATGTTAAAAGTACCAAAAGACGGAGTTGATGCAAATTAATTTTACAAAAGCTGCTCATTATTCAAAGCTTCGCGTTCAAGGTTCAAGTTGCCTTAATGATGAGCGACCTATTCCGTACAATATAGCGAGGGAGTGTCTACTTTTTCTATTTACGAGTGAAGGCCTTTATTGACCCTTTATGTAAAGGTACGCCAGCGGGAATCATCGGATCAACAAGGATTAGTCGCTTGCAAATCTCTATTTAGTGGCGCGATCTCTGCCCGGCCGAACTGGGCCAATTAGAGCTTATCTAATCTGAGTACCGATGCCGATACCTAAAACGTGCCTCGTTAATTATGGTGTTGCGGTTTGTGCATTGGTAGAATATGGTTGTATGTATGACGTTTTGCGAATGCCCGCGATCGCGATTTTCGCTATTGCTCTAGGTATTGCTAATCGCATTTCATTGTGAATTCTGTTTTACAATAGTTACAACACACAGTATACTTAATCAAACGTACTTAAGTGTCTATACTACCTCATCTCGAATTCAAATTTCTCCCGTACTAATACGGTTCATTTTGCTTGGGTCGAGCGGCTTTTTTTCAGAATTTGTTTTTTACAAACGAAATTAAAGCCATTTGAAAAATGTATATCGTATACGTGTTCTATTTAGTTCAGTTGATATAAAAAAAATGGTACACGTAAAGTACCCATTGAATACAGCGGTTTTCTTGTACAATTTCGAGGTAAGTTAGTGTTTTTTTTTCTATCGTGTTTTCACACCATATAGTAATAAATGTATATCCTCAATTTTACAATTTATTTTCCCCCAAAGTGATTGATTCAACACTTTCACTGTTATGTTTTAGTAGCAGTAGAGCTCCTTGTGAAACGTCCAGGGAAGCATTGCCACCTTACCTATTTCTGCCGCCAAGCAGTAATGTTAGCATTACTGTGTTCCGGTTTTGAAGGTTAAAGGTGCTGGTGAAATTACAGGCACGTGGGACTTGTGTGTGAAGCTCTGAGTGGCACTGCAATTGTTATGAACAGGCATGAGCTCACCATCAGGCGCACGACTAATTCGTCACATCACTTGATGTTATAAAAAAATACCAATGTTTTAGCTAATCATATAGGGCAAATCAAGCTTCATTCAGCTCTATATTTTCGATAAAAACGGCCCAAAGTACATAGTGTCAAGCTCGATGTATTCTTGAATGTACCTGCCATAAATATACGGTTTACTCAATGCTACTATCTAACTAATAATATTTACATAATTATTTGTTCTAATATGAACTTACGCACTTAGGATAAAATAGATTCGCAGATTAGAAAACTTTTCAGGGCAGAGAATAGTCCAAGAACTCTTTATTAAGGAGAACGAAAACAAAATAAGGTGGCTTATTTACGGACTAAATAGGCAACGTAATTATCCCACGGAATCCCTGGGCAATTCCACTGTTTAAGAAAGATAAACGCGAGGGTAAGAAAACTATTCTCGCAAAACTTGTAACTTCGCTCCAATCACAATGGCCTGTTGAAATTGGATACGTTCTATATACGTCGAAACTTTAATTAGAATTAGGATAAATGTTTCTTTGTATACTGAAATAGAAAAATATAACCTAAACTAAACGAAGCGAGGTGTACCACATAATACTCACCTAACATTTTCAATCGATATATTTTAAAAATAAAGCATGTCTTATTACCGAGTGCGCAAACTCTTCTTCCTCCAATTCTTGATTATGCCGATGCCTACTATCTGAATTTAACCGAAGAACAGCTCAAAAAGCTCGAAAACTTTTGCATTCGTTTCATTTATGGTCTGAGGAAATGTGATCAAGTCTCCATTCCATTTTTTTGCGGTAAATGGTTACCGTAAGGAACTGAAGTGGTTACCCATCAGACTTCTCAGAAATGCTCTTATTCTTAATCGTCTTTATGGCATCTTATTCATTCCTCCCACACCACCTTATCGTAAGGAACGTTTTATTTAAATTCGTTCATCAATCCAACCCCCGACTTCTGCGCTCATCTTGAACTCTGCAACTTAAGATGCCTTTGCATACCTCCCAGTACTACGACGCTCTACCATTGTGTATTCAACAAGCTAAATCATTGCATCATTTAAAAATATGATATATACGCGGGGCGCACTTTAAGTTTCCGGAATGAATAAGAAAAAAATACTATCAATGGTCAAACATGAATTTATTGTTTTTCAAAATATTCGCCGTTAGCGCTAATGCACTTTTTGATACGAATGAACCAATTTTGAAAACATTTATGCCACTCCTCCATGACAATCTCTGAAACATATTTTTCATACTCTTCGACAGCCTCTTCAGGTGATAAAAATCGTTGACCGCGTAACTGGTTCTTAATTTTTGGAAAGAAATAAAAGTCACCAGGTGCCAGGTTGGGACTGTAAGCAGGATAGCTCATAAGGTCAACGTTGTTCACGTTCAAAAATTCATTCATCTGTCTGGCCGTGTGAGAATTGACATTATCGTGGTGCAAGATGATACGGCGTTTACGGTTATTTTTACGGAGTTTGTCAATAACTTCCGGCAAACAAATGGTCGTATACCAATCACTATTCACGGTACAACGATTCTCCAAAGCAACAGTAGCCACGTGTCCAGTTTTATTAAAAAAAGAAGCAATCATCCTTTGCTTTGCACGCGCGCCACTTTGGTTAGTTTTGGCTCATCTCGAAAGACCCATACGCTCGATTGCTGCTTTGTTTTGGGATCGTAACTATAAACTGATGTTTCGTCACCTGTTACTACGTCCCACACAAAAATTTGACGCTCCTTCGTTGAATCTGGTAAGCATGGCATTGCACCAAGTGACGCGATCCGTTTTTTGAGCCTCAGTCAAATTTTGTGGGATCCACCGAGAGCACAGCTTTTTCACACCCAAATGTTTGGGTAGTATTGATTGTATTTGACTCATGCCTATGCCTAGAGATTCTCATTCTCATTCCAAAAATCTCATGGTATGTCACATGCCTGCCTGTTTTGATCATACGGCGCACAGCATCGATGTTTTTGTTGTTCACAGTAGTGGACGGGCGACCATTACGAAATTCGTCACTGTGCTTCACACGACCGCGTTTGAATTCTGCAAAGTAGCTATAAATAGTCGTCTTGCATGGTGCTTCATCGCCAAAAGCAGTTTCAAACTGAACGAAGCTCCGCTGAACTGTTAAATTACACTTAAAGTCGTAAAAAATCATACTACGAAAATTTTCACGAGTAAAATCCATGGTGATGTAGACAACCAATTTCTAAAATGACGCCACAATGTAAAAACAAGTGACAGTCAGATTAAACAAACTGTATTCTATAGCCAAAGAGTACCATTTTCAAATGTTGTAATTACTTTTTAAATATTGTTTATGTAAGTGGCCAGTTCCGGAAACTTATGTAGTATCTTTATGTATCGCTTTATTTATATAAAATTTGTAATATGTAAATGTATGTAATTTATTTATCGATTTTATATCTATTGATTTCTGAATGTTCATACACCGTCGTCTTTTCCCTGTGAGTTATAATTACACCCATCCAAAGGTTGTTTGGCAGAAATCGCTTAAAGCGATAAGACCGCCCATTGTACCGCTGCTTATTTCTTTTTATTTTAATTGTATTGTATTTGTTCCCCTTTTTGGTATACAATAAAATACAAATACAAATATATATATGTACAAAATTTTTGTATTGTATTGTAAGTATTTGCAACAGTAAAATCCAAGAATGGTGTCAAGTGTAACAATATATCAGCGTACAAAACGTAGTGTATTCATGTACGTAGACATAGAGGTGATTACAACTATTATTTTTTTACTACTACTTCAAAAAAATCTTACCGTGATATTCATTTTAACATTTAGTCTATAAATATCCCACTACCAGGTACAAAACGGGAAAAGCATACATAATTTCATTCCCTGTCAATTACGCTGCGGGTGGTTTTTGTGACCGCGGCAAACGCGGTATTCGTGAACATTTCAACGACTAGAAATGTTCGTCATTAGTTAAATTTGTTTTTTACCGTCTGCCTTATAATGGATTGCTGAAATTGTTTTATACATACGCACACGCCACATCTATAAAAAATGAGATTACTTAGTGACCTACCTAGTCACTTATTTCGCACTCAGGTGAATAAAATAACCAAGATCGGTTCCATAGTAAATAACATAAGGCCGTGTCGTTTATTATATTTAGATTCCACCAGTAATAAAGTAAATCTCTTTAAGCTTAGTAATCATATTCTAGGGAATGTTCCGTGGCGAATAGAAATACCATTCTACATATGAGGCGCCGGGAAGAGCCTCAGTGAGCCACTCAGTCGTATGTTGCGTACGTGATTACTCTCTAAATATTCCACTTTATTGTGCAATCCTCTCCTTGTCATGTGAAGAAACGATGCCTGGAGATGGCTCTGAATAATTTAGCCGGTCGGCGGCGGATGTACCATTTATCCAAATTGTCGTCTCCGACACGCCAGACCGGGAGTTAAAAATGAATGAGCCGTCAGTTTCGATTTGCACTCACACGGATTCACCTCAAAAAGCTCTATATAATACCAAGACATGTATACAGCAATGACACTTTACACGTATGTTGGTGTTTGTCACGTATATTGTTACGTAGCGCGTAACTTCCACTGTTCCATTCGTGAACTCTTGCTCTAGCGACTTAAGGATGTGATCGAAAAGTCCAAACAGGTCTCCAAATAGAAATCTGCTTACGATGATAGTTTGGGTATGATTAAGCAATAGAGCAGTAGATTTTAGTAGCAGTAGATTTCCTTGTGAAAAAGTTCGTCCAGGGTAGTACTGCCACCTTACCTATTTCTGCCGCCAAGCGTAATATCAGCATTATTGAGTTCCGATTTTGAAGGGTAAGGGTGCTGGTGAAAATACAGGCACATGGAATTTGTCAACTTATGTCTCAGGATAAGGAGCGCAATGGAAGTGCCCCTCAGATCTTTGCGATTTAAAACTCTGAGTGGCACTGCAACTCTTATGGACAGGCGTGTAGCTTACCATCAGGCGCACGACTTGTTTGTCCCGTCACTTAATGTTATAAAAAAATAAATAACAAGCACAGACATTGACAACAAGCACAGATTTAGATATAATATAGCTGTGGTAACAAGTTCGTGGCCTATTTTAAGTAAAATGGACTAGTTTCCATAAAAATGTTTAACTAGTCGTCGGAAAATTAAATGTTTCTTGAAAACCTTGGATACGTGAGCTTTATTAGCCCCAGTGGGAACGAAATGGCTCATAATTATAGCAATATTTGAATTGCCTTTTTCCATAAACAACAATCGCATGCTCACAGACTATTCTGAATGCGGCAGAATGATTATTTTCGGTGTCTGTTTCCACGTGTAGATATCGCCACCTCCGCCACCGCTGCTCTGGGCTAATTAATCTATTTTAATCTGCAAATTAATTAGTCGTATTTCGGAGCAGGTATAATTATTTTGTATTCTGCCATTTCGAAATAACGAGTATTATAATTTAATGAAAGCTCGTAGAAATAAAAGGTGCGAACGATACCAAATTTCAACGGAGGGTCGATCGTTTGAAACAGAAATGTCGAAATTGTGTAGTGGATAACACTATTTCTCCGGCAGGCATAAAACTGTAGGGGCAGGTAAATCAAATAATAAAGGAAAATTCTATTATAGTCCCCGACCTGATAGCCGAAGATTTTTTTCGATAAAGAATTATACCTTTCTTTAGCGGAAAGGCTGTGTAAAAATTTACGAGATGTAATAAAGTTATGTTAGTGAAAGTGAAGTAGGTACGCTTAGATACCACTGTATATAATGCGCAACAATAAAACCTTATTATTACTTTTTATTCAATGGGCGCTGTAAAAATTATACAAGATATTATGTAGATACGCATGATTCTGTCGAGCACAAAAATGTTAAATATCAGAGTTGTATACGACCATAAAAAATCAATCGCCTATTTTAAGAAGTCCTAGTTGATACTACAGATATGATAATTTTAGAAACGTAAGAAGGGTTTATCGTTTTATTTTTCGTTTTGACATCCCATTATAACTTCCTTTCTTAATTTCCTGTATACGCTTGAACAAAATATCGTTATCGTTGCTATGGCATACATTTATGTAGGTAATTGCTGCTCAAAACTCATCAACGCTGACCGCGTCGTTATTAACTGCCATCGAATACTCGATGTTAACTGCCATCAAATCTTCCAGTGAGTAGGTTTACGGCACACATATCACGATATAAGCTGGGCTAGTTTGAACTGCACAAAAACTGGTTTAGAAATTCCCCATCAGAAAACACCATCTGAAAATTCATCCCCTGAACATAATTATTGTTCATGCTCCGGACAACCTAAATTCAAAGCTTTTTATGCAGCTCCACATTGACCATGAAGCTTCATTCACATCATGCAGCTTTTATTTTGATCGAGTATTACTTATTTGACAGTAATGCTCTGGCCACACAGAGGCGGCCGCGGAAGCGTTCGCGGGAATTTTTGTAATGTACGAGTTTATATGAACGCTTCCGCGGTCGCCTCTGTGTGGCTCGAGCATAAAGGTTGATTCACGTTACACCCGTGCCGGGGCCGGGCCGTGTTTCGGTCGTGCGCCGGCCGTGTCACGGTCAAAATATCTATATTATGCTTTTGTATGAACTAATTCATGTTACACCGGGCCAATTTCTTACCCCGATCGGAACACTACCTGCCGGTTTAACATGAATTAGTTCATTTAAAAGCATACTATAGATATTTTCCTGTGCCAGGAGCACACGGCCCAGCCTCGGCATGGAACGTGAATCAGCCATTGTTTCGG
>NW_020654422.1:6880514-6959465 GCF_003589595.1 Hyposmocoma kahamanoa
TAAATTTATATTTTATTAATTAATAGTAGTTAATACATTACAAATCGTAGGCACCTGCAGCCGAGCGAACTAAACACTTAACACGTTACAGAATCAATACAAATAGTCTGCTAGCATATCTAACAGGATTTCAATATTAAAAAATAACGATATAATTTGAATAGATAATTCATACATGCACCGACGGAGTAAAAGTAGGAAAATTAAAATCAACGAAACCCATTTAAAATAAATGTACGTGTATGGTAATTCTACCATCATCCGCGTCGGTGACACGATACTTGCAATTCGCATCCATCTACCAGACCACCAGCACCATCGCAAACCAGCAGTGCTTGACCTACTTTGGTTAACATTATGTACTAAGAGCCAGCGCAATCGCAGGCCACGGTCATCAGAGAAAAACACCGGTGACTACTAAGCTAAAAACGCAAAGTGAAGACGGATAAAAACAAGCAACAAAGTGATGTATGCCGGCGACAGTTTCTTCATTCAACACCGAACAAACGTGATTCATTATAAGCACATTACCTAAATAATAAGAATAGCTGTAATCATTAAGAACATGCTTAACTGAATTGAACATACATTTTTCGTTATGGAGATGAAGGTATTCAGACTTCTTAAAATATTCGAGGATGCGTCAGTATAATGTACATGTGCCACTAACAATAGGAATAAATAAACTTATAGCGTACACTTCACGATGTACTGTGGAAATATAGATCATTCGAGAACATAGTAACGAACGCTACGCCAGTGACGTACACAGGGTGGAAGTTACAGGTTGCCGAAAACGAACAAGGTGGATTCAGACCATGATTCTTATTTGAAAATCATTGGAATTTTCTTCCAATTGAAAATTCCAAAAATTTTCCGATTTTTTTTCCATTAGTCAATTTTTTTTTACGTAAACTTTTTAAAGTTAAAAACATTCACAATTGCATAAAACGTAAACTTGGCAAGGTACAACGTAATACGTGTGGTCCGCTGCCGCCTGCGCCGCTACACGGACGCGCAACAGCGCACTGCGCAGCGATACGATCGCGTTGTTAATAATACATTGCGTAGCGAAAAAGTAATTTCAAAACAAAAAATAATCAGCTTGCGTTTCCAGGAGAAATTTCCTGTGATTTTCAAATATGAATGTCAATTTTGTTACTCATGAATCCACTATCTTCGTTTTCTGCAACCCGTCACTTTCACCATGTTATATATTTAGTGCATAACAACGGCCCTCTTTAGCGGCATCACCGATACGTTGCTACCATTTAGTTTACTATGTTTTAATACTGTATGAATGTAACAAGAAACACATATGCATCAAAGTAGTTTCTTACTTAAAAAGTTTTTTTCTTTTTGATTACAGCCACCCTTAAGCTTTCAGTAGAGCCTATCTATTTAGCAGGGGCGGTTGTCCCGGCCGCGGCGACGCGGTGCGGCCTTCAGGATGTTGTCTACACGCAGGATCATCTCGGCCGCTTCTGCTGCGGATAATAGCACTTGCCGCTTTACTACGTACGACTCTGTGATGCCCAGTTTCTTCATATCACCAACACGACCGTTCTCCATGTCTGAAATATATAAGAAATAATGTGTATTATAAAACATTTTTAACAATAAGCGTAATTAAAGTACACTATCAACGTATAAGATAAAAACCTTATTTTCTTCACATGGAAATGACTGTTTAATTGTTTTAGGTTTTACTAAAATATTGGACTGTGACCACAAATATTTCTTTAAGATGACGCAGAAAGCCGCAAGAAATTGGATTTAACCGTTTCGGAGAAAAGTGGTACAAAAGGTGGTAAAAACTAAACCCATATAGAATAAGATAAAAAAAAGTGCTAAATGGTGAAATTGGGATACTAGATCCAGTCGGAACGAAGGAATTTGTCTATGTGTAGTTCGATCTCCCCATCAATAATAATAACAAACTTACACAATATATGAATACCATAGTAGTAAAACGTCATGATATTCTGTAAAAAAAATATTGCGATTGTACCGAGCCCCATGGTGAGTTCCCCCTGCGCGTGTGCCGCTCGCAGCCTGGCGATGAGCTCGGCGCTGTCGTAGCCCGCGTTGTCGGCCACGGCGGCGGGCAGGCGGCGCAGCGCCACGGCGAAGGCCTCAGCCGCCGCTGCTTCCTTGCCGGGCGTCCGCGCCGCCACACGCGACACCGCCTCCGCCATCAGCATCTCGCTGGCACCTGGCGAACGGACAAATTATAATATAGCACATGTGCGATTCATGAGTAACATAATTGACATATAAAACGTAATTTAATTTTTAGCAGCAGTAGAGTTCCAACTTATTAAAAAAATTATCCATCGACAAAAATATCTTTTAATACTAGTTAATGAGAAGACACTTTATTTATGAGTTCATAGTCTAATTAACGCTGGCACTAATATTGGCTAGAATCGACGGTTTCCAGGCCATCATTCGGAAAAGAGTGGCTTCCCTGCTGGCCAGAGTGAGGGGCAGTACCAACAGTCTTCTTAGAGTGATAGCAGAGAGGATGGACAGCCCAATCCTTAAACATTGGATGTCCATTCATGTAAACGAAAATGAAAATTTTGCATTCTACTAACATAGTTATTTAAGTTCCTACTAACATTATATGGACATGTAGTCTGAAATAAATTATTTCATTCATTCATTCATTCATTTATTTTATTCACTATAACTTAACTACACTAACTCAAAAGGTTTAGTTCTTTTAATAGCAGTAGAGCTCCTCGTGAAAGAGTTCGTCCAGGGAAGTCCTGCCATCTTAGCCATTTCTGCCGCCAAGCAGTAATGTGAGCATCACTGCGTTCCAATTTTGAAGGGTAAGGGTGCTGATGATATTACAGCCTTATGATGCTTGTCAACTTATATCTCAGAGTGACAGGCGCAGTGACAATGTCCCTCAGGTCTTTGCAATTTAAAGCCCTGCAACAGATGAGTGGCTCTGCATCGGCTATGGACAGGCGCGAAGCTTAACATAGGCCCACGACTTGTTGGTATCATAAAAAAATTTATAGAATGCCTCTTTTGTTATGTAGCTAATGAAGTGCTGCACTTCAGAAGTTAATCATAGTATAATAAATAAAACACATAGGGCAATTCCCACCTGTTTGGTGCGTTAATGCCTACGCATCGCTTGCAGGAGGTTGTCACATATTTTAGTTGTAGCTACAGGTTGTCAAACAAATTTGGAAAACTTAAGGTGTTCATCACAATATTCTCGTGCAGCATTGAAAACATCATTCAGCCATACGACGCCCACTGCTGGGCATAGGCCTCCCCAAACAATCTCCACGACGACGATCGGTCCTGCGCTGCCCGCATCCATCGGCTTCCCGCGACCTTCACCAGATCGTCGGTCCACCTGGTGGGGGGCCTACCCACTGAGCGTCGTCCGGTGCGGTCGCCATTGAAGAACCTTTCCGCCCCAACGGCCATCGGTTCTCCTAGCTATGTGCCCCGCCCACTACCACTTCAGCTGAGCAATTCTTCGAGCTATGTCGGTAACCTTAGTTCTTCCTACGGATTTCCTCATTTCTGATTCTATCACGTAGGGAAATACCGAGCATCGGTCTCTCCATTGCCCGCTGAGTGACCTTGAGCCTTCTTATGAGGCTCATAGTGAGGGACCACGTTTCTGATCCATATGTGATCACTGGCAACACACACTGGTCAAAC
This sequence comes from Hyposmocoma kahamanoa, assembly GCF_003589595.1. Taxonomy (NCBI): domain Eukaryota; kingdom Metazoa; phylum Arthropoda; class Insecta; order Lepidoptera; family Cosmopterigidae; genus Hyposmocoma; species Hyposmocoma kahamanoa. The sequence continues at coordinate 6,884,211 of NW_020654422.1, forward strand.
TTTCGTCTTGAGACATTGAGGTAATTTGGACGTAAAGATTTTTTGTAGTTTCCCGAACGCTACCCATCCGAGCTTTTTTTTTTTTTTTTTATTGTGACTCGGCAAAATGACTGCACCGCGCCTGATGGAAAGTGCGAATACAGTCCAGAGATGAGAGTAACGGATGGAAAACACAAATATCTTCACTCCGTCACTATCATTTTGCCGGTCTGGCCAAATGCTTCTTCACACTACGTTTGAAGGACCCGATGTTATAGAGGGGAGGGAATACATGCGCCGGGAGTTGGTTCCACAATTTGATGGTTCGGCATAAGAACGAATTGCCAAACTTTTTAGTGCGGGACGGTATTGAACTGACCGTCCAACTGTGGCAACGCAGTCCGGGTGGTCCGCTGATGGAAAGGAGAGGAAGGGATAAGGTTGAATAACTCTTCAGAGCACTCACCGTGGTACAGGCGATAGAATACGCTAAGAGACGCTATATCTCTGCGAAGCTGTAACGACTCCGCATGCTCAGTTACATGAGGATTGTTGACAACACGGAAGGCGTAGCGCTGCAGTCCATCTAGGGCATCGAGCAAGTACTTGGCAGAGCCGTCCCAAAGGTGCGAACAGTACTCCATGCTGCTTCGGACCTGAGCTTTATACAACAGGTATCGCAGCTCTGGAGTAAAAAATCGGTGCACCTTGTTCAGGATGCCAAGCTTGCGCGACGCGGTACAGATGACGCTCTCTATATAGTCTTTGTTGCTCATGTCCTTCCGGATGCTCATCCCCAGCAGGCTGAGCTTGTCCTGCAGCGTCAGCGTTGTACCCTGAAGATGGGGAAGTGGAAGGAATGGGGATTTTTTGGAACTGAACGCAAATCTTGGCGTTGAACTCAACCAAGTTTCGGGAGCCCCACGACGATATATGTTCCAAAACATGGTTGAGCTCAGCGACAAGTTTTTCCCGGTTTCTCTCAGGGTCCTCCCGGCTGCTTGACGGTTGCTTATAATAGCAACCGTGCACTGTGCTATCATCTGCATAGCAATGAATGTTGCCAAAAGGCAACAAGTCATTGATATGCAGAAGGAACAGCGTGGGCGACAGCACGGAGCCCTGTGGCACCCCAGCATTAACTGTCACGAGCCGCGAAGTGCCTCCGTCAACAAGGACACGCAATCTTCGCTCGCGCAGAAAGCCGGAGATCCACTCACAAAGGCGGCCGGGAAGACCATATGCCGGAAGCTTGGAGAGGAGACCACGGTGCCAGACCCGATCAAAGGCCTTAGCAATATCCAGACTTATCGCTAAGGTTTCGCCCTGTTTGTCGATAGCTTCACCCCAGAGATGCATTAGATACGCTAGAACGTCACCCGTTGATCGATTCGGCCGAAACCCGTACTGTCGATCATTAAGAATGGAGTGACGTTCCAGGTGCCGGATTATCTGGATATTTAGAATCCGCTCCATCACTTTGCAGAGCACTGAAGTGACAGCTATTGGGCGATAGTTTGTCGGATCAGACCGATCTCCTTTCTTGGGGATAGGTTGCACGTTGGCCTCCCTCCAAGCTAGGGGCACGTTACCAGATTGGTATGAGAGGCGGTATAAGCGCGTCAGTACGGGAGACAACTCCGCCGCACACCTTTTAAGGACGATAGGAGGTATCCCATCTGGACCATAGGCTTTCCGCACGTCAAGAGTCTGCAGTTCCTTGCGGACATCACATTGCCTGATAACTATATCAGGCATTGTGACTCCGCAGTGGGGAATTGACGGCGGTTGCGCATCTTGGTCGTGAATGCGGGAGTTAGCCCCAAAAAGGTCGGCCAGTAAATTGGCTTTCTCTTCGGGGCCATAGGCCAAAAATCCATTGGGATACCTCAAAGGCGGCAGCGACGAACGACAAAAATTGGACTGCACGGCTTTGGCCAGGCTCCAGTAGGCACGGCTACCGGTGGGATGGGCTACCAGCTTCTGGCCAATCCGTGAAACGCGCTGGGCATCCGCTCTTATGTAAGCCCTCCTGCAAGACTTGGTTGCTTTGTTATAAGCTGCTTTAAGGGACGCAAGGTTGGGATCCTTTGTTACACGACCCTTGATCCAACCACGATATGCAGCCTGTTTCCCACTAACAGCGTCCATGCATTCGCGATTGAACCAAGGGCGTCCTCTGCGATTGGCGATGACACTGGAAGACGGTATGTAGTAATTCATAGCCGTTCCAATCTCATCGACAACAGTATCGGCAGCTGCTGAGGCATCCTTTCCCGCAAAGCAGTGCTGCAACCAAGGGATGGACGCAAAGTAGTCGCGCATACCATCCCAATCCGCCGACGAGTAGTGCCAAATGCGACGAGTGACCTCCTTCAGCTTAGTTGGAGGCATTTGGGAAACCTTACACCCAACCAAACAGTGATAAGAACTTCCCAGAGGGGCGCTGACTGATACTGTATAGTAGGTAGGGTGACTCGCGAGCAGAAGGTCAAGCAAAGAGGGTGCATGATCCGATATGTCTGGAACCCGGGTGGGCTGGGTTACCAGTTGGGTCAAGTCATGCGTGAGAGCGAAAGCGTGGGCAGTTCTTCCTGCATGGTCAGTCTTGAGGGAACTTAACCATGATTCATGGTGAGCATTAAAGTCCCCCAACACGACCATCTCCGCAGATGGGAACTGCGCCTGCGCGTCAAGAGTCGCCTGGCTCAGTTGGTCAAAGAGCCTAGTTGTCTCCGCATCCCCGCTGTGGGATCTATATAAGCACGCGAAGACTCTAGCTGAACAACTAGATTCTACGAGCACCCACATAGTGGAAAAGGAGGGGTCCTCCAGGCAGCGCAGACGGCGACAGCACACATCCGAACGAATATATACACATACCCCGGCTTTGGCCTGAAAGTTTTCCTCAAGCGAGTAGCCGGGGTAGTTCAAGTAACTCATATCATTCGGACGGCGAATCTGCGTCTCCGTCAGGAAAAGCAGGGCAGGCCGGGCTGTCTCGAGGTGATGGTGGACAGCTTTGAGGTTGGAGTGGAGTCCGCGGATGTTAGCGAACTCAATAATAAACGCGGTGGGGGGATTAGGCACCGCTGAACGATCTGCATTCTTATGTTGCGCTGTCATGGTGGGTAAGAAGGACGGTAGTGTGAAGAGATGAAGCCTTCGGCACTGCACCGAAGAAGAAAAACGAGGGGAACTGCAATACATGCCGTTGATCTTTTGAAGGATAGCCGGCTGACCCGCCGAACGGAAGGGCCCCCGTACCCCCCCGGGATATGCCGCCGGGACCCCAAATTCCGGTCACTAACCGGCACGACGACCTACCCCAAGATTATGCGCGGCATGGTGGGGCAGCCTCTAGGGGTAGTTAGTCCCTATTGGGCCCCTGTACTGTACCGCGGGCGGCCAGCGGACAACCGTTTCTACGGGTCTCCCTGGCCGGCAGGTCAACTAGATATCCCTCAACAAGTGACATGGCGAATATCCGCCTCAGTCCTCCCAGATACCGCGCCGAAAACTCCACGTGCACTGGATGTACACCAACTGATTCCTGAACGCGATTCGCAAAAGCGTTTCACTGTGGAGGGTTTTCCGCCGTGTGTACTGTGGTCGCTATCCAGTCGGCACAAAGCCTACCACAACGCTAAGCAGATGGACACTTGTGACACCCTCGGTCGCCTCTTACGACCCCCACGGGCATGTATGGGGAGGCGACAATGTATTCTTAAGCCGTCGCCCCACGGCAAAAAGCTGGATTCGACGAGAGATCTCTTTCTCAAAGTTGGACTTACCTAACTGGACTGTCTGCCCTAAGTATACGTAATGGTCAACAACTTCGAGTGTAATGCTCCCAATTTTAACTGGAGCGGGTACAACATGGACATTCGACATGATCTTCGTCTTGTCCATATTCATCTTAAGACCCACTCTTTGGGAAACACTACTGAGATCTTCGAGCATTGTGTTCAGGTCTCCCAAGGTCTCAGCCATAAGAACTATATCATCGGCAAATCGAAGGTGTGTTAGATACTCGCCATTGATGATGATGCCAAGTCCTTTCCAGTCCAGAAGCTTGAAAATATCCTCCAACGCAGCAGTGAACATTTTCGGAGATATCACATCTCCCTGTCTCACGCCTCGTTGCAGTTGGATAGGATTAGAGCTCTGATCCTGTATTCGGACTGACATAGTGGCGTTTTTGTATAAGTACCTTAACACCTCTATAGACCTATAGACTATTTGACACCTTTGGAGAGACTGCAGCACCGCCCAGGTCTCGATCGAATCAAAGGCCTTCTCATAATCCACAAACGCTAAGCAAAGTGGCCGGTTATACTCCTCGGTTTTCTGTATAACCAGCCGCAGCGTATGGATGTGGTCTATGGTACTAAAACCCTTTCGGGATCCGGCTTGTTCGGGAGGTTGGAAGTCGTCAAACCTGCGAGCGAGACGATTCGCGATAACTCTCGAAAACAACTTATAGATATGGCTCAGAAGCGAGAATGGCCGATAGTTTTTCAAGAGTGTTTTATCACCCTTTTTGAAGAACGGAACGACCTCGCCTCTGCCCCATGTCTTCGGCCTTTGACCTTCGACGATGACAGAATTGAAAAGTTTCTGGAGGACTTTAAGTATCGGCTTGTCGCCCGCTCTCAGAAGTTCTGTAGTGATTCCATCATCGCCCGCCGCTTTGTTGTTCTCAAGTTGTTTGAGAGCCACACTAATCTCATACAGGTTGACGTCCGGGATATCTTCGGCATAATGTCGGGTAAGCTTGGCTCTGGGGTATTTAACCTCGCTTTCAACAGGTGCTTTCGTGGAGTATAGCTGTCGATAGAAACTCTCTATCTCCCTCAGGATTTCAGGCTTAGACGAAATGATGCTACCGTCAGCAGAATTTAGCTTCGTCAGCCTTTGAAAATGCAATACTTATGTATTGATATTAACATTATATTAGCATCGCAGATTGGTATCTCGGTTATGGGAATAGGAGTAAGAAGTAGAAATGAATGAATGAATTAATGAAATGCTGAACAACCCTCAATTTGAGGCACTCTTGTTCAAACAACCTTTTGGTCCCAACACACCAATAGACACGTCTACTATTTGATGTCATTTTTTGTGACTGGTTCAATTCTATAAAGAATGGCGCGTGAGACGTCGCCCGCTATGCAACTGAGATTATGCGAATGTTTGCGTATACAGCGCGCGGCGGGCGGGCACGCTTACCATACTTGCCTTATGGGCAAAGGCAGCCCCTAAATTCTTCAGCATTTTGCTACTACCAGTTAACTTCTCGGCTAAACGTTTAAACGTTACGCTTTCTTTATCAAGGTCTCCTTTGGCTTCTTAAAAGCACCTCTTGCGTGCTATTATTAAAAGCACCTCTTGCGTGCTATTATTATTAGCCCATTTGAATTTGATTTGATTGAATTTGAAGACCAACCAGTACCACTTGACTTTGGCAAAATAAAGACTCATAAAACGTACTGTCCGATAGCAAGAGCCGTTCGGGACAAGAAATGTCTACTAACCTCCTCCGTAAATAATTTTAGGCTCGCGCACAGTGGCGGCTAGCACGCAGAGAGCATCGTGCAGCGAGCGCTCGGCCTCGTCGATAACCTGCTGAGTCGCACCACGGATCACGATCGTACACGCCTCGCCTAACTCCACGCCAGAGAATCGGATGAGACTCTCTTCACCGATCAACACCTGTAGTGATAATGTATAATTCAAATCTTAATATTGATTGTAATTCATGTTATGTATATTATTACTCTTCTACACTCTGCCGTCCCCTTCGCTCCTCTGATACTCTCTTACTAAACATCTCTCTCCCATACCTCTAATTTGTACTCCAACTCTTTTACCGTTTCTGCGATCAGACTGTGGAAGTCTCTCCCTGAATCGATTCAAGATTCCCTTCCTCTTGATTCCTTCAAACGACGTGTCAAGGATCACTTCCTCAACTCCTAAGTTCTGTCTTTTTCTCCACTATCCTTTCAATTATTTCCTACACTTATTATTTCATTTTTTAACAACTATTTTAAAACTATTTACATCCTGTTTTCTTTCAATTTTAGTTTTAATTATTACATTTTCAATTATTGAATTTAAAACAAGACAAACGTAATGAAAACCTAAAAAACTAGGTGAGGTGCCCCTAAAAAATTTGCCCTTTCTATAAAACAAAACACTGACGACAATTGGTTGTTTTTCTTAAACTAAATTTTGTGTTCGTAAAATACTGAATACTGACACTTTTCTTGCCAATTCAGCAGTTAGTTCCACATAAAAATTATGAAGTTTAGAGTTAAGTACCAGTATGTAAGTGTTTAAACTCGTTGCAATATACAGATGGCACGTACGGTACCAAGATGACTTACTTTTTTGTCCTATTGTACTGTAAAGATAAAGGGATGAGACGAATCAGTGCAAATAATATTTCATCAAGTATAATACAACTACTACTAGTTCTTAAAATATGTATGTTTCTTAAACCTATCACTATCTAACAATGTGTAGGTCTGTAAAAAATAAATTTAAACCATAGTTCCCCAAAGTGGTCCCTACCGCCTACGCCCAGTAGGCGCTGAAGAGTACTGGTAGAGGCCTCGGAAGCAATTGATGCTGACCAGGGGATGCTACTGCGTTTTAAAAAAAACCTGAATTATCTATATAAACTACACTACCTTTTTTGTGTTAAGTTATATAAAAAATACGTGTTTTCAATAATTTTTTATGGTGGGCATTGAAATTTTTTTATCTTGCCTAAGTGGGCGGTGAGCCAATAAGTGTGGGAACCTATGATTTTTTGACATTTTTTTTAACCCAGTCCTATCTTGCTATCATTAAAAGCATGTTACCTTTCTTTTACCTGTCTAGTTTCCTTTCAGTCATCCCACAAAATTTACAAACCTGTTCAATCAACTTGCAGTGTCCCAGCTTGACCTTGTCAGGCGAGTCGAATGTAGAGACTATTTCTCCTCCCGTGACGAGCGCCAGCCGCTCAATGCCGTCGAAGTCCGCATGCTCGATGGCCATTACGCCAGCGTCCGCAAAAAGTTGCTCAGGATAGTTATAGATTAGTTGCCTGAAAGCGACAATTGACGAGATATTTATAGACAGTAGGTAATTGAATGCTACACACTTTTCATATGCTAAAAAAAAAAAAAAAAAGGTCCGATAGCAATCGTCAACTGCATTGAGGTAATGCAAACCTATTAAAAAAGTGAAGTGAAACACAATCAGTACAGAGTACTAAAAAAACTGACCTCAAAAGTACGTGGAATTACATCTAATTGCTAAGTTTTAATGAAATATCCTTAAATTCGCCACTATACAGGACTTGACACTGGAGATAATAAAAATCGGTTCTAACTACTCAAAGAATATTGAGAAAAAACGTCTTGAATTGGAGAAATAGCAAAATCAACCATTAAAATAATTGCTCCTTAAGAAAATTTAGGCGCTATTTATAAAAATGAATCTTCATGCGTGAACAGCCACCCTTAGAGGTGGATAATTTCGTTCGAAATGAAATAGGACCACTATGGAAGTACCCCCTTGCCAACAAAAACAGAATTATGAAAATCAGTTCACAAATACCGGAGTTATCGCGTAACATACATACAAAAAAAAAACACAGTTGAATTGAGAACCTCCTCCTTTTTTGAAGTCGATTAAAACATAACAATTACTAATCTATTAAAATCAATGCATGAATGAACCCCGGATAGAAAAGTGAGCATGTTGATGTCAACAGCGCTCTGAGCATGTCTTCGCTTTAAACTAAAATTGTGGCTAAATTAGCTGTTACGGCGCATCACTAGAGACCGATACTCTGTGGTTCGCGACACCCGCGCCAGTTGCCTGACAGCGAATTTCGCGTCTCTGTGGCTACACTTAAAACCAACTTACAAAACGTGTGCAATGGCAATTTTTTTTTTAATAATAACTGTAAAACCGAAGAATGCAAGTCAAATTTGGAGTCATATTTTCCCTTATCCATATCCATTTTCATAAGAAACAACAGCATTCTTTTTCAATTTATCTGAATTTTATAATGTTATTTTGACCATACTATTTTTTTTATTATTACTTTATGTTCCAATTTAATACATTAGTTTATTTAACATTCTATACTGCCTTTAAATATACTTAATTTACATGCAAAGAAATTTATGAAAAGATTTAGTAATAATTACAAAAGGCATAATTCCTGACAATAAATAAAAAAACCAAAGGAAACATTCTCAATATCCCATGGTTATTATAATGCAAGTAACAAATCCATAAACTCTGACAGCTTCATTCTATGTTAGAATTGTTAATATATATCTATATATACTGTGTATTTTTAGCAGGTGTGGCAAATGTGTAAGCTGAACATATTTTATAGTGAACATGAAGCACTTAAACACAACTTACCTATTTATAAAAACATTGCATTTGTGACCCAGTATTTTGTTGACTTTGTCTTTCATCTTCTCTTTCTCTGCCACTTCAAGCTCTGCGATCTTGGCCATAGAGTCTACTTTGATAGTGGAACCGAACACCTTAATCTTGTCTGTGTCCATGGGAGTATTGGCAATGAGGATGTTGGCATTTTCTACACGTTTAGGCTGGTGTACTCCTACCTAAAATAAGTAACATAGACAATAACATAAAAAAGTTTGTCCATGTAGCATATGAAAAGATTACACAAAAATGCATTATAGCAAATATAGTAATTTCTTTGCAAATCAATTTAAAAAAAATGATAGAAATTATGAACGAAATCAGTTTACCTACCTTCTTATTCAAAAGGAACCCTTCATCTAAGAATGATTCCTCAAGAAGACCACCAGCAATTTTTATAACCTGGATAGCTTTTAAGTTACCAGAACCTTTCAGTCTTAACACTGCATCCACAGCTAACTTTGTGAAGTGCCTGGAGATTAAAATAATATTGCTTTTTTAAATTCTAAAATAAAAAAATATATAAATTAGGTTTTTCATCAAACTCATGCCGATATCCAATATTTAAATGCTAACATTAAAAAATATTAACAATTAAATATTAAACACCTAAACAAGGCACTATAATAAGCCCTAAATTAGTCAGAAAGATTGTAATTACTCTACACACGCGCATTATAAAACTTGGTTTTTTATTTGTGTTCTATTAAAAAAGGCATCAAGAATTGAAGTTTACAATGTGTAATGGACTTTGAAGTTTATTTATTATTATATATAGGTAGAATTTCATAGTATTTCTCACTACCGTGACTAAGTAATAAGTAATAAATACAATCTAATAAAAAAATAGCAACATCTCACATTTCACTGCACTCATTAAGGATACCTACTCTTTGTGATTAGAAAGTATCTTAGAGCTGAGCGTGGTGCGAGCAATGTTTTCCAGATCTGAGCGCAGTGCTGCCTCATTCAGATTTGTCTCATGGTCAAAGCTAGCATCTGACAGAGCCTGTTTTGCTGCATCTACTGCAATTCTCCAACCAGATATAATTATCTGGGGGTGAAGTTTCTGTTCTACAAGTTTCTCAGCTTCACGAAGGAGCTCTGCAGCTGAAACCAAGCATCATTCAAAAATGTATTAATACAATGTGTAGAAATTTCTTACACTGCAACAAAAAGGTAACACAACTGGTAAATTTAAAGATGTTACTTAAATAACTTTCCTTAGATCCTCAAGTATACTATAGAAGCATAGAGAGAAGGAAAACCAACCTAAAACTGTGACAGATGTGGTACCATCTCCAACTTCATCATCTTGAACTTTGGACATATCCACCAAGATCTTGGCAGCTGGATTATCAACGCCGACCGATTTCAGAATTGTGGCACCGTCATTTGTGACTTCAACCTGACAATAGAGAAAGAATCATGTGACAGTGAAGGTTATGTTAAAAACAATGGTTTCTAACGTATTAATAAGTATATTAATTTAAAGATAGTATGTACGACGTACCTGACCAGCGTTTCTGCCACAAGACACCAAAATCTTATCCATTCCTTTAGGTCCAAGGGTGCTTTTCACAAGATCACCAATGGCGATGGCTCCGATAAAACTCGACATACGAGCAACCTCCGCTTTCTCCTCTTCCGCCTCATTTTTAAGAATTCTAATTGGGTTTAGGGACACCTGAAATGGTTCAATTCAAGAAAAAGTATTTAGACACACGTGCGAATAGGTTGACAACGGTTTCATTTTTCTTTCTTAACGAGGAAGATACTACAATGTTATTGCTGTTACCTCTTGTAATAAAATGAAGCAAATAAAAATTTTATATTTTTACTTACCATTTTAGGATTTATTTAGTGGAAAGAATAAAAATGTGAAAATTAAAACGCAGGTCACCAACCGGTAAGACGATTCAATCGGCAAGATCACAACACCATAGCCAATATTTCTTTTTTCTTAATTCATTCTCAATTTCGAATGTCTCTACTCTTGTGGTTTTCTACAACAAAAAATTTGAATATGAAAAATAAAAAAAAGAATACAGTCGATATGCAGTGTAGCGTTAGTATCTGCTATCTCTTTCTTTCTATTTACATAACAAAAACCAGAAATAAAAGACATCGAGTTTATCTAAATTGTTATGGTGCCAAAATTTGTGCATTGTGAATCCACCTTTATTGTCGGCTGATGGCCCGTTAACAAAGCATAAATCATCATCATCATCATCATATTAATATAGGTTTCAGCCGAATGATAAATAAAAAAATTATATACATATAGAGGAAAAATGGTTGATAAATATGGGTTGAGAAAAAAGTGGCGGTTTTTTTAGTTAGTATGTACGTTTGCACACTGCATCGAGTATATAATGGCGCACTGCATCCGATTTGTATTCGTTGCCCATCCGAAACATAAGAACTCTACTCAATGCTCAAGTCAGGACTTGAGTATGATTTCAAACGGAGTTTTTATTCCAGAACCATTACTCAAGCGTACAATCTGTAATCGGTGTTCACCTGAGTAATGTCAGAAGAAGTGACAGCTTGCGTCTTAATTTTAGGACAATGCTTGAGATTCGTTTCAGTTTTACTGTTTCCTAAACGGTACTCAACTGTAAAATCTTGTCTTGAGTGTTGTCAAAATGTATATTTACTTGAGTGAGTACATTATAATCGGCGAAAAAATTACAAGATTACGATGAAACCATTTGAGAATTTTGATCTTTATCAAAATATATCGATGATGACTATCCTATTCAATTGCTTCAGATGTTGAAAGACCTGCAAGATCCGTACGACATGGAAAATGTGGAAAAAAAAAAAAATTTAACCTATCATAGCAGATGAGTGAACCTAGTCCGCACACGCTAAGTGAAGCAAATTGAAGCGCTCCCAATGGGCCTACACGAGCGGGCGGGCCGTCAGTACTCAAGGTCAACTTGCACCGCAAACAGCTCCAGAATTTTAGCTAAAAATGACGAAATGTGCGGTAAATGAGTGTAAAAATACGTCAGACAAACATAAAATAGATACTAACATCACATTCCACAAGGAAGTAACGCGTTTCAACTTGTATTTTTATATAAATATTCACTAAAACCGAAAACTAATTTCGTTGCAACAAGACACGAAAATGCAAAGTAACGGATTTCTTTCTCCCAATTTTGCTATTCTGTTTCAAAATAATTATATTAAGTAATTTTTTGAGAATAGGCAATATCGCGATGGCTGCAGATTTTTTTTATTCTAAAATAAGTGTGCATTTGACCTCCATTTCTGCAAGTTGAATGCGTACAAATGTTGTTTACGAAGAGCAACCCCTAGAGTTTCTTGCTCATACTTCTGGGGGGAGATTCCCCCGAATTCCCGCGGTAGAGTTTAACCAATGTGACGATTTCAAGTGTAATAATGCTTACCTATGAAATAAAGATTATTTTGATTTTGATTCTGGGTATCGTTTCCGAGGTATTTGGGGATGCTCATTACGAATATGGCACTCATTTCTAGATCCAAAATGGCGGGCGCGATCTTTCGAATAATGGCAAGTTGGGTATCGTTTTTGAGATATTTGGGGGTGCTCTTGAGCATAGAGTACAGTTCTGGAATACGACCCTAAGAGTGAAATCAGACAACCGTGGTTACCCAATCGCACCTGAAATACAGATTATACGTTTGTATGTCCAGTACATCATTAAAGTTAACGATTCTTTTATGGGGAACTGTAGGTATATGATTTTATTACAATATGATTCCGGAGTATATGTTAAGATTATCATTTCCTAAGTATAAAACTTACGTTCAAAGTAACTTATAAAATGGCGTTTTCAAGTGTAATATTTTACCAATAGAATAAATGATTATTTGACTTTGATCAACTAGAACGTTATAATTTAAACTTCTAAGTTAAAATCTGGGTAGTTTCAATAATACAAGCTTTGTTTTAATGATAGGCATATAGATGATAACAACACTTTACTTCGTTTAAAAGTTTCCAATAGTCGTATAATAGTAATTTAGGAATTATAGCGATCATAGCCGCAAGTGTAAGTTTTTCATATCCCTTTCGATCAGCGTAATAAATAATTTTCATTTCCAATATGTTTCCAATAGTAAATTTCAGCGTAACGTATTTGATAGACATGTGTAAGTAATGTGAGTAATATTACAAAGGTGATATCACGCGATAGGGTACTGTGATATCACCACTTTGGAAAAATATGCATTACATAACATCACCCATTACATAGATCAAGTCGGGGCGCTCTGGACGTTTCCCAATATGAACTAAATATCTATATTGATAGCGCCACCCAGCAAATTTTCGACGTACTACTTGATGGGACATTGCTAACCGTGTCGTAGAGTTACGTAGCGCTGCTGCCAGTTGTCGCTACTAACACCCATTACGCGAAACAGTACGCGGCGTGATGCATCACTCGGAAACAGTACGTGCGCGATGCATTACCCGAAACATTACTCGCGTGATGTATTACCTGAAACAGTACGCGTGATGCTCGTATTACAGAGTGATGTTTATGATGCGTGATGCTTAGTGTAATGAGTGATGGTGATATTACGGAGTGATGTTTATAGTCTAAGTAATGCGAGTGACGTTGTAACGGTAACATAGTGATGTTTGTTTATGAGACATCTCATGTGATACTAATATTACGCGTAATACAATGTTAATGCATCTAATTTCGAATATTGCAGTAGAATGATGTTTGTATTAGTACCCCAATTATTTAATAACTTACTAAATGGTGTAAAAAGGATTAAACCGTAGACAATTTAAAATGTGGAATTTCATTTTAAATTGTCTACGGTTTAATCCTTTTTACATTCCTTTTAATTTGTTAATCAATGCTTGATTAAGTACAATTTTACAATATTTTGATTTTTTGACTTGGTAATCTAGGAGATCGATACGCTTTCATAGAATCTTGGATCAAGATGTAAAAAGTTGAAGGTGATATCAATAAATAGCTAATGTATTGTTATATCATCACTGGAAATTCTATGAAATTTGGCGATCTGAGAGCACAATTATAAGAGATTTAGTAAAAGTGAGGTTATGTAACAACTTATAATAAAATTAACAGCTGATTTTTGGAGTGCATTTGTTATTTTTTTATATACAGGGTTATTTTATAAATAGTAACGGCAACATAGGACTGACAACATACGTACTGACATTATAGACAACTTTCGTTCCATGACTTTTTACAAAACATAATTTACCAAAAATAAACTTTTAACTTTTTGCTGTACTATCTGACACTGTTTAGATCTGTATCTGGTAGTAAGTTCAAACAAGCAAGCATCCTCAAAGACGACCCCTACTCGCGCTCCTGCTTTTTGCAGAGTTACTTTATTACTGTTTAGAGCGCTCTATTAAAAAAAAAAATTTTGTATCAATGTAAAGTGTCATGAATTGTAAAGTTGTAGAACCAAAGTTGTTAGCAATATAGTCCTGCGAGGTTGTTAGTATTTTACAATATTTGTAAAATATAACCTTGCAGGACTATATTACTAACATCATCAGCAAAGTTACATTGGTTCCATAACTTTAAATAGTTCATCACATGTAACAACCATAATTATCTATATAGGGTATAACCCTTATATATTTTTAGAGTTGGAGGATGTTATGAAATTCAAAAGATTACAGGTAAGGATGTGATGTTTAAACAGAAAAACAATTTTAAATAATTTTTTATTTAATTTCAATTGTACTCCAAATCCTCAGTTCTAAGCTTCATCAAATATGCTGCTAAAGCTAGGGATGCTCTTGATATTTCCAGTAGCTGAGAAACTTTGTTGAGCAGTGAGAATACTTTATTCAAGCCAATCCATGTATTTGTATATACGACTTGGTCCTCCATATAATCTATGTTGTCAAAATGCAGTAAACCAAGATGTAGAACTTCTTATAGGGATATCATATCCTGGATATGCTTGCTTTGCTGTAAAAGTCTGGTACATAATTAGACCACAGACTGTCTAAAAAATACCATGCTTCAATAATCAAATGTCAATCACAAAGACAACTATTCTCAACGATTTATTATTTCACTCTGTACCTCTCTGTTGTCTGGTGTCTTTCAATAAAGCTCCTACTTCCGTTTCTATAGCTCTCATGTAGTCTGATAATACAATAGTAGGTTCAGGTTGTTAGTCTCTAACTTTTTCATTTGGAGGCTCAGTGGGAAGATCTTGTGTCTGTCTATTTCTTCAGGATAGCTTCCTTGTGAAGAAATTGTTGAGTCCGAGACCATATGGACAGCAGCTCAGTCTGTAGCCACCCAAGTATGACATGCGACGTGCCATTTCTACCTGCAACAAACAAACATAATCATTTAAGCATTTAAAAAAATGTATGGCTTACAGTAAAAGTAATTATAAAAACATGTAATCTGATTCAACGTACAGTTCATGGCATAATCCATTATTTTATAACATTATAAATTCTCAATTCACAATTTGAGTTAATATGAAGAACATGGCTGACTTGTGAAGCAGAGAACGCTCACAGCAGAGACAAACACTACGGTGGTCATCAATATTGCCTTGGTGCTTCAACAGGTGGTCTTTGCGCCAAGTACCAGCAAGCTTGGCAAACATGGTCACTGCTGTTCACCTGAAAGATGAGAAAAGCTTTAATGTCAACAAATCATGGATCACTGCTGGTTTAAGATATTTAATTAAATGTAAACAATCTTTAGGAACCTTTTAAATTTTTAGTATCCGTCACTAGTAAGAGTAACGGTAAAGAAAGGCTTAGGGTCGTATTCCAGAACTCTACTCAATGCTCAAGTCAGGATTTGAGCAGACTTGAGTATGATTTCAAGCACTGTACGCACAATACGACTTTAGGGTCGTCTCTACTCAATGCAAGTACTTGAGTATGATTTTCAGTACTCACTGTAATACTCAAGTCCTGACTTGAGTATTGAGTAGTGTTCTGGAACACGACCCTAAGTCTCACACGCACTCGCCATCATTCAAGTTAAGTTATCAATTATGATGCGTATAGAAATTATTACGTAATGTATCGTCTTTTATTATACATTCGATATGAACTTAGAGTAAATATCGATATTAATTGCGCCACTGTTATTGTTGTCGTTGTCGTTATCGTTATCGTTATCGTTGTCGTTGTCGTTGTCGTTGTCTTTGTCGTTGTCGTTGTCGTTGTCGTTGTCGTTGTCGTTGTCGTTGTCGTTGTTGGTGGTGGTGATGGTGGTGGTGGTATTAGTACCCCAATTATTTAAAAACTTACTAAATGGTGTAAATGGATTAAACTGTAGACAATTTAAAATGAAATTCCATAATTTATTAATCGGTGCTGGGTTAAATATAATATTTCGATTTTTCTTGGTAATCTAGAAGGAGATGGATACGCTTTCATACAATCAATCCAAGATGTAAAATATGAAGGTGGTATCAGTTCATTGCGTAGGTGTTGATATATCATCACTGAAAATTCTGCGAACTGAACTGAGAGCAGAGCTATAAGAGATTTAGTAAAAATGAGGTTATGTAACAACTTATAATTAACGTCTGATTTTTGGAGTGTATGTGAGTCGTATTTCCAGTGCTTGTGTTGCCAGTGTAATCCTGACTTGAGCATTGAATAGAGTTCTAGAATACGACCCTATGTGACTTTGGAACGTCGTTCCTTCGGAACGAGTCACGGTGATACTGTTTGTCGGCGGATCACTGTGATTTTTTCATCGTGACGTTATTTATCGGGTGATAAACCTATACTAACTACAGCACTGAGTACTATTCAAGAATAAACGAAATGCTTAAGACTTGAATCAATGCTCAAGCAATGCTTCATTGATTGATGATCACGGCGATACTTCACTGCGATCAATGCTCAAGTCAGGATCTGTGTATGGTTTAAAGCACTCGAAATCTTACTCAAGTCCCTCGACCCTTAGGGTCGTATTCTAGAACTCTACTCAATGCTCAAGTCAGGATTGCACTGGAAATACGACCCTAATGGCAAGGACTTGTGTATGATTTTCAGCGCTCACTGCAATACTCAAGTCCTGACTTGTTCCTGTCCTGAGTTCTGGAATACGACAGTTGGGTTTTTAAATAGTCTTTTAAGCGGCGAATGTCAATATTTACGTTTTACCTTTAACTTAAATCATATTATCGTCCATCACTTTGAATAAAAATTTTGAATTCGTAATTAGTGGAATTTTCAGGAAAAAGTCTTTTGTAATTTGTTTTAAAACAAGGAATATAGTTCTAAATTTCTTCATTTTTTCTTATTATACTTACTTAAAATACAAATAACCTTCGTAAAAACTGTACTCGTAAGTTCAAAAACCCGCCATTTTCACTGAATATAGTATCAACTTGTTGAATACCAAAGACAATTTTTTGTTCTTGTTTTATGTTCTAGTAGCCTGAAAACGGATTTAATAATCGAGTAACAAAAGATGAAAATCCAGAAAATCTTAAAAATATTGTTCAGACAGGATGGAAAAAATAGGTTTCCATAGTCTAAGGCCATGCCTTTACTTTTTTCAATCCTCTATGGCCATTTCGCTGTACTGTGAAAGCGTAGAAACGTTGGGCTACATGAACTGAATTAATGAATGACGTCTTTAACTTGTTGAGTGAATGTGTCATTCATTCCATTATCGCCATATTTTATTTACGTGTTTTATCGTCGTAGAGTTTTTGTTCTTTGTGCATATTCTCCAGAAAATCCTCTATTCAGCACAATGGAGGACCAAGGAGGAAGTTCTGCCCCTAGGGTTAGCGATAAGCGACTGGCTCAAACGCAAGCAAAAGTAGACGAAGTTGTGGGGATAATGCGTGTCAATGTTGAAAAAGTTTTAGAGAGAGATTCTAAATTATCGGAGCTCGATAATCGAGCTGATGCTCTGCAACATGGTGCCGCCCAGTTCGAGCAACAGGCTGGTAAGCTGAAGAGGAAATATTGGTGGCAGAATTTGAAGATGATGTTGATCATCGGTGCGATCGCAGCCGTGGTTCTTATCATCATCATCGTTTGGGCCACATCTGGTGGGAACTCCTCCGCCCCTGCTCCTGCCCCTGCCCCTCCCGCGATCACTGAGAACCCGCCAGGCAGGCGATAATCGCCAGGAGCCGTTGTACGCGTAAGAAGTTCACTATCAATACCTTGATGTTGTACTTTATCAGACGGATTTGTTTCAAGACTAAAACTTGACTGAGCTTGAAGTTTAATCCCATTCAATCACACCCCTTCCAAAAATACAGGACATGAGCATTATGCCATTTATATTTACAATATAAAGTATATTTTGTATTGTATTATGTAGGTTTTTATTGTCATAAAAATTTATTGCATTTTGATAACATTCTACAAAATTCTACATGTATATATATATATTCACTAAAATGGAAAAATTTATTAAGTATACCTGTTTTAAACATGTTAAAATAGCTTATTATATTATTAGTCTTATGTATTTATCTTTGATGTTGCTTTTACAAACCAGATTTTTGAAATTTTATAATTAAATCTGTGCTTAATGGAGTGGCCAACTATATTGTACAGAATTCTTTTGTGATAGGTAGTAGTATTAAATATTGATCCTCGGGGAGCTTATTTATTGATCAAATCGAACTAAAGAACTGATATTTTACTTACATTTATTGCAAAAATATTGCCTAAAACTAGTAGTTATAAATAAATTGATTGTTATGATGGATGTGTCCATTAGATATCTTTCAATCTAATTGAAGTGTTAAAAGAAACATAATATCATTAAACTAAACTTAATTATTAAACTATACCTAACACACAAACAATAAGCACAAGTTTGTAAAATGAAGCACAGAATGTTTAGTTCTTTTATTGATTAATATTTCTAGTTAGTAATGTAATATCTATATAGTTCTCTTTGGTGTTAAGTTTGGGTTATTATAAGCTAAAGCACTTTGTATGGAAAAGTGTCTTTAATCTTAATGTATGTAGTTCAGATGCGTCAATTCAATTCCCTGCATTTTTGTGAGGACGTATGTTCATTATGGCCTAACCCTAATGTTTGTTAATTTTGCATTTGAAGGATGAAGTCTTGTTGAAAGAGTAAGGGACCAAATTATTATATCACATGGCATCGGTCCATCCCACCAGCACAGGAATGTTTCTTGACAGTAATTAGCATTGATGTATACTTAATCTATAATATTCTACTTTTATCTTAGCTGTTTTATATTGTATAAGATGTAATAAATATACGGTATTCTTCATTTTGAATTTTATTTCTTATCATGTGTTCCTTGTGCTTTATCAACTGTTGTCTTTGTTTTATCGGAATTCTCACGACGTTGTGAATCATACCAGTTAAAATGAATACAGGTGTTTATTTTCAAATCAGTGCAGGATTTGTTATCTTGCCTTAAAAAGCTATGCGAAATATCTGTTCTCGTAATTACGTACGTTAATCATGTGTTGTACTTCTTCTTGTATTTAGCATTCATTGCTTCTCATTAATTGTAATGTAAAGTAGTAATAGTATTGAGACCACTGAGACCTCGATTCTGATTTGACGCACACATATACAGACTGTTATTTTTGAATAGAAAATTCAATAAACGTAGTTTCCTGTTCGATAATCAACCTTATTCAGACTTGCATTCAGGTTGCTTGCAACAAGACATGCGCCCTGGGATAGGGTTTCGGCACTTGTTGTCTATGTAGGTAGATAAATCGAAGTATTGCCGATGCGGAGAGGGGGACGTAGGTATCATGTCATGGAATGGCTGCGTGGGCGATACGCCTACAGCGCCATCGCCAATGTAGTGGCTAGTGGGTTGCCAGCACAGCATCATGATACACATCAAATTGATTCATCCTTACAAGGCGTTCTTTAAGCAGGAAGTCAACTTAATAGCGTAACACGTTAAAAGCTTACTCATAACGAATGTAAATAATTGCAAGAATCTTTTCTGTATATGGTTAGGCATCATACACATTACTAGTAAGTAGGTAAGTATCTTATATTGGACTTGGTCAATCAAGATGTGTTATAATTTTATTTACAATCACTGTATTACGAAGTTGTATATAGGTACGTAGGAAGTATGCATTCCCTACATAGGTATCTACGTATTCGTAGGAATTAATGTTATAAGTTATCAGAATATTTCAAGCCTGAAAGTTTCCAGGCGCTTAACGTTTAGTTTATGACTAAAAATAGCGTGAGCCAAGGCAGCTTCAAAGCTATGATTTGTATTCTGATACTGATTAATTCAGAATATGCACCTGCATTCTTAAATGTTCCTGGTTATTAGCGCGTCCAATTACTTAGTATGTTTAGCAAGAAAAACCTCGTGAATACGATGTTTTATTAGGTAAATACGTAATGTATACCGATAAACGATATAGCCACCACGGTACGTTGGTATCACGTTAATTGAAAAACTAAACCAAATTTTACTTAATGTTCATGTAGCTTGTAGTCAGCAACAAAAGTAATATATATATATATATATATATATATATATATATAGTATATACATACATAATAATAGGGTATATATTAGAAAGTTATTCTGTAGCTACGTGCAAAAGAAATACTAGTGATAATAAACATATCAATATTAGTGTGATTTGCACCTGTAAGATAGGTACGCTCTTACCTATAAGTCTTAGGGTCGTATTCCAGAACTCTACTCAATGCTCAAGTAAGGATTTGAGCAGACTTGAGTATGATTTCAAGCACTGGAAATACGACACTAATGGCAAGGATTTGAGTATGATTTTCAGTGCTCACTGCAATACTCAAGTCCTGACTTGAGTTCTGAATATGGTTTAAAGCACTCGAAATCATACTCAAGTCCCTGCCATTAGGGTCGTATTTCCATTGCAATCCTGACTTGAGCATTGAGTAGAGTTCTAGAATACGACTCTTAGTCTATAGTTATAAGGGCAACAGAACTCGTAAGAGCTATTGAGTGATTGCATAGTTTAAAAAACTCGTGTTTTATCTGGTCCCGATTTTGGTTCCCATGTAAAGGCCTGATTAAGACATTAGCCCCCTTTACATAGTCGTGATCAGTAGGGCTAGCACAATAGTTCTTGCTCAAGTCGCGCTTTATAATGCTAGCCCTACAGGAGTGTACAAGATTGTGCGCGGAAAAGCCTGCACGCGTAATCGTACGCGAGTACCTATTTGCTTTTTTTAAGCTAACGGCCTTTTGCGCGCGGTTGTTCGTGTTCTTTTTTGTTACAACGGCAAGAGCGTCCATGTAAAGGCTGGTAGCGCAGGATCGATCGCGTGAACCTGGCGCGTGTTGGAGTGGAGCGGTCTTTTCCCTTTTCTTTCCAACGTCTTTACACGCGCGCTCGATCGCGCACGATTGCTGTATCACTCGCGATAGTGTCTGTCTAAAGCCCACTATTTTCAAAAGGATTGGTATGTAGTAATTTCATCATCAATAAGTATGTACTGCAATAATTACGGAAAATATGGCGATGAAACCCTGCATGTCATACGAGCTTCTAGTAACTCCGCTGCCTGACATCTGGACCCGCCACATTAGAACGCGGTAGGCCATAGCTGGAACCTTCCCCAAAGAGTAGGTAGCCTGCAATCGGCCGAATGTGGTTCGATGATGATGACCTAAGCAATTACGTCGTTTTTTAAAAACATGGACTTTTAACTCTACTAAATAAATAATATGTATTATGTAATGCAACAGTGATGCAGGTAGTAATCAATTACTCCTCTAACACTATTGTTTATGTGACATTGGAGCTAACGGTTCAGTTGATTTAACCACTGATGACATCAGATCATGATACTTGGTGTCAAGAGCTGGTCAAGCGGGATTAATCTTTCTTAAGTCAGTAATGATCAGTCAACGACGTGACTACAAAGCTTTATATGACCATAGTAGAGTATAAAAAGAATTCTAGTCATCTACAATCACGAATATAGAGGTAACCTAGAGTAGTTCATCGCTTCTATTTCCAACTTCGTCATGGAAAACTTTCCATTTTGAAAAAAATCATATTTTTACAAAAAATGACTTTTTCAAAGTTTCAGACTTTTTTATTTAATAATTTTCCTATATTTTTCCACATATGACAGTGCAATCTGTCAAAAGTTGAAGATACTGAAATTGTGAAAATAAACCAAATATATAAAGGGTATAATAAATAAAGGGTTTAGAAAATTACATTTAGCTATGTTCATACAATTTTGATTTATCATTCACGCTAAACACATTAACAAGATATATCTAAATGTAGAACATAATAATAATATGACTCTTCGAATTATATTTTTCCAATTTTTTAGAATGTTTTACTATAAATTTCTACTATTTGAAACTTTTAGGAAAATTACCCAAATTAATTTGAATTAGTTGCCTATACTCGTAAAGTTGAAAAATCTTTTTGGTGATCCAATGTGAGTTATGTGGAGGCAGTTTATAGTTCTCTAGACACTTATACGGGAGTTCAAATTTCTCTCTTAGGGTCGTATTCTAAAACTCTACTCAATGCTCAAGTTAGGATTTGAGTATGGTTTAAAGCACTCGAAATCATACTCAAGTCACTGCCATTAGGGTCGTATTTCCAGTGCTTGTGTTTCCATTGCAATCCTGACTTGAGCATTGAGTAGAGTTCTGTAAAGTGGTAATCTGTGTGAAATATAGCATGTGTGTAGGTTATATGCGTATTTAATTAGACCTCAATAAGCAACTCTACACAATTATCAAGACACATTAGCCCCTTTACCTACAAGTTCGACAAAGAACACAAGATCGATTCGATCGGTTGCCTTGAATAAATTGGTAAACAAGATTTTTGCTTGTGTATTCGTAACATGACCTACCTATCTAAGGTACAGTTTGTGTGTTGCATTAGTAAAAGTTAGTGAAGCGTGTACCAATTTCCACGACAGCGTAGACTTTGTTTCGCTTCTTGAATTTCATCGAAACTCGATAATCATGTGAAGAAATAACACTGGTGCTATCGTACTGCACTGTTCTGCTCCGCTAGTTATTCAACGTCACTCTACAAAAGCTGACGAAATCACTTAGCCTTGATCTTAGTCTGATGGATTAGATACACTTAACAGGGGAACGCTAAACTGGCAACCTTGAATAGATGTTGTGTGGGCTGAATAGATGAGAGATTACTTTACCTCGTTTCACTAATTGGAACGAATTCGCATACAATTTCCTCGCATTTTCGTTTTAAGTCGTCACTTCATATCCCTACATAAGTAGGACCTTTTCTATTTCGATACATGAACCACAGTGACAATGTTAAGTGTATGGACATACTTTGCAGTATTCCTACCTTGCTACATTATATTTATTAAAATTTTATATCAGAAATACATATACCTACTAATAAGTTAAATGTTTTAAGAATACTTCGGTATACTTAAAGTATAAAAAAGTGTCTATTGTGTAGGGTACTTGATACAAATATGATCTACGTATGACGTACCTATGTATGAATCGAAAAATGAGTAAGTACTGTCTGACGAATGACGCACAGCCGAAACTGCTGAAACTAAAATACGGAATATACTACTTGACTATGGGATACTTTTATGTTATAAGCACTGATTATGAAAGGATTTTTCCACATTTGCCCTAAGAGATGTAAAGACCTAAAATGTATTGCATGCAATTCTGAACCGCTGAAATAAGAGATGTGACAAAAAGGCACGTTCTAAAAGATTGCAGAGGTATAATATCCACATAAGTAAATGCTAGAACTACGTATCTACTTCCTACTGTAGTTGGACCTATCCTTAACAGGCGGAAGGTGTTACAAAAATTATTTAATTTGAATATTAAGAAATACGCTCGAAATACGCAATATAAATTTTTATCTTAAAAAATGAAAGCGAGATTTTTTTATCAAGTTTCCAGATTTACTAAAGTGAGTAATAAATTGTTTATTTTTGCCTAAATCAAAACAGAGTAACGCAGATTTTCTTTGTCATTACTTGCCATTAATTAATAATGAAAGGAAAAAGATGTATCTATCCTGAAGGAAAGTACGTATTTCGGGAAATTAAAACTATTTTTTCGGATCTAATACGGCGTATTTTGGTTATTTATACAAAGAAACGTTTCGGCCTTTTTACAGGCCTCATGGTCACGGCTGGCTAAAAATATATCCTGTCATTGTCTGTTACATGGTCATTGAGATATCAACTTTGAAAATTCTGTATCATTCATACAATCAAATTTTTAAAGCTGATATCTTTACCTAACTACGCTTTACATGACTGAAGAGTCAGGTAAAACTATTACAGAGGTTTTAGTAGCAGTAGAGACCCTTGTGAAAGAGTTCGTCCACGGAAGTACTGCCACCTTATTTATTTCTGCCGCCGAGCAGTAATGTTAGCATTACTGTGTTCCGGTTTTGAAGGGTAAGGGTGCTGGTAAAATTACAGGCATATGGGACTTGTCAACTTTCATCTCAGGATGACGGGCGCAGTGGCAGTACGCCTCAGATCTTTGCGATTTATAGAGCTGTGTGTCTGTGCACGGACAGGCGTGTAGCTTACCATCAGGTGCACGACTTATTCGTCCCGTCACTTGATATTATAAAAAAACTAAATGGGAATGTAACGTCTGTTATTTTCTTTTATTTTTATGGATAGACTACTGCCCACTGACGAATTTTAGAGTTAAGTCACTCTACAAAGCTGCCTACTCGCTCGATATAAGTAAACAACCACATTTTACCGCACTATTTCAAGCTTTTGTGCCAGTACCTCACCAAATAAGGAGAAGCGTGTGTAGCCAGCATTCCTAATACAAACCAGGTCTTGTCTCATCAGGCCATGATGACGTCACGCATGACTTTATATCCTAATTCGCTAGTTCATTCACCTGTCATGATTAAAATTTAATTAACGTCTAATCTTATTTGGGAACTTGTCAAGGAAGCTTTTTCTTGTGTCCCAAAAAGTGGAGTAGGTGTTGCTTATCGGTTTTTCATTGTAATGTCATTCCGCTTCCCATCTCAGCGGGATGTGAACGACTTGTGAATTATCGCTTTCATCAACATTCCAATGGGCTGTGAGATGTAGCGCAAATAGCGAAATGGTAATACGGCACTTGTTTCTACATGTATACAGAATTCCCAATAATACGTCCTCAATGACCTAAGAACATTAAAACATTTACATCGACACATCTCAATCGAAAGCTTACTGCTGTTTTGACGACAAACTTTTTAAGCATTAAGTTAAGCACTTGATGACTTTCATAAGATTTATTTAGTAAATAAAATGCTGATTGCAATATCTAAAAGCGACAGGTAAGATAAATTTTATTTGAATTTAAATCTGTAAAATATATTTGCGGCTACGGCCAGCTGCCAAAAACCGAAGAAGATGTAGATATGTAAGTATGTATATATACCTATACGCGATATTTTAAAAGTTTTATAACTTCTACAAGGATCTTATAAACAAGTAAAAGCTACTGTATTTCCTGCCGACTACAAAATGTTAAAAACAGAAACAAGCACCTAGGCGGAGATATTAATAAGATTTCAAAGTAAAAAGTCTTCAAGTAACATAACTTCCACAAAAGGAAGGCTCAAAAATACCTACACATTATCTATCCTACCTACTACTACTATTATTATGCACCAAGATGTTATCTTGAATTCCTCATATATCCGCCGGTGTACTTGGCACCACCAAGGCCACCAACCTCTAAGTCGAGTGGGGCTTTTTAAGATTAAACATTTACGTGGTAGAAAGCCTTGAGCCAGGCCTTTCAGAGTTTCACAGATTTTCAAAAGGATGAAATTTTTAATGTGGATTAACACGTTCGCAGTCCTTGACTCCACCTATTGGCCTCAACCGTAAGTTCACGCATACCTATGGAGTACGTCGCAACTTCATACTACTGAAGTGAATTGAATAGTCTCGTGAATTGGGTAGTCTTCTGGTACAATAAAAAAATATACATTTTAAATATATTATGTATGATGTGAGAGTAAAAGACAAAACCAACACTGTTTCACAGAAATTCCGGTGGACTTATGGGGTTGACTTCCGGTGGACATATGGGGGAATGTGAACGTGTTAAGTTACATTCACGACTGAGTTCTCGGCTGGCTTTATGCGTCCAAATAAAGCGACTTTTTGCTGACAATGATTTCTAATATTCTTTCGATCCGAGAAAGCAACATCGTGACTTATAAAATACATAATTCTGAACTTAACTGATAGCATGTAGGTAAATCAATCCAGAAGCGCAGATTCGAATTCCAGATGCAAAATGAAAACTGCAGACGAGACTGGCCAGAAACACAAAACCTCGAGTTTGTATCTATGCCACAAATAAAGTCTAAAAATAAGTACATAGTTGTAGACGTCTATTTTAACCATCACATCGTTTCCTGTGGGTTGAAAGGGCTCCCGACATTAACAAATGGGCGACAGCCTAGCGTAAAAGCTTTCTGAGAAAGTCTACCCTATATTTACATTTTATTGTGCACTTACCCTGGAAATGAACACGTGTGGATCGAAATGGGTTTTTTTTTCGTTTAGGAAACGAATTTATTCAAAAAATATAAAGTTGTGGTCACCGTAAAATTCTAAAAGATGATTTCTAAAAGATTGTGCTAGGCAATTTTTAGATTAACGTATGAAATTGCCGTGCTAAAGCAAACTGTTCTGACTACTATATAAGGACTAGTATTTTTAGTGTAATATTCTGGCTAGAAACTATTAAGGATTTTAAATTTAAAATTGTTTGCGTAGAATAAGTAGGTACTTCGAGTAGCCTACTGTATTACTTAGCTAAGAAATAATTGGTTCTCCATACAAACATTGTCGGAATGGCCGGAAGACTGTAGATGAGACTCGCACAGGCCCTATTGAGCTTGTGTGCAATAGAGGAGGCCTATAGCCAGCAGTGGGTGTTAACGGACTACTTTTGGGAACTTGAAAAAAAAAATACTTTTATTAAGTAACATTTATTTATTGAACGTTGACTATAGAGCCACCAGCTTAAAAGGTAGCAAATAATTAAGAAACTTAATATTTACTTTCAATTTAACTTTCACTATTTTATTATTTTTGTTGGTGCAACATCAAATGACTTTTTTAAATTACTTTTCATGGCTCTGGGTATTTTACACTTTGAGTTATACCAAATAACAAACTTATAAAATAATATCATTAGTAAAAAGTCGTTGGTTTTAATTACCAGAAAGGAATTTACTTTTTAATCAATTGAAAATCAATAATTAATTTAAATACTTCATTCATAAATAATAATATAGATTTATACAGGATATAGGTATGCACATATATACCTAGGATTTCTGTTTTGTTTAATAATGCATCATTTCAAAATTTTATCAATTTTATTATTTTTTATGGCCTGTGAGTTGGCTTGACCAAATAATTGACTATGCCATTATATTGTTATCAATTAAAATATAGTTTTATTACTTTATTTGTACCAGTTTTGTCATCTGTTAACTTATTGTTACCTCATACAGCAAGAAAACTAAAGCCTCCCTATGAATGTCATGTTAAATGTATGGATGCGTTTATTTATTTTTTTCCATCCTCTAAGGTTTAATGTTAAAATTTTGGATATTTCTGGTTTTATTTTTAAAAAGTTATTGATATCCATTTTTTTAGCGCCGCACTAGGGGAACTCTGAGTCGCGGGTACCATAGACACACACATAGACAACCATAAATTACACTCAAACTCACGAGATAAATAAATGTAGGCCATACAAATATTTCTCCCGGCCCGGGAATTGAACCTGAGACCTCTGCGTGGCAGTCTGGCATGGTAACCGTTCGACCACCGAGGCAGTTATTTATTCATTAGGTAACGTACTTCGATATCAGTTTAAAGCTTTTTGATATCTCTTATATTTATAGAATAATTGCCTGGGCACACTTAACGATTACACCCCGTATATACCTGCGCATGTTTTAATACTTAATTAAAATTACGTAACAAAATATAGGAACAATCTTTCCTAACTATAAGAATTAATAAATACAGGAAATTTGTTTTTTTCACTCACTTGGAAACCTGGCAAAGTTTGCTGAACAGCGCGTTATTTTACTAATTAAATAAGCGACTCTACACCCGCAACCCAAATTTTAAATAATTGCGAATATTTTTGCTAGAAGTTTGACATTGAAAAAACTATGAGCAATACTTCCTTTAAATATAGGTGGCTAAGGCATTGTGTATCTACATCAACAAACACAAAAAGGAATGAGTAGCAGTAGTAAGTAATTGAACCTTTTTGTGTTTCATGCATGTTAAAGTCATGAGTCACAGATTCAAGGCTCGTGTCTGTCGCGACATTATTAATAAACTAAAGCAATACCAAATATGGAATGTCCCGTTTTGAATTTTAGGAATGTTTCTTCTAGAACCCTTAAACACAATGGATCAGAATTGAATGAATTGAAAATTTTACCAACCAAACTTAATTGACTGGTGGTTTAGGTAACTTCGATTCAATGACGTTTCAAATCGGCGTAGTAACCGCAACGTGAATGCTAAGGTAACGGTAACATTGCATGAAGTCCATAAATTACTCATAAGTAGGTATATGTATAGAGTTCGTAGCCAATGCCAACGTTTGTCCCACGACTAAGTCATTGTTTCGAAATTGTAAGTGTATGATTACGTGGATCAACTAAAATAAATCGTGATTAACATATTCGCGCCCAGCTATTGTGTTGATTGCCTTAACCAGAAAGACAGATCCAGATGAAATGAGTCATCAATTAGTTAGTATTGGAGTAGCCGCTGCCTTGACGTGGTCGCAGCGCCTGTAGTGCGTGTGGGTACCTCAGCTACTCAATGGTACAGCCAAGCAGACTTCGAATGAGCGAGAAGCAAAGTGTGGGCCGAGTGACGCCGCTACTCTGTGGCAGCGCTCGAACGTGAGGCTATTTAAAACTCTGCGCAGGCCCCATGGCGCCGAGTCGACAACTAATGATCAGTGCTGCTCTGTCTACCGTCGAGTGCGTAGCTTCGCGTGATCTGTGTTTACACTGGGACATAACCCGAAAGTGTTTGTTTAGTTACAACAGTTTTCACATTACATTTACGTGAAAATGGCTGACAGTGGTCTTAAGAGGAATATTCCCATCAAACTTGGAGATTTTTCAGTTATCGATACCGAATTCTCAAGCATCAGGGAACGTTTCGACGCCGAAATGAGGAAAATGGAAGAGGAAATGAGCAAATTCAGATCCGAACTCATGAACAGGGAAAGCAATAACTTTTTCAAGAGCACAACAAGGTACATATTTAAACTAGCACATTTTATATCTTTTAGTTTTGGTATGAATACTTTCTTAAAAAATTTTAGTAACTTGCAGTTAACGAATTTAGTAATATTTTTTTACTTAAATTTGTGAGTTATCAGGACCCACAAAAGTAAAATAACTTAACAAAAAAGTAAAGTACCTTGAGTATTTTAATTAAGCAACCTTATATTTTGCCAAAGGCATGTTGAGTGGAGTGTACATAATCCAGCGCATTATTATTCCGATCGCAACAGTCAATGCTGCCGACCCTGTTTCCAAAAAGGGTAACTTGAATTAATAAGTTTTGGGGTTTCGCAAGGGTCGCCCACCTTGTGCGCTCTCGGCGACGAGACGACCAGTTCACGAAAGTATTTAAAAGCCATTATTCGGGATCATTCCGCGGAACGGCATCAGCTGCAAGCATCTCAGCCGCCTCCATTTAAAGCGTGCAGCGATACGTAAGCCCGACGCGGGATGATGTCATAAATAGAAATAGCCGCCGCCAGATTCGAATGAGAACATTTTACTGCTAAAACACGAGAACTCAAGATATTGTAAACACTGTATAAACGAAATTCCTGTTAACTTTGTCTTTCTAACAAAACAATTTAGCGACTGTTGAGATGCCATATTATATTATTGATTTTAAGTTATTTGGTAAATTTTGCAATATGTCCAAATATAAAAACTTATGGTTAACACATTGCTGTAAAACTGCACTGAGCCGCCTCAGTCGCCGCGCCGTCGTTAAAACCGGTTTACGATTGTTTTATCAGAGCTACCGGGCTACGAAGGTATCGTTGGCGCACACGTTGAAGTTATGTTGACAGTTTGACTAGGTAGGTGACCTAGTTAAGGTGGGCTGTTGATGCCCAATCACTAGCACCCTATGACGTAATACAACCAGCCTTGTCTACTCTATGACCCACTTGGCAAATCAAATAAACTATACGTAGAATTAGATCATCGTTCCATCTTCATCTTACTTAGAACTGCGGACTTCTAAGTGAATTGATTGTTAGAGGTCACAACAAAACAAATATTAGCAAAGTTATGGTTAGGTGCGACTTTATAAATGTCATCATAATTATTTTTAGTTTCTTGCTCAATTAAGTGTGGGCACTGACTGGTCCGCCCATACTGTTATAATAACATTCAAAATGTTTTTGTGTGGGTTCATTCTGGGCAAGAAATGAAAGGACATATTTGGTGGTAGCAGCTGTTGTCCAAACATTGTGAAATATATAAAATAAAGACGGTGCGGCTTGATCGGTAGTTAGTTAACACCTCGTTTAGGAACACACAACATATGTTTAAACCGCCGAGTTGACGTCACACCTTGCGTTACCAACCGGCAGCGTCTTACACTCACTCTCTAATTTTGTACCCACATAAATTACGTATCTGGGATATTATATCAATTTTGTAAGCTTACGTCTCATGGTTTACTTTTGAATACATTTACATGCGAACTCTACTTATATATTAATTTCCTTAGAATTTGTTCATAATAATTTTCTAACAATTTATTATGCTATATTATTTACGAATACAGTTAACGGACAAGGTACAAGGAAAATATTTAATATAATACTCAACTCAATGTAAATAAAGATGACATTATTTTTTAGATATAATATCTCTCGTGGAAAATATTACCTTCTGCGTTGTCCAAAAAGATATTTACCCAAAAAATTAGATACCTTTGTATAAATATTTTTAAAAGAAAAAAGCCTATAACAGCTCAGTAAAACTAACAAGATATATTGCTTTTTGCATGTCTTACAATTACGAATCTGTTTCCTCCGGAGGAGTAACCAAGTCGTCTGAGAGGTAAAGCCAAAAACGAACATGTATTACATTCATGTTCCACCAAGGCACTGTATCTAGTTTCTTCTGTACTGCAAATTGTAGAATCGTGTTTAATATCGTCATGGTTACGTCTAATCTTGCATGTATTAATGTACGTTGGTAATTTGTCTCATTAACATGTCTTTACTATTCTAACATTAGTTTTAGATCTTTTAGAAGCTTTTAAGTTTCATGCTTATTTGTAACAATAATAACAATGTAACTATATGTTCATACTTTTTTTAGGTATAGTACATGTATACAGGGTATAACAAAAATTCCCAAAAAAAACCAACTGAAATACCTTTTTGTTTTACTCTGTAAGTACCTTGTATTCGTAGCTGTTCATATCCGGAGCTGTAAAACAAATCCAACTCACGTAGGCGTGGTTTGTGGAAGATTTATAATAGACATACCGGCCTTTCATAATTTGTATTTCAATAACAATCTTTCTTCAATAGCTACTGTTCAATTCGTCATTTCGAGATCAAAGAATTTGAATATTTGAATTTGAATGAATTTGCTGTGGAGGTAACATGCAAAAAGAATTCGTGTTTAGCGCCCCTTACAACGCAGGACTAAATAGTAATTACACATCAAGTTGGATACTAATTTTGAACAAATAAACATCTAAAATCGTATTAACCAGTCTACCATTGTAGATACATAGGTAGGTGCTCCATTTTCGTATAAAACGGTGTCAGTTTTAATAATTTCTAAACTTTTCCAAACTATCAAAGTTCCAAGAACTGCAAGTCTGCCCAATTTACGTGACAGTTATACATCGATTCGCTTCATTAATATTTTCACTGAAAAGTTTTCCTTTTCATCGGTTATTTTGCCTTGACTATCAATTAAGATTGTCCTTGGATGCGTACCTTTACAAGGTCTAAAGTCAACCTTTAAACACCAGTGTTTTATCATAAAATGTCATTTAGTAGCGTTTAAAAATTTTATTGCAAAGACAAACTGAGTTTTATGGGAATGTTATTTAAAAATATAATAATTCATTCATTTGGTTGATTATGTAAAAATGTAGGTGTAATTAATCACATGTGAAGTGATGCATAACATGAGATAATTGACTATGTACATAATGGTCACATATGGAGATACACCAATATAGATGAGCTCACATGTCAACAGAGACCTTGAATTATAATCGTGACAGCAGTACCGTGCGATAATCAATGCGCCGTACAGAAAAACACATAATATTATTATCAAATTTTAACCCCTAAAAGCACTTTTTATTAACCTTAGAGATTTAACATAAGAAATTAGTAGTATACTAGGAAAGCATCTGCATGAAGAGATCCTAAGTAGTAATATGGTCGAGGTAACTGCAAACGTGTGCATGCAAATAAGGTTTAACATATTATTTGTAGTGTTTAGTACCTAGAGGTGTAATTTTAATGCGCGCATGATATGACCTCTGTTTCTTAAGCAGTACCTAGCCCTCTTGCATGCAACATTGTCGCACTGGTAAGAAATGTGAAAAAATAATTGTGTTTGAGGGGTCATTGATACATGTATAAATTAAATTAAAGTAATTTTACGTCTGATCGTAGCGGTACAATTTTCCTAGAACTTCTATACCTACTCATTGTACTTATAATATTACCTAGTAAAGTTTCGAGGGAAGTACCTATTTTTGCCACCAAGCGGCAATGCGAACATTACTACGTTTCAGTTTTGAAGGGTAAGAGTGCTGGTGAAATTACAGGCACATGCTCAGGGCGACGGGCGCAGTGCCAATGCCCCCATATCTTTGCAATTTAAAGCTCTGAGTGACACTGGAACTGCTATGGACAGGCGTGTCGCTTACCACCAGGCGCACGACTTGTTGGTCCCGTCACTAAGTATCATAAAAAAAGAACTATATTGCTCTTGTCCTCTATTAAGATACGCAGGACGTTTTTGATATAGATATTTTCTTTTCATCCATTCGCATTAGTCTTTCCATTCACGCTTGGTTATTTCGGGATTAGAATTTCTACGTGTATTATTAGTGAAATTTATTAACTATGTATCTCTAACTACTGTCCTTGTAGTTCCTACTGTCCTTATCTTCGGGTCATAATGTTACTAAATTGAGTCACACTGATCATGACATTAGATATTAATATTTTGATAAAAAATGTTTTTAATTTGATTACGGTCATCATTGCTATTATACCTTCATCATTCGTATTCTCTATCTATTGTGCATGTTTGTCATTAACATTCAGTTTTTTGTATTTTAGAATGATAAAACCAATTTATTTCGTCATATTTTTTTTAGTTTCCAAATATTTAGAAAACATCAGGCACATTCTTTATGTATTGTGAATTTTCAGCTCGTCGACGACATCTCAACATAGTGATAGCAGACAGTTGGCTGAGCCTAGCCACTGGGACAGCCTGAACTCGCCTCTCATTCAGGATGAAGGTGACGGCAAGTCCCTCAAGCTCCGTTTCGATGTCAGCCAGTATACACCCGAAGAAATCGTCGTTAAGACTGTTGACAACAAATTGCTGGTTAGTGTGGAATTTTCTTCATTTTTAGCAGTCCACTAATAGTTGTCATCCGGCTGATCTGAAACCGATTATAATCCACGATTTGTAAGACCAATGAAATGGTATTGTAGGTATGGTATATACGCCAATGCCGCATAGATGTTTAAACGCATGCGATTGATGTTAGACGAAAATCGGATCATAACTATGGTGTAAGCCATATCCAGTTACGTTAAGTAGGTCAGGGTTGTGCTAGTAAATCTGAAACAAAGTATGCATAAAGTGCAATTTCAGAAATGTTGGATGTAAGCCAGTGCATAGTGTTAACCTGTGTTATTGCGTAGTTTCCATTGCGACGATTTGCGAACATATTGAGTAGGTATAACCTACCTAGGTATAATCTACCTAGGTATAATCTACCTAGGTATAATATGTACTATACAGTGGAGCATGAGCATGACGGCAGCGCACATTATTGTTCGCTAGCAAACACCAATAGTCTACAGAATTGTAACCCTGAAGATACGACATTCGTTTGCTCTTTTCAAGTGACTGTGTACAAATCAATCAACTATAGAATTATAAAGATTTTTCTTGAAACTTCGTTGGCGCCTCTCATTTTTTGTCACAGTCTAATGAAGATAAATTGTCCAAGAAAATGAAGCATGTTTATTTATGTCTACGAAATAAAAATTGGCTGAAAAGCGTAGGCATTATGCCAACGTTCACTATCGTTTAATGCACGCGACACGCTGTGAAGTTTTATTGGGGTTGACGATCGGGTGATACGGCACGAACATAATTCCTGGCTGCATTATTTACGTAGGTGTGTGACTGTTTCCAGGTTCACGCAAAACACGAGGAGAAATCGGATACAAAGTCGGTGTACAGAGAATATAATAGGGAGTTCTTGCTGCCGAAGGGCACGAACCCCGAGGCCATCAAGTCATCGCTGTCGCGAGACGGCGTGCTGACTGTGGAGGCGCCGTTGCCACAACTCGCTATCACCGATCGGAACATCCCCGTTCAGAAGCACTGAGCAATGAATCTCTAGCCGTCCCACACGACGCAGCTATTCCATACTGTTAATAATTTATTTTTAATTTACGTTTTATAAATTATACTGTAAGGAGTATTCGCGGATTCTAAGATATTTATTTTGAATCTTAATTATAGAGAATCTCAAAATTTAATAACATTAGTTGAATACTTTAATAATTTGTTAACTATATTCATTTCCGAGCTAATTTAAAATGGTCAATTGCTAAGCACAGGCGAGATCTGCACCGTTCACATTGAATGTTGCTTTATCTGTGATTGTCGGAAGTAGGTATGTGCATTCTTTGATGCATTTTCCTCGTTGTCAGCGATATTCCAGTGATACAAAGAGGATAGGAAATAAAACACTGGACGTTTAATAGTCACACTGTTTTAGATATTTCATACAAATCATTAGAGATCTGTTGATTTTTTATGGCCTATATTCTATGACCTCATAATAGGGAGCTTAAACTCGTGTTCATTAAAGTTTTTGTACTGGCTTTCAAGTTGGAACCACCGCTATACAGTGTCTTATTTACACAACGTTTTGTAAAATAGCTCTTTGCTTAACATTACCTCTAAACAGTAACAAGCATGTTCAAAGGAAACACCATTTTAACAGCTTTTAACTTGAACACATAATTATATTTTAGTACAAACCGTTGTTAAAAACTTTTAGATATCAATAAAACATAAAACCGCATTCTCTTGTTATTTTACGTCCTCGTTACACGATCGATTTTTAAAATGTCTATGTAAGTAAATCGCTCTTTAAGGATCTAATTGATTTGAATACAGCACAGTACCTCTTAATTTTGCTACTTATCGCCAACATCATAGAGCCGAGATTAAATTTTAAATGTCAAACTTGGCGTGCTCTTGACCCTGTACCACAGACTTCCCCGTAAGTACCCAAGTTAATAAGGCCTAACTTTTTTATTTACGGGGGGAAATCGGTAATTGTCAGGTTAGTTTTCTCTATCTAATTTCGGTAGTCATTTCTATTATTGAAATACCTATTTTTTAAAGCCTATACTGTCTCACTGCTGGGCAAAGTCCTCCCCCCTCTCTCTCCACATTAATACTTATTAATTAATTATTATTACTTATTACATAATTTATGTAATATGCGAGTGCAGTACCTAAACTGACATATTAAAGTGTGGGCTTTATATTAAACCTGAAACTTACCCTATACTTGATCATACATACCCTTGAACCTCATGGGAATAACCTCCAGGGGCATACCCACTAAAGGACGAGCCTCTAGGCCAAGCGTTGTAGGCGTTGTGATATTCCGAAGTTTCACCACTACTAAGTTAATTCATAACCTTGCATATTTTGGTGACACCAAAAAGTCTTTACAAAAAAATCTTAAAAAAACACATTAGGTTTACTACTACCCAGGTTTCGTAATAAAACGTTATATATACTATGGACATATACACTAATTAAACTGGTTGCGACATAGCTCTTCTAATTTACAGCGTTTACTGCTGTAAATCAATCAGTTAAAGATATTAACCTCAATTCACATTATAGTTACGTCAATTGCTTACACAGGCGTGAAAGGCTTCAGGCCTTAAAGCTTTCAATGTTCTGAGATCTGTTAATATATAGAGAAAGTATCTTATGAGTCCAATTCAGTTTTGGGTAACATAACAAAACGTAGTAACGGTAGAGGTCTTTGTGAAACAGTTCGTCGAGGAAATTTTATATAAATAAATGTAACTTTGTAACCGACCTCTAAAGTTCGTGGAATTACGTCTATTTGCCAAGTTTTATTGAAATCTATTACCGGAAAGTGCGCGAAATCGGATTCATCCCCTAGTTTGCCACCCTTAGAGGTGGAATATTTTCTTCAAATCTAATTTAGACCAATACCCTCTTTCCAACAAAAAAGAATCATCGAAATCGGTTCACAAATTTTAGTCTTATCAGCGCGGAGTTATCGCGTAATACACAAAAAAGAAGTCGAATTGAGAACCTCCTTCTTTAAAAGTCGTTTGAAAAATAAGTTCGCATTTGACATCAATCTCACCTAAATAATACATAAGTACTGTCACCTTACCTATTTCGAAGGGCAACGGTGCTGGTGAAATTGCAGGCTCATGGGACTTGTCAACTTATGTCTCAGGGTACAGCGGCGCAGCGGCGCAACGTCCCTCAGATCTTTAGCTATTTAAAGCTCTGACTGGGTGGCGCTGCAACTGCTATCGACAGGCGTGTCGCTTACGATCAGTCGCTCACCATGTTCGTCCCGTCACTTGGTAACATAAAAACAAATTAGCCCATTCGCGCCCACCGTGCCCAATCGAGGACACTAGTTTAAATACCCGTAATTTTTAATATTACTATTAACATTCATTACAAAAGTGTATATGTGAAGTAAAATAGTGAATCTTGACTTTATTACTTAAAAAAATTGTTTACAATTAAATAGAAGAGGTTGTACTGTTCCTTTTGCGGGGTTAATTTACGCACACGTGAAACGCTAAAGTTACTTGTTTTTCTTATATATTATTACCAACAATTTCTTTATTTCCTTACATATATTGTTGAAACATATCCGTGTACTATGAAATAAAAATTATATAATTGTGTTAAATATTGTTTTCACAACTTCAGACGGTGGTATATAACGGTGTTCCCAATTGGGGCCATTGGGCGCATACAGGGTAGTTTATTAGTTTGTATCTTTAAGTAATTTTCAAGGAAATAATGACACAACTGCTATTTGGTAGCCATAATTACTATGGGCTTCAAAAAGCCTTTGAAGCTGTAATGGACGAGAAAGACCATGATGTGTAGATAGATTTATAGGACATTTCCCCTAGAACTGAGTGTGCTCATCAAAGTACTGTACTTATGCAACAAGATGTAATCTACGGCTTTCGAACACTGGTTATCGAACAACTGAAACTGTCTGCAAACGAAAAACTAAGAAATATCTACTAGTACCAGATTTATAATACACACGAAGGAGTAAAACCGTGCCAATTTTGACTATCGATTTTACCCACTCAACCAAATTCTGTTCGTTCTATGGCTTAACTATAGTATTTGCACAATGAGCTCTAATTACGACAATGTCCTTTCCCTGGAGAAAATAAAAAGATAAAGCGCTGTGAATAAACAGAAAGTTGACGAGGGTATCCCGCATGATTTCAAATTTACCAGCAGGATAAATCAAGCTGATCAATTTTTTTGTATCGCACTGCCATTCGATGCAAAAACTGGTGGTGAGTTTTCTTCCGCTACAAGCTGGATCTAGCAGGAGCTAATACACCGTGTTTACACCTCCTGACCAATGACAACAAGCTAGATTAGCTACAGTTTTAACGGTTACATCACTTGTCACTATTTGAGACACAAACACTCAAAGTTTAGATCCTTCATCTTTATAGTATACTAGTACGGACAGAAGTTGGCTTAACAGTTACGATCTGCAAATAGCTGTTGAGCCACAAATAAGCGCGCTGGCAATATAAAAAGTGCATCAAGTTGTGCATCGACAAAATATTGGTACAAACTTTTTGACACTGCTTGAGACCATTGTCCCCATTTGAGGACGGCATTTTTTTTCATATAAAATAAAATAAAAATCGATTGCACTATGAAATGTAGCAGTCGCTCAACGTTAAATTATGTTTTAGCTTGATAAAATGCAGTACGTGCGTACCTATCCCTACCATTGTTTCGAAACGCAGCGAAATGTGAAACAAAGAAAACGGATGTGGCCCTAATCGAAACAATAACTACGTGGGTATTATGATGTCGCGAGAAATATAGCAAGCACAAGCCAGCTATAAAAAATAGTAACAAGTATTATCAGCCGTATTAGTGTATTTAATTTTTGTTCATTACGTGTACAAAAACATTGTTTCTTTTTCTTTTAAATGTTACGGCCCCATCGAAGTAATCGATGATTTCGCCATTGTGAAGTTGAGGAACCCACGCGTTTTAACTTAAAAATTAACCGGTGGATTTCGACAGAATTCACTGAGAAGAGAATCTACAAATCTACAACGACAGAGAACCTACACAGACTATTACAGAAACAAACTGATTTAAAAAAAAATTACACACAATGGGAGAGCACAGAGGGAGAATGGACTAACGTTAGGAGGAAGCTAATATTAACGGGATGGGGGATTTTAGGAGGGAGGATATCATACAGAGGAGTGACGATACGATTACAGTAAAAAAACAGGCGCTCGAGGGAACCTTCTGCCAGACCACTCGCACAGGGACTGGTCTCGAAAATGGATCTTAGCCAAGAATACAGGAGTATATATTATGTGAGCTAAGCGACAACATTGTTTCATGCAATGGACGTAATATATTCTGTCCTCCTTGTCATAACTAATTAGTATTTTGGTATATGTATAATGTCAGCGACACTGACACTAGCCCAAGCCTACCGTCCGCCATTATGGGAATAATAATAATAAAATGTCAATTAAGCTGATTTTGCTTATCAATAAAACTAAATAAGATATGGAAAAATCGCTAAACCGTTTCGCTCATTCTAGAAATGTTATAATATGGAGAGCAGTTTTGAATGTGATTATTATACTCTCAGGTATACAAAACAGGCAGATGGAGCATACGCAACAAACTCTCAAATATAGTGTTGATCTATGGTACTAACGCGAGTTTGTATTCGCTTTTGAATTTGTATTTGCTTTGGCGGCTTCACTTTCGTGTTCGACGCGCTCCATCTGCCTATATTTTGTAATCTGAGATTATACCTTTTTGTTATTATACCTGTATAGTCGATGTTACGAGTCTGACTGCCTATTTTAAGTGTACATATTATGTGTCATAGAAATTATATATAGAAGTCGTCATCATCATCATTTCAGCCGAAAGACGTCCTCTGCTGAACATAGGCCGCCGCCAAAAGCCCCCATGCCACAACGACTTGTCGTGGGCCGCTAGTATCCAGCAGTTTCCCGCAACCTTTACTAGGTCACCATGTGGGTAGTCACCCACGCTGCGTCTTTCGGTACCTACGCGGTCGCTACTCGTCGGCCCTATCGGCTATCAATTCTGCGAGGAACGTGCTCTGCCCACTGTCACTTAAGTTTTGCAATTCTTTAGGCTATGTCGGTTACTCAGGTTCTCTTGCGGATATACTCATTATTGATTCGATCTCTCAGTGAAATTACAAGCATATACAGGGTGTCCGGTAAAGAATGGGTAAGCCTGAAATGCTTTATAGTAGAGCTTATGAACGTTCAAAAAAATATATAAAGAAAAATATATTCCATGTAGTACACAAAATATATTTTTTTTTTCTTGAAATTTAATTTTTTTTCACCTTATTTTACGTTTTTGTACACCACGACTACAAGTTAATCAATTCCTTCGGTTTGTTTGGTGTCATTATATGCATTGTCTACATTAACTGTGCTAATAGACAGGCAGTAAAACAGGACTAACTATGGCACTTAGATTTAAAAAAAGTTTTATTTTATTTTTGAGTGCAAATTTTGTTTTTCACAAACTTTAAGCATCTTTGATATAAAAAAAAATATGATAACCTGAGTGGCCAACTATTCTAAAATAATGTGTGTTAAAATAGATTTCAAAAAGGTATAATTCATTTTTGTACCTAATATAAATAGAAAATTATTGCTATTAATGTGCAAAAGGAGTAAATTTGACTAAAAACTAAGTTTTCAAAATTCGACCATTTTTAGTCCTGAATTGAGCTTGACCATTGAGGTTCAATAAAAAAAACAATATAAGAAATACAACTTTATTTACAGCAAATGTTCAAACTGTTTGCCACCGACTCTGATGCAGGCTCTACATCTTCGAATAAAAGGCTGCATTGGCATGGCTACGTAAGTCTTCCAAGGACCTGATCGGCTTACTACACACAATTTCCTTAAGGCAGCCCCAATAAAAAAAAATCTAGTGGATTTAGGTCCGGTGAACGCGGAGGCCATAAAATTGGCCCCAGACGGCCGATCCATCTGTCTGGGTATGTTCTATTAAAATAAGCTCGAACAGGGACCGCGTAGTGCGCAGGACAGCCGTCATTTTGTAACCACAGGGATTCCCTCAGCTCCTCGGGCACGTCTTCCATTAAATTAGGCAGATCATTGTGGAGGAACTCCAAATAACTTTTTGCACGCGTGTAACGTGGTAGGGATGGAATTTATTTTTCTTTAAAACATCATGCACAGTCGCTTTTTCTATTCCCGTGCGTCGTTCTATTTATTACTCTAGTCGAGGTGGAAGGGTCTTGCTTAATTTCCTCAAGCACTATTTCTTCGTTGTCACCACGTTGTGCTAGTACTACCAACACCACTACCAGGCATTCTTCCTTCTGAGTAACATGCATGGACTCTCATGAACACGCGGTAATCTGGGTGACGAGCATTAGGGTATCTAGGGTATCTTTCCCTATAAAAAGCTGCAGCTGCATTTGCGTTCCCTGAAAACATTTGCTAGCCGACACTGACTCTCCTTATCTCATATAAAACAAGACTAGTGGTGTGGCGACCGCGCGGGTAACAAATAACTGTCACACGTGGTATATTAACGGGTGGTATTATTACATTCATTCATGGTATATTAACAATGTAAAAATTGTTTAGATTTTATACTGTAAACAAATTGTAAATAAAGTTATATTTATGTCTAATATTGACTAAATATGGAAAAAAATTTTGAAAACTTAATTTTTAGTCAAATTTACTCCTTTTGCACATTAATAGCAATAATTTTCTATTTATATTAGATACAATAATAAATTATACCATTTTGAAATCTACTTTAAACACACATTATTTCAAAATAGTTGGCCACTCAGGCTATCATAATTTTTTTTTATATCGAAGATTTTCGAACTATGTGAAAAAAAATTGCCCTGAAAAATAAAATAAAACATTTTTTTTAAATAAGTGCCCCAGTTGGTCATACTATTTACTGCCTACCTATTAGCACAGTTAATGTAGAATATTATGACACCAAAAAACCGAAGGAATTGATTAACTTGTAGTCGTGGTGTACAAAAACGTAAAATAAGGCGAAATTAATTAAATTCAAAGAAAAAAAAAATAATCTTGGGTACTACATGGGATATATTTTTTTTGAACGTTCATAAGCTCTACTATAAGGCATTTCAGGCTTATCCATTCTTTACCGGACACCCTGTATATGTATATAAATATAATGTAGAAGTAAAACTTTGCAATTATAATGAAAAGTATGCGAGCAGTAAGCAAGTGTGTTAGCCACATACATACACAAAAGCACATCACACAACTTTTACGACGAATAAAATAAGTTTTTCATTGTTAATGTTATCATAGTAGGTATGAGAGGAAGTAATAAAAATGTGAAAAGTAAGATTTTATAGTTAGGTAGGCGGATTAAGAATAGCTAGACTGCATTTAATTATGGGAGTTTAAAATCGTTCAAAACATTGGTTCAACTAGTTAGTTAACTAGTTTATGATTACCTAGCTAGAACTTATCCTACCTAGACCCGGTATTTACGATTAAAGAGACAACATAGATGTTATAATACTTGTATTAAATATACATTGAAATGAAAACAAAAAATCTAAGCAGAAAATTTTAGTGCAATTTATAATATAATTACTTCAAAACTTCAGTCTGGAGTAGTACCAATCTATTTCTAAGCATTTCAAATACCTAATTCTAGGCAAATACATACATCTAGGGTCGACGGACTAAAGCACGTAAGCCAAAAAAGTGCTTAATTTTTTAACCTATAACGATAATTTTTGTGTTATTTATAATGTTGGAAGTTGTGAAGAGAATGATAAATTTGAAAAAGACGCCATTACAAATAAGTTACAAATTTTAGTCGGTAGTTGTATTTAGATGAATAGTGTTGGTTTTTTACTTATGTACTTTAGTCCACCGATCCTAGATATTATATCGCAAAAAATCCAGTGAATAGAAACTTTATAAGAATCGACCAGGATTTCTGTTGTTTACGTGGCCTATTCCACTAGTTTCTACCAGCTTTTCCCTCTGGTGGGAACAAGTGGATTTATTTTCACTCTTCCGCCATAACTGGTTGGGATAAGTGCAATTTCATGTACCTTCAAGCAAGTTCAACAAAGGTAATCGACCTATTCTTGATAATTACATGCTCGTATGTATTTCTGTATGCTTATGGGTTAACTGCAATTGACCAGTTAGTCACAGTTAATCCGGTATGTTTAATTATAAACTCCAGTTCACTGCAACAATAGCCAGGTCTACATTGTACGCATATTCTTAGTTCTTAATATGAATAACGGTGTAACTAACACGTCCACGACGTGGCCTGTATACTGTACTAAAATTAATAGTGAACTGGTTTTAATTAACGACCAACGTGTGACAGTTTTAGTGCCAAATTAGCCTCCTAGATAGGTGACCGGGCCAAAATAGATACTGTGCAAATGAGAACGATAACTCAGTTTCACTTTATGATGGACTTAAAATGTGGGCGTGGATGAGTTACTGCTGTCAAGGAGGATGGGATAAAATATGTTTAGTTGACTCCATGCAAAGTAAATTAATTTCAATAATATGAGAAACTACCATAACATGCATACATATTATCACGTCTGTCTCCTACACACATTTTATCAATAAATATAAACAAAATGTACTGTTATGACGACTAGACTTGTGAACAAATCAATAAAGATTATATTCAAATAATAATTA
This sequence comes from Hyposmocoma kahamanoa, assembly GCF_003589595.1. NCBI lineage: Eukaryota > Metazoa > Arthropoda > Insecta > Lepidoptera > Cosmopterigidae > Hyposmocoma > Hyposmocoma kahamanoa. The sequence continues at coordinate 6,927,066 of NW_020654422.1, forward strand.
TTGCAGAAAAAGCTTCGGAGGGTTAAGATAAGATATTCCATGAAGAAACTAAAATAGGCAGAAACTAAAAATGCAACTTAATACAGAACATATGTCTACTAAATAAGTATGCATTTCATTGAATACAATAAAATTGTCACCGAAATTAGGTAAATAAGGAAAGAGTAAGAAAAACAAGCGCGATTATTCAGAATCGATAAAATATTGGAAATACCCGAATGCATTGCATTGTACTATTCTGTATAGGAAAACTAGCAATTACAACTACAGTAGTGTATTTAGAAGAGTTTTGTAATGGTAAGTTTAAAGATCTATATTTAAAAAATATTTTATTCAGATTTTTGCTTTTCATCTTCGATAATTTTCAGATTGGAGGTTTAAACGTTTAGTATAGGAAATATAATGTGCTTTTTCCCACCTCTGGTGATCAATGAAGGATCAGTATGGCAGACAGGAAGGTAAACTTGATGGCATACCCACCTTCCAATGGGTCTTGACTCGCCTAGAGACATCGATACACAACTTGTTTGCGAGAAAATACATTAATTAGACCTTAACTCAATGGACGAGCAAGATAATTCACTGGAAATTGCAGTATTGAAGACATCAACAATTAAAGATATTTGTTCTATTGAATGATTCGTTTCGACAATTCGCATCCCTCATGGAAGAATGGCTTATGTGGAGACTATCTACTATATACAACACAACAAGAATTGGCGAGAACGTGGGTTATATTTTTCTGTATTTAATGGAGCAATAAACATTTTTGACGTAACTCCACTTATGCCATTCTTCCATGAGGAGTGCGAATGAAAGAAATGTTTAATTGAAATGTTATAATTAAAAGTAACCAATAAGGTTATCTATTTTCTAAATAGCCGTGGCAGCCTCATGATTTGACCTACCGTCTCTCAAGCATAGGTCGTGGGTTCGAATCCAGGTTCGCACCTCCGAATTCATCAGAATTGATGTACGAAATTTAATTCATTTACCATGAGCTTTTCAGTAAGGGCGCGTTCCCACTATGTCGTGACGACAGATAGTCATGCAGTTTAAACTGTCGTGGCTCGTATATTTAAATAAAGTTGTTCACATATAGTACAACACAAGTAACTGTCGCTCACGACTTTTTTGACGTTATGACGACCGACTGTCGTGACAATGGGAAGAGCTAGAACGACAGTCGTCTGACCACAAATAAAACGTCACGGTAAAAATGTGACGACAGATAATCGCAGCTTAAAACGATTCTGTCGTGCAAACGACAAGGCGGCTACCGCGAACCGATAACTTGTCGTCACGATCTAGTGGGAACAGCTAGATATGACAGTCGTTCAACAATAAAATAAACGTCCACGACACAGTCACAACAGATAGTCGTGATATGGGCTAGACGCGACAGTGGTCAACTATAAATAAACCGTTACGACATAATGGGAACACGCCCTAAAGGAGATCATCGTGATGTAACCTGCACTTCGAAGAAGGTTCACAACCCTAGGAAAACGAGTGAAGTACCCATCCCGCAGTGGGCCAGCGAGGCGGACTATGGCCTAAAATTCGCATGATTGGAGACCCGTGGTGATGATGATATTATGAATAATATTTAATTAGTAATTAATGTGTTGTTTTATTTACTGCTCGTGAATGTAGATATAGGACCGGTATATTTACCAAAATAAATGAAACAAAATATTTTTCCGCGAAATATGAAACAATTTATATTACGAAATATTAAAAAATAATAACTTTTTATTATATAACGAAATAAGTAATGCGGGTTTTGGCGCGGTATCCAAAAAGGCTTAGAAAGTAGATGAGTATGGCTATTAGCCAGTAGCATATATGAGTAATTAAGTTTTTGGCGTAGTACTCAAAAAGGCTTTACAGTAGACGTAGATGACTAGTAGCCAGTAGCGATATGAGTAATTAAGTTTTTGGCGTAATACTCAATAAGGCTTTACAGTAGACGAAAATGGCTATTTGCCAGTAGCGATGTAAGTAATTAGATTTTTGGCATGGTATACAAAAAGACTCAGAGAGCAGATGAGGATTGCTTCGGACAAGTAGCTGAGGACTATTTTAGGGTTGGAATCCTCCCTGACTAGGTCGCAAGGCTCTGGATTTTCGTCACTTATCTGTAACAATTTCAACAATCAATCAACCATCACTTAGCAAATAAGTCTATAAACGTAGAAAGTTTATTGGAAAGAATTTTTTTTTTCAAATCTAAATCGCGTACATTTGTTTTTTTTTAATGACTAATGCCACTTCAGCCGTGACCCTTGATTGATAATTATTACTATCAGTCATTATCGCGGTAATCCATTTGATAAATATACCGCGATAACTATCTTCATATTTATAAAATTAATGCGAACAACAAAACGCTACCGCTAGCAATGTCGTGCCAAGTGTTTGTATCAGAGACGTATCCAAACGTGTTAATTGTCATTCTTAAAAAAAACCAGACAAAGCAGATCGTTTCCCCAAAGGATTTCCTTCGTGTTTAATTAGTCATTATTAGTCAAAAATGAAAGACACAAAATTTTGAATCGGCATTGATAATTTTCAGAATATATACAAGGTTATTTGTAAAATACAAGAGTAATATTCAGGTTAATTTTCTCTACCTAGTTTCGGTGGCAATTGTTATTATTGAAGAATTCGAGTATATTATCGTGAATTATTAAATAATATTTTAGGATACTACACGTGAATATTAAATAATACTTCATGTTAATATTTTAGAATATTCAAATAATAAAAATTGCCACTGAAATTAGGTAGAGAAAACTAGCTTCAAAATTACCCACTAACAGTCTCGTAGGAATGTATTACTAACGTTATAACATAAACTATAACTTTTGTACCATGACTTTTTACAAATAAGACATTTACCAAATATAAACTAAGTTTTCGCTTTTTAGATCTGTATATGATGGTAGGTAGTAAGTTCAAATATACAAGCGTCCTCCCCGATGACTCCCATCCCTTTCCTGCGTTTTGTATCGAATTAGTTTTACGCTAGCACTTTCTCTTGTTACCGCGCAATTATCAGCGTTTAGAACGATCTATTTAGACATTTCTATTTTTGTACGAAAGTAAAATCTGATGAATTATTAATAGTCACGCAACAAATTTATTGTTTAGTAATAGGTATAGTATTTTACAAATAATCTTGTATATAGAAAAGATATATTTTGATAATTTCGATTCCTGGACCATGTGTGACCATGGGAACTGGAAAGAGCCAAATCGTTGGTTTGTTTGCAAAAACAAATATGCGCGATTTAGATTGGAAAAAATGGTTTCATTTCCAATGTATGACAGTTGTTAAAACCAAAGAACTCTGATATATACGAAAATACATTAAAAGTATGATGAGTACATCTGGCTGCCTCAACAGTCCATACATGAACATAAAAAGTGTTTTATTATATATGTTAGTCTATAACGTATGTGTTTATAGTCTTTGTAGTCTAAATATAAATAATAATAATTTGCGTTCGAGCTTATTTGTTCAGAAGTTAGCAAAGTGGGCACTATACAGTAGCAAAATTCGATATAGAATAAATGTCAACAAACAAAAACATGATTTTTAGGATTGTCACTTTAAACTATTTTACAGTTATCTCAATTTCAATATTATTTCCCCGAAATTCGATTAGGCTATTGATAATACTAATCGCAGTCATGTCTGTGGTGAATTTTATTCAATAGAAGTTCCAAATCACTAGAAATTAATTTAAAAGACATAACATAAAAATTACTAGTAATTAATTATTTATGAATATTTTTTTTTTTTGAAGGAAGAGATTGCAAACATTCGAATTCGAGTAGTCATTCAAGTTCAGAATCGGGAATTGATGCTGAATAAGATAATTTCTCTACTCTATAGCATAGCTTTGTCTTACGTGGCTAGGTCTGCTTGTTTCAAGATTCATCAATTATATCTCTTTCTACCTCAATGTTGGAATTAAACGTACCCTGTCTGCTAATTATGTATAACCGAGCATTCGTTGCGCAACCTGTAATGATACATTGTAACATTCGGTCGCTTCTTCACCGGGAGCATTCGCCTGTAATGTTTGTTTTTTTTTCTTTATAATAACGCACAGACTCAACATGGCCCCGCACTAGGGAATCTCTGAGTCGCGGGTGCCATGGACACACACATAGACAAACACAATTACAATCAAACTCACGAGAGAAATAAATGTAGGCCATACAAATAATTCTCCCGGCCCGGGAATCTAACTTGGGACCTCTGCGTAGCAGTCCGACATGGTAACCGTTCGGCCACGGAGGCAGTCAATCTGTTCAGGTTGCAACTTTATTTATTTTATTTTATTTATGATAACTTGTTACATTATTAATTCATAATCTTAAACTTAACAGTATTTTATAAACTAAAGTAAGTTTTTCTAAATACCGACGATTAATCGCTAAGCGGTTTTAACAATAACAAAAAGAAAAATGATGAATGTATGTTGTGTTTGTGTGAGTGAATGGTATGATGTCACGTGCGATCATGATATACTATAGTCGTCACAAAATAATAGATCATATTTGACAGCTAAACCAGTCGATAGTATGTAACTTTGAATGCAATCAACGAAACAGTAAATAAGCAATTAATAACTTATTGGGTTTTAAAAAAATACATAAATTTTATTGAAGGTCTATACGTTATGAAAGAAACATATTTCAAGTATTATTTTCGCAGGAATTCCAAAATAAAATCCAATTTTGAGTTACTCCGAAACGTCTTATAAACAGTTACATCTTCAGTCTAATTCTTTTTAATAATAGTGTTGTAACCAATAAGCGCCGACTATCATCGAGTCAAATCGGTTTCACTTTAAAAAAAATGACTTATTTAATTACTAAAGTCGTCACAAAATAATAGATCATATTTGACAGCTAAACCAGTCGATAGTATGTAACGTTGAATGCAATCAACGAAACAGTAAATAAGCAATTAATAACTTATTGGGTTTTAAAAAAATACATAAATTTTATTGAAGGTCTATACATTATGAAAGAAACATATTTCAAGTATTATTTTCGCAGGAATTCCAAAATAAAATCCAATTTTGGGTTACTCCGAAACGTCTTATAAACAGTTACATCTTCAGTCTACAAAGAAATAATTCTTTTTAATAATAATGTTGTAACCAATACGCGCCGACTATCATCGAGTCAAATCGGTTTCACTTAAAAAAATGACTTATTTAATTACAAAAACAAAAATTTTAAAGTGCTTACAAAATTAGACTGAGTATACTAGTATTTATAGTAGACAGAACCGTAAAGTCAGATTTGTATTTCCTTTTCTTTATCGCAAATTCTGAAACGGCAACACTGATGTCGATTTAGCGTCACTCTGCATCGGCGCCCGCGCAGTCTTTCGCCGTCTTGGAAGTTGACTGTACGCTTGGTTATTCGTGGTGTTTTTTCTTGTGACTCGGCTGTGCTTTTGGACTACTTCTATTTTCAATCTCGTTGACCTTGGCTTGGATATTTTGGACTTGATTCTGTGTGAACTCTTTTTCAACATGTCGAAAAGAGGACGTGCTTTAAATAGCCAGACTCGCGAACTGGTTGTGAAATTACACGACTATTTCGAAAGGGAGTCACTTAATGGTGGACCTCTATTACCAGTGACACAAGTGCAAAATCGCGTCGCAAGTGCACTTGGAATCGGCAAAAGAACGGTACACACCATCATACAAGAAAAATATGGGCCTTCCGGCTCTCAAGAAAACGTATTACATACGCCTAGAAAGAGGAAGAAAAGCAAGCCTGTAACAGGTATCGACACGTTCGATGCAGACGCTATTCGTAACCATGTTTATACATATTATACTAGACACGAGTACCCTACTGTGAGTAAATTGTTGGTATCACTTCGAGAGCTTGGCTTATTTACTGGGAGTGCTACCTCACTGATTACAATTTTGAAAAAAATTGGTTTTAAATACAAGAAGTCTGACAAAAGAAATATTATGATGGAAAGACATGATTTAATATTACAAAGAGTTTCATTTTTGAGAGAAATGAATAAAATTACAAATTGGGATAATGTTGTGTTTATCGATGAGACTTGGTTGAACTCAAACCACACAGTACCACAATCATGGACCGACGACACTAAAGCATCCAGCTCGAAAGTGCCAATGGGAAAAGGTGGTCGCCTCATAATTTGCCATGCTGGATCAGCCGGGGGAGGTTTCGTTAATAATGCTTTACTAGCATTTGAATCAAAAAGTACAAAAGAATATCACGAAGAAATGGACGCAAACAAATTTAAAGAGTGGTTTAAAACTTTACTTCAGAACCTCCCCGAACAATGTACAATAATTATGGACAATGCATCGTATCATTCGGTTCAAATAGATCGAGCGCCGACTCAGGCAAATAAAAAGGCTGATTTGGTGGCATGGCTACAGAGGAATGGTGTCGAAGCTGACATGGAGCTATTGAAAGTGGAATTGTTAAGATTAGTGCGAGAGCATAGACCTACAAAACTTAGGTATGAAATTGATGAATTGGCACTTGAGCATGGACATAAAATTATAAGGACACCGCCGTACCACTGTCAATACAATGCTATTGAGTTGATTTGGGCTCAAATTAAAGGTTAATATTTTTGCATTTAATACTGTTATTTTAAATTCGTATATATTAAGACTTATTTTGTACTAGTAGCATATTTTAATAAAGTACAAATGTAAAGAGGTAACATATAAACTTTCGAATTTGTAATATCACTGTGAAGGAACATTACTATTTTACAACAGTGTTTTTTTTTTACAGGCTACGCAGGACGTAATAATACTAAGCCACCGTTCTCCACAAAAAAAATGATGACTTTATTAAAGGAAGCATGTACTAAAGTAACAAAGGAAGACTGGAGAAAGGTGGTGGAAAAAACTAGAAAACTAATAAAAGAAGATTTTGACAGAGATGTTAATATTGATAATTTAATTGAAAACGAGTTAATTATATGGACTGGTGAAACTAGCTCAACAGATGGTTTTGGTTCATCTTCCGATGACGTTGATAAATAAAAAATTCCAATAAGGAGGTCTTTTGTTTTACTTCAGAATTTTGTTATTTACGTACAGGTTATCCTCGTGAACTATGCTAATGTATAACTACAATACAACAACAAGTACAGGTTGCCGTTGTGCTCACTTAAAATACTTACTTATTATTTCTATTAAACTGTATAACGTTTAAATAAATGTTGATTGATATATCTAGAACTGAAAAGCAATGAACAGAAAAATAACCTAAACGATTACAAACTCCTAAAATTTTTAATCGATTTCTCGTGAGAATCGTTTAAACTGGTTACCGATATTGCAGTTCACATCACTATTTACGTTGCGATGACATGTGTCAAATATGATCTATTATTTTGTGACGACTTTAATCCTATGCGTGCGACCTGCGTAATGATAGTGTCGTTGCAATGTGACTTGTGTAATGTCTTAGTGTGCGTTAGTTGTCAGGTAAGTTTGTGGAATTGAAAGATGTGTGATAAAGCGTGTTTTATTTTAAGTTTGGACTTTCTGTAGTGTCATTGAATTATTTTTTTTTCTTATTTAAGAAGTGTTCCTTTAATTTGTACTTAATGTTTCTTTCATTAATTTCCTCCTTTAGTTGTTTAGGCAACACATTAATTAGGGAAGGTACTTTGACATTCAGCTTATTTTTGCCGTAGAGATTGGTATAAGACGGCACTACAAGTCTACCCTCGCGCTGTCGACGGGTTCTTATGACTCCGCTATAGATTACCTGCCAATCCTTAACAAAGTACTGTTCAGCAAGTATACAATATTTGACATTTTCATGAACTGGTAATACTTTGCAAAAGTTGAATAAACCATCGTTGTTATTTATAAATTGATATTTAACTTTATCAGGAACAATAGTTTTCAATAACCGTATCTGTAGCTCATAGATCCTGTCCAGATGCGTCTTTGAAGTTAAACCGTAACTGCTTAAACCGGACTCCACCAGATAAGTAGAAATATTTTCAAGTCTTACGTTAGGTGCCCGCGAGTGCTTTTTAGTGTGCCTTTGAGTGCCCGCGACAGCCCGCGAGTGCCCGAATTTTTGATGTTACATTACATGCGAATGCTCTTCGATGAAGGAGACAGTATTATAATATAATGTTCTAAAACGAATCTTGTAATGTTACACTACAGGTGAATGTTCGCGGTGAGGGAGCGCTCTAAGCGTAAAAATGGCACATGTTCTATGGTTTTCAACTATCATTAACTAGTTAGGTACTATTATTGACACAAACATCTAAAAACAGACTGAGGCTAAGTGAAGAAAAAACTTTCATGGATTTCTTACAATGCCAAGGGAAAAAAAACAAACAACAAAAATCGACAACATGCACATAAACTCGTAAAGTCTGCTGGTTCGTTCTGTAGTTCAGTTGGGAGAGCCTTTCGCCCCGGTCGAGTAAACAGTCGCAGGTTCGTATCCCGCCGAACGGAAGGAATTTTTCAATATATTTGTTCAATCTTTCAATCAATAATAGCACCAAACTAGTGGAGTAATTTCCACAAAAATTATATGAATATTATAGTAGTAAAAACATCATGATATTCAATAAAATAAATATCGTTAGGTATTGTTTCAAGCCTTACTTTCACCAGTATATGTTTCAAAGCTTGAGATTCCCTTCTAATGTTATTTATATTCGTACGCATTCTCCTTGAAGCAGTCTTGAGTTTCATCACAAGTTCGGGGTCTGGAGTTTCATACTCAATCTCGTCTTGAATCTTAGCAAAACCACGTAGGGTGTATTCTAGAGTGGCGTCTAGTATGTACACCTGCTGTAGATGCGCTCCTAGTGAAGTTAAACAGTCTAATACACTGAAATAAAGAAATATCTTCATTACAATGGGCACAAGAGCTTATGCAAGATTTTTTGAAAATTATGCAGGGTATGAAAAAATATTTTAACTTCCCGTTACCAAACGCAGCTGATCAGACTAAAAGCTTTTCATGTTAGTCGATATCGCGGATAATTACTTGTATTTTTTACACCATGTGAAAAGCTTTTTTGAGTGAGTTGTCGCCAGCACGTAGACAGGCCGTATAGGCCGCAACCCAAGTACATCGATCGGTTCACTGTGAATTTCAGGGCTCGGAAGACCCGTTATACATTTGTTACCCGTTGCACCTTACGATCATTCTGCACTGACATTAGTAGAGCGGGCAACAGCAAAGTCATTGACAACGCTAATAAAGTTTCGTATTTAATTGTTAAAAAATATATCAGTAAGTATTATGATAACTTATAGATGCGGCAACAGCGTTCGGAAATGTTCGTGGTTTCAGAGTTATCATGTTAATAACTACATCCACACCTCTTCAAGGAAAGCGCAATAACATAATAATGAGTTACCATACTTCTCTTACTATACTATGGCATTGACAACGAACCTAATTGTAGTTCCGCGAAAAATATGCAAAATGTGCCTGAACCTGAAGCGCGATTCTAGTAACCGGGTTTCTTCAAGTACGTCAATGGTATAGTTCAAAATCGTTCATAATTCGTGTAGTGGTGATATTGAATGAAATATCTGTTGGTGTTCAATAATATTTAACTGTATTTGTAATGGCTTCGATTTCTGTTAAAGCAAAAATACTTAATTAAGGCTCAGGGCATCTGTGTCTCGATATCAAAAATAAAATGATGTAAGATTTAATTTTAATTTAGAGCTATTAAATTAGTTAACGCGTGACGCTCAATCATTTTGCATTAGTATACGGTATACACGGTATGCATTTGTATAATGAGTAAATTTATGAGGAATTGTCAAAATTTTACAGCAGGAACTAAAATTAAGTCAAGTTCTTTTGGTACTGGTATCGAAAGAGACACAGCAAGATGCACTGAACTTTTATTTTATTTTTATTGAATGTCAAATTGGAGGATGGCAATCAAACACTTATTAAGTAAAAGCTTTCTATAATCGTCCATTTCCCAATTAAACTGTAGAGAAAACGCGGCATTTAGATAACAAATTTTATGTAACCTCAGCGCAATGTGGAACAAACATTATTCAGAAGTAGCAGGCCATGTGGGCGGCACGCGGGACACGCATTTTTTTTTCACAGCACACCACGCCTGATTTTAAGGAACTTATAGCAGGCTATGTGGGCAGCGCGTGGAACACATATTTTCACGCCACGTCAGATCTTATGTAACTTTTGTGGCAGGCCATGTGGGCTATCAGCGGGACACCTTCAAGCTTGATCTGCAGGCCGCGCGTTACCCCACCAAAAACAGACGTATTTTTATATTAAAGAATTCCGTAATCCCATTGGTTGACCATGAAAAATTCTACTAATCCCCAAAAAGGGACCCATTTTATGTGAATTATGTTATGGTATTGGTACCGTTGGTACCTCTTTCACCAGTCCATGATAGGTTGTCACCACTAGAGACGAATACTTGATAACGGTCTGGATCAGTTGTTAACAGAAGGTCCAAACAGTTGGCTGTGTTCGCCGACATCTGATCACGGGTATACTTATGCTGTCGGTCTGCTGACGCGACCTTGCTCAGGACTAGAAAAATCGAAAAAAATTATGGTACGCCGGCGGCCCACATGCCTTGCTTGGTTAAATTCGAAAATACATAGCGGCTTGCTGCACTCGATGTTTTTGTGGGTGGCTAGCGGCCCACGTGTTTTGCTGGTTAAGATTCGAAGAAACATAGTGGCTTGATGCATTTGGATTTTTATGGGCGGCTGACGTCCCACATGGCTTACTGGCTAACATTCGAAGACACATAGTAGCCTGCTGAAATCAATATTTTGTGGGCGGCCGACGGCCCACACGGCTTGCTGGTTAACATTCGAAGATACATAGAGGCCTGCTGTAGTTGAAGTTTTGTGGGCGGCCGGCGGCCTACGTGGCGCTGAGAGAGTTAAAATTACTTAGTATGGACATAACATCTGAAAAATTACTGTAAAAAGGGTAAATATTACTTTAATATAGCTAGATAACATGAAAAAGAACTTTTATACATGTAGAATGCATTAACAAGAGAAGTATAAAAAGAACGAAAATACTAATAGGTCAAACGAACAAAGTGCAAAAAGACAATTTTGTTAAAATGTTATCCTAATGACCCTGGGCTAATACTAATGTAAACTTGTTCTAGAAATCCATGAGAGCAGTTATAGGAAAGTGAATAACTCGCAGATCAATATTTTTAGATGAAAGAAATCTTTTGGAAAATTCTTTAAATAAAGATTAAGAGAGCACTGGAATGAGCATGAACAGTGAGTGATGGAAACGAGCAAGAAAGTGAAATAACCATTAATCGAATTTTAAAAACAGGAGGCAGGTTGTGATAGAGTATCAGTAGAGATGTTGGATGGAAGAGACTCAGTGGTCAGTATACTGTACTATTACACGTAACATTACCAAAACTTGTGTTTTTTTAAGTAAATGGACTTGCTCTTGACCGCGATGGAACGAGCTCGCACAGAAGATACCTATTCAGTTGCACTTTAAGGGTGAAGCCAGACGACCGTAATATTTTGATTTGAGTCGGGTTCCTTGAGTTGCCTCATTTACGCTACATCCTGTTTCATATTCAAGTCCCACAAGCCAGACCTGACGACGCAAAATTAGTAGTACTTCCGTCGCACTGTGTGACGTGTTTGTGCGGGTGGAATGAGGGAAAAATGTATTGGCAAGTATTTTACAAATTGATCTGGATTAACACATATACTTTCATATAGTATATGAAACGACCCACACTTTAATCTTTAGTAGATGTACCCAGCTTCTTATTTCTTTTTCTAACCTCATCTAATGCTATATAAATGCACACTATTTTTAATGGATCCATTACACTATATGACGCACACCTGTACAAACGCTTAAAAGCAACTGAATAAAACGCGTTCGTCTGGCGCCTCAACAGAATTTCAGTCGAACGTGAGCTACGAGACTCAAAAAACGCGATTCACAAGTAACAAAATTACGCTCGTCTGGCCTCACCTTTAAGATACTCGGGTTGTACGTGCTAAGAAACACAGTCGCAGACAGGGAGTTTCATTCCTGAGCTGTGCATATAATAAAAACATGACGAAAAGTGCTTAGTAGACCTAAAGGGAATATCCACCATGTATGGATGATATTCTGCAGTACGTCTGGACGTCCGATGATAAAAGGGGGTGGGCGGGATAAGCTGATGTTCCTCTGTACAAAAGACAAGAGTCGCAGTAAGTATCAGTCTACTTAGTATAGTTGGAAAACTGTATGCATAGGTTTTTTAAGAGTTGTGAATGAAACCGAAGAGCAAGTATAGGACGTACAGCGGGATTCAGGAAACGAAGAGGATGTAGGATCAAGTCTTTAAGATGCACAGTCGAAAAATTCTTGGTATAAAGTCAAAAACTCTAATACGTCTTTGTAGACTTGGAAAATTCTTATGACAGGGTAGTGAGGAAAGGGCAGTAGAAAGCTTATCAATGTAGCATTGCATTATGTGTGAGCAGCCATCTGATTCAAGCATTGCAATATCTTTACAAGCATACACAGAATGGTTTACCATTCAAGGTATTAGGCAGGGCTGTGTAGCGTCTCCGTGGTTGTTCAACCTGTTCATAGACAATTGTTTGTGAAATCTGAAAGAGATGATTGAAAATTAAGAATAAATTAGTTACTTGTCAAATGTGTTCTTTATGCCGATTATTAAGTGATTCTAGCCTCGCAGAATAACTGCAGAAGACGGTAACAGTTATGCAGGAAGCGTTTGAAAAAAGGAAAAGAGGTGAATGTGAGCGAGGCGAAGGTGATTGAACTGAATGAAAGCGTTACAGACGCATTCTATTAGAACTGGTAGCGAGAGGCTCGAACAAGAGAAATTTATGTATCTCAGTTTGGTAGGTCAATGATCTCAGTAGTCTAAGTATGGAGAGATGGTAAGTGTGACTTATGCGAGTTGCTCTTCTTTAAAAGGTATTCAGAAGCGTACCAAGTGGAAGTTCATGTTTTCTGCCTACGTCAGTGGAAGACAGGCATATGTGGTATTTATGTAAAATTAACTGTTGAATGGAACCAAAAGTCATCACGAATTTTTACCACACTATTTTATTCAACTACCTAATTCACAAAAAATATGCTCAAAAATTATACTCTATCACATCAAATATATTGAAATATTTATATAACTGCAATATTAATTTTATTGAATACCATGATGTTTTTACTACCATGATATTCCCGTATATTTGTGAACATACTCCACTAGTCTCTATTATTATTATTGACAAAAAATCGAATAGACATGAAGAAAAATTCCTTCGAACCAACTGTACTAGATATTAACTGTTATATATTTATAATTTATCAAACGCCAGTGGTAAAGGTAAAAAAATATCACTCAAGCATATTTCGTTTGTTGATATTTTGAAAATAGCAGTTGTGATTAAGTACAATGCCTATATACTTTCAAACTCTATAATAATAAATAATAAACTTGTCGTCGATCGTGATAAAACGTGCACACAGAAGAAATATAATATATTTTTTTAATAATGGACACACTCATAGTCCTGCACAAGGAAAACCCTGTATCGCAGGCACCATGGACACACACATAGACAACCATAAATTACATCCAAACTCACGAGAGAAATAAATACAGGCCATACAAATATTTCTCGATCGAACCCGCGACCTCTGCGTGGCCGTCCAGTATGGTAGCCATTCGGCCACGGATGCAGTTATTAGCACATAATATAGCAATAATATGACAACCTTAAAGTCTACATCCCAAATAATTTGTGCCTAAAACCGTATCAATTAACGATAATAAGTCTTATAAAAATAAATATTTTGGTTTTAATAATCTTTATTATGATGTTTTTGTTAGTTGCGAGTTGTCCTCTAAACGATAACATCTTTTAGGATTCCGTAACCTAAAAATAAAAAACGGATTATGGTGGTGTACGTCGGTGTATGTACATCTGTATAAGGCAGATATTAATTAGTTACTAATTTCACCAAGGACTTGCCTGCACGCATTTACGGTGGGTGAAAGTTCGGAAATGTTTTTTTTCTTATATAAGCAGGATGGGTCGCAATTTGAAAGTGGAGCAACTAAGTGGGACATCACATGAGGGTTTGATTGACACATTCCAATATATATTCTTTAAATGTTAATAACTATGCAATTTTTAACATATTGACATAGATGTTAAAAAAATACCAGATTTCTTGAATATAACCATTATTACTAACGGTCCAGAAGCCGAGGTACCACACAGAAATCCATGAGCTATCCCCAAAGGCTCTTGTTGTTTTAACCTTGACAAATGAATTGGTCAGTCAATTAATCTATCTAATAGTTGGTACGTGCATAATTAAAATAATAATTACCTGTAGTTTTCAGATTTGCAGGCGTATAAACCGGCTACGCTGTCCAATCTCCAGCCTCTTAGGTGGAACTTTCGAAGTCCGAGCAACAGCCTCTGTCGCTCAAACGGCATTTCTATCCCAAGATCGATCATACTCTCTTCGTCCAAAAGAAGGAATGTTTTAAGATCTATGCCGCTTTCCGCAATGAGAGGCCATAGTCGCTCGCAGTTCATTCCATAAAGAAGACGCGAAATCTCGGCTGTGTAGTCAACTCTGTAAACGTACAAATATAGATTAACAATATCCATATAGCTTACCTCATTTCTGCCGCCAAGCAGTAATGTGAGCATTACGGCGTTCCAGTTTTAAAAAGGTGCTGGTGAAATTTTAGGCACATTGGACTTGTCAACTTGTCTCAGGGTGATGATTGCACTTGCAGTGGCAGTGCTCGTCACGCCCGTGCCCGCCGCATGAACAGACGTGTCTCGTCACTTGGTAATATCAAAAAACATCTTTTTTCATTGGTTTCAAGTATATTTATGTTTAAATATATTATACTTCAGGGGTACGAGTAGTATATAATGTCATAACAATGACTCTAAAATTGAACTTCGACACACGCTATTCCGACAATTTGTTACATCGACATGATTTTACTCAGACATTACGCTACTCCGACAATATGTTACTTCCACATTATTTTACTCAGACACTACGCTACTCCGACAATCTGAGAAGGCTTAAAAACTGGCCCAGAGCATTCTCCACCCGATACTGGACTATGCAGATGTTTGCTACCCAGATTTGTCAGTAACTCTGCTCAATAAATTGGAACGGCTCCAAAATATGTGTGTTAGGTTCATCTTCGGACTACGTAAATTTGACCATGTCTCCCAATTTCGCGCACAAATTAAATGGCTGCCCATCCATCGGCGTAGAGATCGTCATATCCTTTCACTTCTCTATTCAATTCTGTTCTATCCCTTTACGCCTTCTGATCTTAAAGATCGCTTTACTTTCCACTCTTCTACACTCTGTCGTCCCGTTCGCTTCTCTGATACTCTCTTACTTAACTTGCCCTCTCATACCTCTAACTTTAATTCCAACTCTTTTACCATTTCTGCGATCAGATTGTGGAATTCTCTCCCTGAATCGATTCGACGATCCCCTTCTCTTGATTCCTTCAAACAACGTGTCCTTCACACTTCCTCAATCGAATCCTTGACACTTCCTCAACTCCTAAATTTCGTCTGTCCTCTACTATCCTTTCATTTATTTCCTACATTTATACTTAATTTTTCTTTTTCCTTTAAAAGTATATAAACATTTAATATTATTGTGTATTTTTTGTTATGTATGTATTAATAATAGTATGTATGTATACATATGTATATCTATCTATGGATATGTATATATTTTTATTATTACTTATTATGTAGTGTACTTATGATGATATTCTTTGGTTGCACCCCTTTTGCATATCCGAAATGTCTATCCTAAGGTTGCCTGGAAGAAATTGCTAAATAGCAATAAGGCCGCCTGTTGCACATTGACTTACTACTACTATTATACTTAAGCTATTGTATTGTATTTTAATTGTAATTTTATATGCAATAACGAATATTTCATTTCATTCATTCATTCATTCACTCGGGTAAATTCATCGGTGTTTTGTAGAAAGGGCGAACGCGCCATTTAAAAAAAAATATGGGGAGCGTGTTTTAAGTTTTAACGACTGTTTTAAAATATTTACCACCTGATTTAAAATTAAATTTTGGATTGAATTAAACTTAAGTTTTAAAACAGTCATGAAAAACTAAAACTTGCTCCCCGGAAAATTTGTTCAAAATGGCGCTTTCGCCTTTTCCAGAAAACATCGACGATATTGGCTTGTTTTAGACCCTCGATAAAAAAAAATATACTAAAAAAATATTATATAGTGTATTTTATTATATTTTAATTTAATAATTTTTTGTTACACTTTACATAACTAATAAAAGAATTTTTCGATTATATGATTTTGTTTTCTTTTTGTTATATTGATCAGTATATAATAAGAAACCATTTCTTACATGGGTTTGAAATGATGATTTTTCTTATCTGAGTACAAAGATTTCTTTAAGAAACATGTCGTCTGTGTTGTCGAAGTAGCGTAGTGTCTGAGTAAAGTAATGTCGAGGTAAGAAATTGTCGGAGTAGCGTAATGTCGGAGTAAAATCATGATGATGTGTTTTAGGGTCTATAACAGACTATATATAAATTTTATTTTAATTATATTATATAAAAAAAAATTATTAGAACCTTGTCACACAACTGCTCTTAAAATATGGGACAAAATTAAATCAAAGTCTGTCCGTATCATTGTCGGCGCTATGAAGTCTTCACCTATAAATGCTCTCCAGGTTGAGCGTGTGGAACCCCCTGTCTCCCTAAGAAGCGGATAGATTTATTTACAAAGTTGAGCAACTATCCCCTCATCTTCTCCTATCTAAACTCCACAAACTGTCTGATCTAGCTAGGACTTCTAAGTAATGGCAAGTCAAAGATATTCCTTGCATTCTTAAAAGTTATCAAAAATGTATTAATATTATTTCCCCAATCTTCCAAACTGATAAATATACCTTTTTTTCCTGTTCCTATGATGCAATAATATATAAACCTAAAATAATACTGGATTTTGGTATTTACAAAGATTCTCCTGCGGCAGACCGGCAGTTTAATAACAAAAACATAATTTTTTCAGACTCAAAAAGCTGTTTGCAGGCTATTTTGTCAAATCAATTTGTTGCTAAAACAAAATACCATACTATCCTAAAGATCTAGGAAGTTTTACATTAATGTCATCGCAACAATTTACAAGTTGTGTTAGCGTGGGTACCAGGTCACTGTGGGATCCAAGGTAATGAAACTGCAGACATGATGGCGAAAAATGCCATCCAAACAGGTTGTCTTACTCATTATAAGACATACACTTACTTATGACCTCCTGCCTTTAGCTGCCAATGATACGTTTTCCTCGTGGAGCGCAAGTGGAGCAAAAGTACACTCAGTAAGGGCTAATATTTCGCCGACATCCAAACATGTATCCCCAAAAAGCCTTGGTTCTTTAGCCATAAAGGATTTAGTAAGACTGTTACGTCTACTTTACAGTATGCCGACTTCTAATTGGTTATGCCTTCACCCCGGTCCATCTGGCAAAACTAGGAACACGGGATAGCTCAATTTGGGAATGCGGCCTGGATGAAGGCACCCCAGACCATATTTTTCAGCTGCCCTACCAGAACGTGGTCTATTTATGATAGTCTGCCACCTTCTATTCTTCGCTCCGTAAATTTCAAGTTTCTGTTACATGTTTTTACAAATACCCTCTTAGAATTAATAACTGATTTTATTATATTATAACTTAAATTATAAAACTTATTTATTTAAATATTTGTAATGGTGATGGTATATCGTGTTATTCTGTATTGTTCCTGAAGCCGGAATAGAGTAAAGAGCAGAGTTAATTAATTAAACATCTAAAAAACAAAAGTGTAACTCTCATGACTGACATGACTGGCAAAATTCTACAAAAGAAGTCAGAAACTTAATAATAATCTCAGTACAGAGTACTAAAAAAACCGACCTCAAAAGTACGTGGAATTTATATAATTACCAAGTTTTATTGAAATCGGTTACCGGAAAGTGCGCAAACCCGGATTCATCCCCTAGTTCGCCACTATACGGGACTTGACATAAGAGATAATAAAAATCGGTTCTCACTACTCAAAGTATATTGAAAGAGAAAAACGCCTTAAATTGCAGAATAGCAAAATCAACCACTAAAATAATTGCTCCTTATAATAAAATTTAGGCGCTATTTATATATAAAAATGAATCTTCATGCGTGAACAGTCATCCTTAGAGGTGGATGGTTTTTTTCAAAGTTAAATGGGACCAATATGGAGGTACCCTCTTTCCAACTAAACAAGAATCATGAAAGTCGGTTCACAAATACCGGAGTTATCGCGTAACATACATACAAAAAAAAATATACAGTCGAATTGAGATCCTCCTTTTTTTAAGTCGGTTAAAAATAGAATAGAATAGAAATTGATTTTATTTCGTATGGAATATTATGTTGTTTTTTATATATTATTATTATTTTCCTTTGTCTATTTTCGTTCTGTCTAAAAACTATTATTGTGTGTGTGTTCATCAAAATGTACACACAAATATTTTTTTAATGTCACAAAACCGATTTGTCGTGTAGTCCAAGTATGTATGTCAAAGTCTCTATTTTGGATCTCAATTTACTTTAATACTTTTGATCGCACAACCTTGGGATTTTCTTTGCTTGCTTTTCACATGATTAACATTTCTTTTACTTTTGCTTGTTGGAAACACTTCTCTTCGAATGTGGCACTATTAAGTTCCGCGCCTATACATGGTGTTAAACCTTCAATAGGCAATCTATATCAATAACTACGAACAAATTAAAGCAGATATCTTTCCACAGTCCAAATTAAGTATCAAAAAAGATTTAATTCAACAGGAACCACTAAGTAATACCCATGAGCTAGTAAGCCATAAAAAAAACTTACGTTTTTCCTTCATATAGTCCAGGATAAAGATCTAGCCAAGATGACGATTCTTTTTTAGCAGAATAAGTAGTCTTTTCAGAGTCTTCAGTTTCTGGTTCAGTCTTTGAATTCTTATTCAATATCTCAATTATGTTTTCATAGTCATGAGAACTGGCAATGTCCAATGGAGTTCGGCCGGATTTATCAACCTCCGATAGTCGAGCGTCGCGTTCAATTAGCATCTCTAAGATTTCAGGCTGTTTGTGATGAACAGCCCAGAACACAGCCTGTAAAGTCAATGACTTAATAAAATTCATGTCTATCGAAAGTCAATACCACGCGATAAAAGTTAAACAAACTTAGGGACTGTAGAATATTAAATATAAGTAGTAGGGAGAGCAAAACAGTAGTAGAGATCGCACGTCAGTTTTTACATGTTCATATAGTCGGTGTTTGTAGAAAGGGCGAAAGCACCATTTCTATGAATCTGAACGAGAGCGCGTTTTAGTTTTTCACAACTGTTTTAAAATATTTACGTCCTGTTTTAAATTAAATTTTAAAACTTTTGGTGTTTAATAATAATTTTTCAACATGGCTGCCATACAAACTTTTTTTGGCGGCAGATAAAAATTTGCTCTAATTCTAATGAAAATCGGCATGTGGGGATCTCTATGGGTGTTTGATAATAATATGCGGTCTAAATTTATTTTTTGTTATTTTTCTATATGGGTGCCATATAAGCGCTTTTTTTACAATTATAACTTAGAGTAAAAATTTAGATTTTCGCCGTTTTTCGATATGGCCGCCATTTAAGTATTCTTTTCTCGATGGCTGTTGGAAAAACTTACTTTGCTCGGGCTGAAAATTGCCATGAAAAAAATTCTAGAATTGCCTGATAACAATTTGCGGAAAATATATTTCGCAAATTTTAAATATGGCCGCCATTAATGAGCTATTTTTATTTTTTAAAACAAAGTCATAAGTGCCGAGACCGTAGGCTGATGTCCAACAGAGGGCGAAGCCCGAAGCGGCGGCACGGCACCGTACGTAGGTAGTATATGGAGGCTCTATTACGAGTATAAGGGTCGTATTCCAGAACTCTACTCAATGGTCAAGTCGGATTTGAGCAGACTTGAGTATGATTTCAAGCACTGGAAATTCGACCCTAATGGCAAGGACTTGATGTATGATTTCTAGTGCTTTGAATCATACTCAAGTCCTGACTTGAGCACTGAGTAGAGTTTTAGAATAAGACCCTTAGATCTCACAATTGATGAAATTATAAGGCATGCTTCCCAATGTAGTGGAAATGAGATACTTACAGCATTATTGCATCTCGACCATCTCTCTGTTAGATTCTTGTTTCTTGGAATCTTTGCCAAAGAGAAGTATTTAGGGGAAAAAAATCAAGACAATCACACCAAATTTCTGGTCTCAAATTAGGGAATTGCCTGTACTATGAATACCAGAATAACGTTAACTCTGAGGGCAATACCCAGACCAGAACCAACTTATAAATATTCGTTGTCTAAATTGGTCCAAACCAGGAATAGAATCCAAAACTTCCTCATCAAGCGCCTATAGTATTAACCACTGTGCCAGCAAAGAGCATAAACACACCCCGTAATCTAAAAGCGACCACGCGCCGCAGGCCGACCCCGACCACACTGTAGTGTGCGATACAGGGCTCTTAGACTCATGAGTGCAATGGTACAGTAGATTTGCCGTAAAAGACAAACTATCATCATATATGAAGGAAGATGTTAGTTTTGTAACAGTAATTGTAGATATCACCAGACAATAGTTACTTACAGTCCACCCCTGCTGATCCCTCATTTCCATATTAGCATTGCTATCAAGCAGCTTCCTTACGACGGCCACTCTTCCATTGCTAATTGCTCTCATGAGGGGAGTCTGCCCGTACTTGTCTCCTATGTTCAAAATGCTACCCTTCTCAATGAGGTTTAAAATGATGCTGTAGATGGTATCGTTGTTTGCGCTGCTATTTGAACATGCTGCCATTATTGGTGTTACAGAATCTGCAAATTTTACACAAAGTAATATAAAAAATCAGAACAAGAACTGGTTGGACTATGTTATAATGGAGTTCATCTGGATGAATACCATCATAACACCCGAGGCATTGGGTAAATAACAGGTGCAAAATGTGAGTGAGACAAAGACAAATAGTGAATAGCTTTAGAATGAATTATGTAAAATAGCAATAATTGGTTGCACAAGTTTGGAATAGATTATATACAAATATAAAAAGTTGAATAAAAACTAAGAGCTTATGCACAGGCGTATTTTTTACGCGCGGACGACGCGCGTTTAACGCGCCATAAGGGCTCAATAAGAATGAATACAAAAGTTTACTGGCAGCGACTGAACCGCGATAGCGCGCGTCATCTGCGTGTTTAAATAACTTTCATTATTCAATAACTGCTTAATATGCAATAAGGTGTATTTCAAAATTTATCTACCTGCATGTAAATTAGGATCAGCTCCCAAATCCAAGAGAAACTTGACAATCTTGTCTTGAGCATGAAAGCAGGCATGGATAAGAGGAGTCCAGCCGCTGTCTAGCTTCATGTTTACAACATTGTGCAAGTCTGGAATGAAGATATACAAATAGAATTTAGTTTCTTGTTGTCTAAAACCTCGAAAAGACACTATATGCACAATAACACCAAAGGGGTTTGCAGATAGGTGTATGTTTAATTTTGAATTAATCCTATGACATTCTGTTGCAACAAATACCACCCTTTATACCATACATACCAAGTCGGTATTAAAGACTTTGCATCAATTAGAACAGATAATTTAAGGAGCGTCGGAAAAAAGCAATAAGTCACATTTTACTTGTCTTCTTTTTTAATGCTAAATGGTAATTTTTGTATATTTCTATGAACAATTTACCCAACCTGAACTGCTAAATCCCCCTTAAAAATGTTTCATATGCATGGATTTGTAAACAAGTAACAAATCTATTCAACAAGACTAGACAAAACAAGAATCAAATTTTATTGGTTTTTGTTTCGAAGCTCCTCATTTAGAATATTTTGATAAAATTTTGATTTAAATTTGTGGAGACAAATAGAGCATCACGTTAAATAATGCAATAACTAAATTTAAATTGAAGTAACCTTTTATTGGCAGCCTATTAAAATAATATTGAAATTACAAGAACTTTACAATTTAGTTCCACCCTCACCGTTCCCGTGTCGGACTACTAGAAAGTCCAGAACACACCAACCTTATGTCATTAATACCATCTGTTCGCACAAAGGGCAAATATTTTGCTATGTGTCCAGGTAAGGAGTGGAATTCACCATGTCAGTGTTTCTGGAAAGCTACAATTTAGGGCTATTCAAGGCTAAAATGAATAGGCATTTACTAGACAAATATATAACATTATGGGCCACATTGACTAAACATCAGACAAATTGCGATGATGTGTGAAGCACTCATCAATTTTACAAAAAAAACTTATAGTCTTGAGTCACACCATGAAAAACAATGGAGCCAACAGAGATAAATACATAACATAACAACTAACCACACTGAACGATTTTCTCAACAGCACTGATGTCGCCATTAATAATAGCGTCTTGTAGTTCGATTTCTATCTTCTTTCTTACATTGTGTTGCTGATATGGCAACGGCCTTGCCTGAAATTAGGTTCTCTATAAAATACAAGGTACAGGTATTTTTGCATACAATTTATAGAACATACAGACCAAAACTGTGTGTGTAACAAAAAGCAGTGATTTTATGAAAGATTGTGTCCGTTTTTACCTAATATGAGTCAAATTATTTTATTTAACGCGCCATAAGGGCTCAGTAAGAATGAATACAAAAGTTTACTGGCAGCGACTGAACCGCGATAGCGCGCGTCATCTGCGTGTTTAAATAACTTTCATTATTCAATAACTGCTTAATATATAAATAATATTTAATTTGTTAAATAAATTTTTAATTCTTTATTGATCTCACAGGGTAAAATTATAGCTGGACAGAAAAGTAATGAAAACAAATGACTGCGACGGGATGCGCGTTCATATTTCAGTAAGTCTTACCGGTTTCATGTTATATCCATAATCATCACTTTCTGAGTCTTCATCGGATAACCCAGCCGGGCGAAACTGAGCCATTTCGGAATTCACGTAGGCCTAAATTGAGTTTTCCCTCTTTTACAAAATTAATGTTACTGCTTGAAACACTACATGTCATGCCATAAACAAAACACTTTTTTTGTTCTATTCCTCCAAAAAGTACAGGCTAGGGTCAAAGACCATACTGCCCCATAACATAAGACTTTAATTGTTATTTCTCTTTAAAAGTCAATGCTCTTTAAGTTTATTTGTAAGTCAATGTCTTTAAGTACAAATTTCTCAAAGGACAATGTAGAGATAGTATCTATAATACACAGGGCATCACGTTTAGTTACGTTAGGACATAACGTCATGAGTAAGCCCATAGCCCACAGACCACATAAAACATTAAACAAAAGAAATAGCATTGCAGAGTTACGCAATAGGCCTGCTGGTCTGTGTCAAACACTGGAAAAAAATAAAAGAATGGAGCTGCCCTAACTACAGAATCAACGTGCATATAACCTAAATTTGAAAGTTACAAATGGCGGATTTCTTTAATGTTGTACCAAGGTTGTACCATAATCTATCGATAAGTCATTATCGACATGCAAATGTATGGCTTGAATGTTGAAACTGTTTTTTGTTTGTTTGTTTAGTTTACTGTAACCAAAGTATGCCTAAACAAACACAAGTCTAATAATTTAATCTCGAGTGGTATATTATTATAAATGTCAACACACATTTTTAAACTTTTTTTTTAATTTATTTTCAAGATTACAGCTGGTAACATGCAGGCTTTAAAAAAATAGTCATTTTTAATAGTCAGGATCGTAATCCAGAACTGTACTCAATGCTCAAGTCAGGATTTGAGCAGACTTGAGTATGATTTCAAGCACTGGAAATATGACCCTAATGGCAAGGACTTGAGTATGATTTCTAGTGCTTTGAATCATACTCAAGTCCTGACTTGAGCATTGAGTAGAGTTCTAGAATACGACCCTTATGAGTCTTGTTTAATCTAAATTGAACATAAAATTATTTGTCAATAAACCTAATGATGGAATAGCATTGTCATGTAATCTAGTGACATTCAAAGTTCTGTTAAAATTTGACTCTTCAAAATGAAGCGAACAAATAAAGATGGTCTTTGATCCAATGTTTATATTCGGCAGTCCTATGATTTCCAACCATTCTTGCTTCCTTTTTTCATTTGTAGAAAAATTTGAAATAATAAAAATAATTATAATAAAACAATAAAAATCTCGTTGTGAATTGTTTTAATAACAGAATATCGATAATATGTATGCTTACAAGATCAACACTATCTCAAAATAATCGTTAACAACAATCATCAAAATATACAAACAAATAGGCAATCTAAAGTAACAAAAGCAAAATATGGCAAGATTTATAAATAAACTATTTAAATAAGTCTAATTACATGAAATATTTGGACTATTGTGTGATTTATAGACAAAAAAATAACACATGCCTGTGCAATGTAACATTCGATTGATTTGCACTTTTTCTAAAGCCACATCCCTTAATGCTGCAGCGTTGCATTTTTATTAATACCTAACTATTCTCACTGTCAATCTTTTTGTCCAATTTAATTATAATACATGCGAATAATTCAATAGTACATTTGGAAAAACATTTGTTTTGATATTTGTTGTACTTCCCTTTGACAACGGTATTATGTACCTCATGTACTGCGAAATGGACACGGTTGGCATTTAAGATGACGTTACGTATGTTCGATTCCCGTGTTTCGTTTTTTTGTTGTTTGTTTTGTTTTTCTGTGCAAATTCACTTTTCGTAATTATCATGACATGGGAGCAGTGCACATGAGTCAAACACGAGCGTTGGGCTTAGACTGGGTCGAGGATGATTCAAATGAAACAACTTCGTCTATTTATTCCTTAAGTGTGGCTATATCTTTCTAATTTGTGAGGGTGACTGATATTCAGTTGGTAGTGGTAGAACATTTATCGACTGCAATCACTAGCTACTTGCAAGCGGGCAACACTTTTGTGCAATGAATTGTCATTTTAATCCGTCATATAAAAGGCAGACTATAGACATGGGGAAAGCGTTACATTTCTATCGTATAGTGATAAATCACCGTGATTTTGTCACGACTGTTACTTCCGTGACTTTGTCACGCCTATAACTTACATCACGATATACGGTTTTAGCCAGCGGCTTCTTTCTAATACTTATAGCCGTTTTTATAAAATGATTTAAGTTTTTACTCCCTTTGTAATAAGTTTCAAATCCATTCAACAAGTTGATTTAGTATTTAATGTAATTTTGTTTGTTACTTATTTTATGCGAATCTTTGGATTTTAAGAAATAGCAATAAAGTGTAATGTAATTATATATCTAGTAAAATACACAAAGTAGATTATACATAAATATAAAATACCAACTCTTCTTATATCTAACAAATATTCAAAAATATTTTACTTTGCTAATAAATAGATTTATAGTAACTGCTGCAGATTTTTTTCATCCGCCTTTCCTTGTAGTAATAAGCACCTACGACCCTTGTGAGTGAGCAAAGAAAGTCGTCCTATCTCACTCACTCCCACCGCCGAAATTGCCCAATTATCCGAACTACAACGACTGGCGCGCTCAGTCACCACGGAACGGAGATCGCACATTGTATCAAATACGTATGTCGTGATGTGAGCGACGGGGATAGCTATTGGAACGGAGGAACACCTATGTGACTTTGGAACGTCGTTCCTTCGGAACGAGTCACGGTGATAATGTTTGTGTTGATTTTATTATATTAGGTTTATTGTGCTCCAAATCTAAAGATTTAGGACTACGCAACGAGTCACTCCAGAGAATTTGTGGTACTACCATGAGACTACAATGACAGTTATCGCTAACGTCCGCGTAAAATGTTTGTACCTATACAAAACAAGCCCTGTACCCCACCTACGATGGAGCCGGGCTCGGCCTGCGGTGCGTGGTTGGGCTTAGATTACGGAGTGTGCTTATGCCCTTCGGGGGTAACAGTGGTTAGTGCTATGAGCAATTGGTGAAGAGGTTCCGGGTTCGACTCCCGATTTGTGCAAATTTAGGAAACGAACATTTCGAAGTTGGTTCTGGTCTGGGTATTCTGGGTATTGCCCTCAGAGATATCGTTATTCTGGTATTCATAGTACAGGATATTCCCTAATTTGAGAAAAGAAATTTGGTGTGATTGTCTGGTATTTTTTTCCCTAAATATTTATCTTTGACTTAGTTTCCAAGAAAAAAGAATGTAACAGAGAGCAGAGAGGACTCTAAAATTGAACTTCGACACACGCTACTCCGACAATATGTTACATCGACATGATTTTATTCAGACATTACGCTACTCCGTTAATATGTTACTTGGACATTACTTAGATACTACGCTACTTCGACAACACAGAAGAGATGTTTCTTAAAAAAATCTTTGTACTCTGATAAGAAAAATCATCATTACAAACCCACGCAGGAAATGATTTCTTATATCGGTTAATATAACAAAAAAATGAAGTGTGAGCGTTAAAAATTTCAAGTTACAAGCAATACGTGAGTGCATCACATATGATGCACGACCCTTTTGAAACTTATAGATTTTTTTTAATTTGCACATGTAAGCTAGATCGTTTTTATTTACTTGCACGTATGATTCACGAAAATAGAGACATTATGCACGTGGTACCGGGTGAATTTTTAACCAATGTTGCCAGATTGTCATAGTTAAAATAAAACACAAAAAATAATCAACATTTTTTTATTTCAAGTTACAAAATTTGTATAGGACTTACGTATATGGCACATGATAATACTCTATTTCTCTAAAGGATTCTCTAATTCTTCCATAAGATGATCTTCACCATCACTTTCTTCCAGAATTTTCCATATTTCTTCCGGCGCAGACAGCGAAATCGGTTTACCTCGTAGTTTTGAGCGTTTCATGATAAACGTCGACTTTGTGACACTTTGTATAATTTTTAACAATTTATAATAAACTTTCACTACCCTTTTCTATCTTTTCAAGGCATAGAATGAACAAAGAACACAGAGATTTAACAAAAAAACATCTAGGAAATGAAACTATTTTTCCGGATTTAAATTTGTTTTTTCAAACAAAGGGTTGTTTGAAAAAAGAAATATACTATATGTACATATAATATAATAACAAACCTTTCCGGAAAAATGGAAAAATAGTTGCATTTCTTATGTGTAACAATCGCGAAAACCTAAAAAAAACATCTGTCAAAATTACTATTTGAAACGTGCATGAATTATTACGATTATTGGATGCAGTAAAATTATTTTTTAAATAAAGAATAAAATTATTTACTAAATTTTATTTTTATTATAAAAAGATTAATTATAGAAAATACAAATTATAGAACTAAAATAATGAGCCAAATAAAATTAAGGAACTACCACGTGCGTGCATCATGTATGTGGCATCAAGTAAAGAACTCATACGTGCGTGCATCACATGTGTAGCACTTGGGAAAAACGTGAAAATGGGATGGGGGTTTACGAAAATGATTTTTCTGTCCATGAATGTAACAATATATACCAATTCCAACAAATTTGCACGTGAGGGGTCTATTTCTGATTTCGAGCTGCACAGGAAACTTGTTAAAATGGGACAGTATGGGGAAATCTAAAACCATATAAGATACAAAGAAACTATCTTAGGATCCATAAAGTCGTCTTTTTTGTGGAAACAATTTTAGCATAGTCAATTTTTTGGTCAAGCGTGAGTTGTCCATTAAAACGAATAAAATTGATCAAAATCTTTTTTGGTGCCGATCGACTCAGTTTCATGACGGAATCATTTCATTGTATAGGACGAAGAAAATCAGGACAGCAGAAGTTGATCAAAGTTAATAAAATGTTATTCATTGTGTATGAAATTTTTTTCATTAAATTTGACCAACTTTGCTGCCCCGATTTTTTCGTCCCATTTGTATGGGACGATATTGTTGAAATGATCCTTCATGACTCTGAGTCGATTAGCACTAAACAAAATTTTGATCAATTTTATTATTATTATTATTTTTTTAAATTAAGTTCCTAAGGCAGTTTTCTTGTATCTTCTATGGTTTTGGATTTCCCCATATTGCCCCATAAAAAAACACTCTGTATAAAGTGCAACTAAAAAAATTTCTTAAAATAAAACAAAGTATACTATTTCAAAATCCATTATCTTCCATTATCCATTTTCTTCCGTCTTCTTTTCTTTTTTTGTTGTATTGATCGATATAAGAAATCATTTCCTACGTGGGTCTGTAATGATGATTTTTCTTATCTGAGTACAAAGATTTTTTAAAGAAACATCTCCTCTGTGTTGTCGAAGTAGCATAGTGTCTGAGTAAAATCATGTCGATGTAACATATTGTCGGAGTAGCGTAGTGTCTGAGTAATGTCGAAGTAACATATTGTCGGAGTAGCGTAATGTCTGAATAAAATCATGTCGATGTAAATGTTGTCGGAGTAGCGTAGTGTCTGAGTAAAGTAATGTCGAAGTAACATATTGTCGGAGTAGCGTGTGTCGAAGTTCAATTTTAAAGTCAACAGAGAGACAGTCGAGATACAACAACGCTCTAACTATCCCCACTCATCATTTCCACTACATCGGGAAGTGTGCCTTACATTTTGAACAATTGTGAGATCTTGTACTCGTAATAGAGCCTCCGTATACTACCTACGTACGGTGGCGTACGTACGTTTCGGGCTTCACCCTCCGCTGGAACTCGACCTACGGTCTCGACACGTATGACTTTGTTTAAAAAAATTAACATGGCTCTTTAATGGCAGCCATGTTGAAATATGCCAAAAAGTAAATTTTTGACCGCAAATGGCGATAAACCAATTTTGACTACAAATTTTTATCCAGCACTGCTAGTGGTCTTGGCATACCAACTCATCACATGCTCTTCCGTCAGTTTTTTTTAACGAAAAGAAACACATATATGGCAGCCATATTAAAAAATGCCGAAGAAAATCTTTTGACCCCAAGTTATGTATAAGACTCCTAAATGCCTCCTAAAGGCATGCCAATTTTCAGCCGGATCGAAGCAAATTTTTCTTCGGCCGCCATTTTGAATTCGCCATCTTAAATATTTATTGAGACAGGCAGTTGATCACTGTTACCCTCGTACCTATCTCTAATATTTTCCGTTTTATAAGATCTTGTATGGCAGCCATCTTATTTATTTCAATTTCGAACATTTTTACTTCCGACGGAAATTGCCTAGGGTGTACCTCATAAAAGTGCACAAACCTTCCCTGCATATATTTTAGTTTTTGCAGGACGTTGATCACTCTTTTATATTTTCCACATTCAGGTCATCTCGTGTTTATCCCTTTGCTTTGGAACCTATCCGCGTACAACGGCAAAAATGCCTTTTTTCCACCATATCGGGACGTATGCGATCTATTTCTATCAGTGAGTCGGCAAAGGTAGCTTTATATATATGAAATGTTGTTTCTTCTGGTGACCACTAGGGGCTGATGTAATGTATAATTAGCCATATAGAATTGTGAAGTAATTGAAGCGGTCGCTAGCGATAACTGTCACGGTAAACTCGTGGTCTGAGTCTGTCTGACTATGGTAGAAGCACTGATTTTTTAAATGTCAACGTTTAAATTTCATGCTAGCATGAAGACACGGTCCGTAACAAATATCAGTGTACTGGAACATATGCAAGTCAGACATAGTTGTGAAGCCCTTTAGATAAATTGAAATTACGTGCACTTCAATTTTCTTCGAATAAATTTACTTTTAAGGCATGTAGGTACAGTCAACAACACCACTGGGCCACATTTCGGTCATTAGTTAATTTGTATGTACCTACAATTGAACTTGAATTTGAAGTGTAAGTTCAACGTACTTTTGAGTGCACTTTAAAGTTGCTTGTTATTAATAGGTACTTGTTAACATATTTTGCAATTATTAATTAAACTAATGAACCATACAAGTCAAATGGTACGGGAGAGGTACCTTTTTGACCAGTCAATTACAAGATGCTACTCCGTTCCAGCCAGAAACTTCGCTTAACGCTAATTAAAGAGGAGCATTAATTCGAGAAGCCCATTACGAGGAAAGCAATTTCATTTTCTTGTGAATTAAGGCTACAGTCATGGAATTGCTAGTACATAAAGCACATAATATATTGATCCTTGCCAATTAATTCTGAGGATTTAAAATTCGTTCAGGTAATATTTAAAAATTAAAAAAGAGGCGAAGGATGTCGTTGACATAATGGGTAATGCAAGGATTTGGTTAACTGTATACAAAGGACGGACGACGTTACATATAACAGAACGTAAGTAAGTAGGTACATTTTTTTTATAACACCAAGTGACGTGACGAATAAGTCGTGCACCTGGTGGTGCGACACGCCTATCTATAACAGTTGCAGTGCCGTTCTTAGCTTTAAATTGAAATAAAAGTTCTTATGGCCACTACCACTGCGACCGTCACCTTGAGACATAAGTTGACAAGCCCCATGTGCCTGTAATTACATCAGCACCCTTGCCCTTCTCAACCGAAACGCATTAATGCTCACATTATCTACTACTTGGCGGCAGAAATAGGTAAGGTGGCAATACATCCCTGGACGAACTCTTTCACAAGTAGCCTACTGCTGCTACTATACATATACAAATCTATTAAATTATTCATTATGTATGTCTATACTCTACAACGAAAATGTAAAAAAAGATGATGCCATTACAAGGAAATATTGATCAGTACAGAAAATAATAATGATCAGTACAGAAAAAAACTGACCTCAAAAGTACGTGGAATTACGTCTATTTCTAAGTTTTATTGAAAATATCCCCTAGTTCGCCACTATACAGCACTTGACACTGGAGATAATAAAAATCGGTTCTCACTACTCAAAGTATATTGAGAGAAAAACGCCTTCAATTGGAGAAATAGCAAAACCAACCATTAAAGTAAATGCTAAAATAATAAAGTTTTAGCGCTATTTATAAAAATGAATCTTCATGCGTGAACAGTCACCCTTCGAGGTGGATGATTTTCTTCAAAATAAAATGGGACCACTATGGAAGTACCCCCTTTCCAACAAAAAAAGAATCATGAAAATCGGTTCACAAATACCGGAGTTATCGCGTAACATAAATACAAAAAAAAAAACATATAGACGAATTGAGAACCTCCTTCTTTTTGAAGTCGGTTAAAAAATGATGCGAAGTTGAAAATGTCTTTCAAAAAATAAAAATAAAAACAATTACCCAAGTTTATTTAGCTTCTGCGGCCTCGATTATTTCATTCTATACATTGACTTTTATTTGTAAGTCAATGATTCTATACAATGCAATGATCCTTATTTGAAACTGAGTCGATTAGAACTTAAAAAAATTCCATCAATTTTGTTCATTGTTACGGATATCTCACAAATTGATTGTGCCAAAATTGTTTTTATAAGAAAAGACTTAATGGTTTCCTTCTATGTTCAATGGTTTCGGATTACCCACACTGTTCCATTTAAAAAAAAAACTGTATGTACCAGAGGGCGCAATTTGAGAAATGACTAAGTTGTTTAAATCGCAAGTGTACTTTTTTCCATAATTATTATTTTATAACACGAAGAAAGAGAGATTGAGAGAGAGATAGAGGAAAGAAAAACAACATAAAAAAACATTTATGATCTTTATAGTGATACATATATGAATTAATATCACTTTGACATCTTACTTTACATTTTTGATCCCGAATCACTGAATTACATAACATCTCGGAGTGTAGGCATGTCAATCGAAATAGATACTGTTTATTTACATATACAAAACGTAATATATCTTAAATACCTACTTAATACTATGTATACGCACATAACAGTGGAAAAGTATTGCGACCATAGTATACCGGCTTTAGATATGCGCCTGGATGACAAGCGCAGGAATACAACAAACTCGTCACGATGTGAGGTCACGGCGACCGGCACCGATGACCGGTGCCAGCCAACCTTAAGAGGCTATACAACCTCAGCTTGAATTCAAAATTTTCTTATACTAATACGGTTCATTTTGCTTGGGTCGAGTGACAGGGACACTGGTTTTATTTGAGAATTATTTTTTTACAAACGAAGCCATTTGAAAAATGTATATCGTATAGTTAGTTATACGTGTTCTATTTTAGTTCGGTCGATATAAAAAAAAAATTGGTATAAGTAAAGTACCTATTCATATATATAATATTAGGGGTTAAAGCATTGACTTACAATTAAAGTATGAAATTGCCGTTTTATTGCAATAGGTTCTTTGAATTTTCATAGAAT
>NW_020654422.1:6969465-6974377 GCF_003589595.1 Hyposmocoma kahamanoa
TTTTTCCGGATTTAAATAGTATATATTTGTTTTTTCATACAAACCAAAAATGTTGTATTTTAGGGCACGAAACGTTGGTTTGTATGAAAAAACAAATATATGCTATTTAAATCCGGAAAAATAGTTTCATTTCCTCTGTTTTTTATATCTTTTAGAAGTGCCAGTTTATATTTGATCCCTTAATTATCGGTGCACTAAGTCAGATGGTTAACGCCTCTATCGTCACACTCGTAAGCGTTAAACATCAAATCGCTTTTGGGTGTACGAGTCAAAAGTTCTAAGATACCTGATCTCCTAGTCGACCTTTTGAATCTGAGAGCCTTCTTAGGTATTCCACAGTAAAGTATAAATGAATTCCAGCTTTCGGTTGTAATTCGTATTTATGTAATGTAATTAAAATCAAGTTGGCTTAGAAAGTTTGTTAAAACGGTATTCATTAATGATGCAATCAGGAAGTCATATTATATTGAATTTTACGGCTCACAGGGTAAATGTTAAGTTTGATTAATATTTTTTTCTACTCAGAACTAAAGTGTCAGATAAGGAGTCAAGTATCTCAGGGCACCGACTGTACATAGACGTTTGTTTGGACTGTACGCACTCAAAGTGGTATCTGATCAGTCCATTACCGCGCGCCGGCATTCTGTCCAGGCCCTGTCAGGCTCGCAACTTGGCGACACACATTTTCCATTTCCCCCCTTGTCCTTACCGGCCCAGTTTCGCCTCTTCCATTATTCAATCCATACCGAATCCATTGTGCGATACAGCCTATACACTACACTTTACAGCTCGCTAAAGTGTACATAAATTCTCGATATTCGCATTGTTTGTGGATGAGTACATTGTCGATACGAAACGATAACTAAGTTTTGCAAGTGTAGATGGGTACTTAGAGAAAAGGTATAAAATATAGAACTGACTGAGTATTTTGGTTTATCAGTAGTCCTTTGTGGCATTTTAGGAACTATTTAATACCTCGCACATCACTCTTATATCTTATATCGTACATTGGTTTTATTTTACGTACGAAATCCTACTTTTTTTGCGGCTCCAAGTACTTTCATCAACATTTACAGTAAACTATCAACATCCTGTTTACGCGTTATTATTAAAATTTTAAGTGTATATCTACAAGGGCAAATAATATCGGTTTACCTGAACCACAGACCACATAGGTGACCTAGACAAAATATTCTGAAACTGAGACCAATTAAATTTGTTTTGCAAATTTATTTACAATTTTATGTTCAAAGCATTTTCTATTGGAGCAGAAATAAATTCTTGTCAACGTAAATTACAGAATCTTACCATCATCCAAGGTAATCTTTTCCTTTTGGTGAAAGCGTTAAGGTTTATATTTAACAATTTCGCTTTTTCGTTGCTTTTACGATATCGTCTGCTTAATGGTAAAACCACATAAGTGACATTCTACAAAACCAAAAAAATCACCATCTTTCTGCTAATAAAATCATTTTTTGAGTTTATAGCTTTATGTTATTAAGTTTCACCTGCAGAAAGATAGTGATTTTCTTACCATGGCTATATAAAGACTTTTTGCACAAAATGTCACTTATGTGGTTCTACCTTTAAACATACGATATGTTCGTTACAGTGCTCAACAACATATATGATAGTAATTATTATAATAATGTGCCAGACAACCACACTATTTACTCGGGCTCAAACAAGGTAATTTCTTGTACTATGAGTACCATTAGTAGCAGCAGAGCTCCTAGTGAATGAGTTCAGGGCAGGGAACTACTGCCACCTTACCTATTTCTGCCGCCAAACAGTAATGTGAGCATTACCGCATTCCGATTGGAAGAGTAAGGGTGCTGGTGAAATTACAGGCACATGGGACTTGTCAACTTATGTCTCAGGGTGACGGGCACGGGCGGTGCCCCTCAAATCTTTGCGCTTAAATGCACTAAGTGGCACAGCAACTATTATGGATTAGCGAGTGGCTTACTACCAGACACGACTTGTTCGTCCCGTCACATGGTATGACAAAAAAAAACCAGAACAATGAAATTCACTCTGTACGGCACTACCCAGAACACCCAGACCAGAACCAATTTAGAAAAGTAAAATTCCCAAATTGATCCTACCAGGAATCGAACCCGGATCCTATTTATACACTATCCATAGAGCAAACCGTTATGCCACTGAGGTTATCAAATAATTTCAGAAGCTTAACCTATATTCAAAGCTGTGAGTGACTTTATATAAAGTTTAATTTGCCTTCTGTCATCTTATAGATATGTATTTTTAAAAACATGGCTATGAACCGTCTCGTAAAGAAGATTTGATAACAAAGAGGAATTTGAAAAATGTTAAGTAACTAACAGTAGAACGAGGTGTAGTAAAGACAGAAGAGTGAGTGCACTTTGATGCTGCGTTTGTGGGAGACAGCATCCGGTCACTAACGAAAATGACAGAACCGGTTGGAAAAATGTCGATTAATTTTCATAATTAATTTGTTAAGTTTTAATTCACTAATTTACAAGTAATTAAACGAATGTTATAAAAAGACGTTTGACCTAAATAAACTTTATTCACTCGCAACCGCCATTGTTAACTTTTTCCTCGTTCTTATGTATGTCGTGTTTGGTTGAGAGACACTGAAAATACGGCCACAAAAAATGTTTAGCGACCTGCCATACCTGCTGCTGAAACTGTCACTCTGTCGCGTCGACATCGTTTGTAGCTATACTTATGAAAATTAGTAGTTTAAGAAACCGGTTCAAGTACCGGTAATCCGAACTTAAATCGTTAATCACTTCGTTTGAGGTAATTGAAGCCAATACCGGTTCAGAAACGTAACCGGTTTTCAACTTCTGTAACGCAATTGCCGCATTTCCTTGATCCAGTCTATTTCGGCGAGATCCATTACCTCGAGAGTGGCGGCAAGAAGCAATCTCATTGAATGACCGTCTTCACCCCACGTACCACCTCCCGAGCTCCGCTCGTACCCCGCACACCCCACTGATCCACGCCAATCGGTAAATATGCGTGTTAAATATGTATGCGCTGTAAGATGCTCTAAGTGTATTAGATTTTGCTTGCTTTTTCATTCTGTCAAGTAGTTAGATATACGTAGACATATAAAGATCAGATACGACACGCAAGGATTTATCAAAGCGATGTGATAACATACATTTTCAAACCAAGACTTTCTCATTCATAAAGTTTCCAACATAACGTTATAGAAATTCATTATAAAAACAGACTTTTGTCTCAAAACTTCTAAGCAATTGTTACTTAAAGGCCTTCTAATGCTCAAGTTTGGTAAAGACAATTCAGCTAAAACAAGGTTTCTACAGTCTACTGAAAGTTTGTTGTCTGCATAAGGCTTAAGTAATAACTTATATCTGGTAGTAGCGAAAACTTAGAATGCAGTTCGCACGAAGTGACTAGACTTTTCCATTAGGGACAATTATCAGGCACAACGGAGGATCCTGTGCTTTCAACAGTGCGCGCCATCGCCCCATCCTGACTCCCGCCGACGAACCTGTTAGAGATAACGTCATAAAGTCGCCGATGCACAGAGCCGGACTAACGTCTTTGCTGTTGCGATGCCCTCACCTCGGGATAATGGACCGCGCCCCGCGCACCCCGCTTCACACCCCACTTGCTCTATCGGTACCGCGAATTTACAAAAGCCATTTCACTAATAGAGTCATGGAGACTGGAATCGATTAGATTTTGTTTTGCATGTTGTGAAGTATCTCTTTACCTATATCTCTGTAAGAAAATTGAGGAGTTTTATCATTTTGTGTTTATAAAGACTTTTCTTTTGTTTTATATTAAAAACCAAGCCAATGCCCAACCAATACAATGTTCAATGTTTAATATGTATGTAAGAGACCGTGTATGATGTTGTTGGTAGTATCAACTAATAAGTAATCTGTGGTAGTACATAATTATGTATTTATATATTAGTGTATTTATATATTTATTAGTGATAAACCGTTTATTACAACTTTGGTACTGTTTATTGCCCCAAAAAAATAAATAAAAGAGAATAAGACTTTAAAACAATATGATACGTTCATATTGTACTACAGATTTCATTCTGTTGCTCTATTTGGTCATTAATGACAGTTGTGTTAATGGACGTTAACGTCCATTGACAATGGACACAACTGTCTTTAAAGAGTCGATGCATTAATTCACCATAACTGTAAACCCTATACCTACTTATGTAGGTAATTCAACAAGCTAATGTAGTCGATATTCATTTGCGGGTTCCAAGTAGTATTTAACATCCATAAGCAGCTTATGACAGAGCGTACTAATGAACTAATGGCATATCAACCGCCGTAGCGCCGGCGGCGGCGATCGGCGGTCCGCACCACTCCGAATCGCTGACAACTCCCGGTTAATGGAGCAGTGTTGATGTCCGTCACTCCACATTTGACTAGGAGGCTCCCACATCGGCACTTAGCTGGCTAATGGTTTGAGAGCAGTGTATGTGAGTTCCATTGGGTACGTTGAAAGCGTAGTGGATAATTATTGAGGGTAGCGTTTCATACTATTATTACCCTAACATTGTTTGAAAGTCATTTGTGGATTCTGTTTTTATTTAATTAAAATTAAAAATTTTAAATTTTTCGCGAAAGATTTTTTTAATTTTCAATTTTACTTGTTTGCCCGGAACAGCAAAAAAAAAACAAATTTATTGACTTAACTTAATCTAGGTTACATATATCATTGCCGGTGAACTTCTTTTAAGTATGAAAATACCTGTGTCAGAAGCCACCGCTCCTCCAATCCGGTACAATTATTACTTAGATTAAGTGCTGATCTTATTTTATGTTAACAAATTAAAATTAAAAATTAATTATGTGGATGGGTGCAAGCGTGAATGGGTGCGTGTGTGTGTGTGTGTGTGTGTGTGTGTGTGTGTGTG
>NW_020654422.1:6974387-7049499 GCF_003589595.1 Hyposmocoma kahamanoa
GCGTGCGCGCGTGCGTGTGTGTGTTTGAGCAGGTGATTACTTAGACCGAGACTTGCAAAAGATTTTCAACTTCATTATAATTTTTAGACTTTAACCATTTAGTTGTCTCATTACGACACTCATAGGCATTTAGCGAATATACATGTAGCAGTTTATTAATTTGATTATAAATATGAGTGGATTGTTTTTTGTATTGTCGAGACGCAAAAGTTGTCTTAATTATATGTACGGGAGCAACATTAAATTTCCTTCTTTTCTGAAGAAGCCAACATTTGTTTTATTTCTTACTTAGGACAAATATTAAAAGACATCAATGAGATCCTTATTATAAGTATTATGAGTGAATATCCCTAATATCTATTGGAAAAGTATAAAGAAAGTCACTTAGTTGTAAATAGATACGGGAAAATCATCCTTTCTCCTCTTTACTCTGATGGACACATCCCAAAGAATCTCAAATAGTAAATGCGAGATCTTTTTAGGCTTATGTCGAGCGTTGAGTGGGTCCACAAATGTCGCTAAAAGGCTGGACGTCATTGTTTATCCGGGCCACATTAGGCGGGTAACCGGACACGCGCTCGCTGAGTGCGCTACAAGTATCCGCTTTCAACTCATTACGGCTCGGACGTGGTGCGTGGGCAGCTTAGCCACCCCCCACTGCCCCCGCCCCTCCCGCATCACACCGACGTCTTTGTCCTTCAATCCCCCTCACAATCTTCGATCCAATTTCGAATACCCATACATCCATCTAATGTTGGACTTCGCGTTAGATTAGATGACAACATCAGACGGGCCACGGGGACTCTACCGAGCAAACCAATAAGCGCCGCAACGTTTAGATACCTAGCTTACTCAAGGAAAGATTAATTTATTCTTTACAAAACACCTAACAAAGAAATTGTTTTGGGGCATAGAATGAAAGAGAGTTACTAACTATAAATCAGGAAAACGTATCGTTCAATAAACACTGCCGAATCAAGCAGATTTATTTCAAATTAACAATAAAGAAGATTGCGACCTCACGTCAGATGTAATCGCAAAATAAAGTGACACAAGTATCTTAATCAAGTGTCCATTCGGGGGAGTTAGGGCGGGCCGAGCTGTCCGTTATGGCCGATTCTGTATAAACCGGAGGGCCATGCCTTGCCGCTCGCCCCGCGCAATAACAGTTTCGACAAATTGACTCCGTTGACATTGAACCGGATCACACTCACTGACCATTCCAACTTTAATTAAACTAATCACTGGTACCACTATACGGTACAATAGTAGTTGTGTTACCTATTGAAACTGCCTATGTGATATTCACGATCATAAACTGGCAAAATACCTAATTACAAAAATACAGTCGCAAATGTTTATATGCAGCGCTAATTAAGTAATTAATTAGCGTATATTTCAGAAGCATATCAAAAATGTAAATTGCGAATAATATAACTTCAATTAAGTAATATTTATTAATTGATAATAATAGAGGCTAATATTGTATATAAGGGCAATTTTGTGTAGACGGAAAAATCATAGCGCGAGTGTCGGCGGCGGCGATATGGCGGCGGTGGGTCGCGGGCAGCTTACCGACCGCAATAACATAACCGTTTGGACAAATTGTGGCTCGGTCGGACCGGGATTAGCGGCTTTATGGAACAATTCGCTCGCCGCCAGCTAGCTGCCTGATAATTGATATCAATGCTCCACGTCCAGCAGGGAAAGAAATTAAGCGCTCATTTGTCTGTGTTTCTTTTTATTACTTCGCTGCATGACTCCCGAGTTAGAGCCTGAGTAATGAAATTAGCGGATAATTAAATTGAAGGAATTTCATTTAAATAATACAACATAAGCAACAATAATTTATTGTTATATGTTCGCTGCTAATTATTAAATACAATTTAAATAAGGTAGACCCACACGTATCCGAAAAATTAAATTCGTGAGTAATCACGTTTCTCATATAAATCATACAGTACGACGAAGTATCTTATGTAAATTAACTGAATTTTATCTCTATAAAAGTTTCTTTTAAAACATAGTTTATTGAAATGGAAAATAAAAAAATATTTGAATTAGAAGTTTCATGTTAAAGCCAGTTCGTCCGGTTTAATCAGCTAATTTCATTAAAATGTTAAATCAGATATGTTCATCCAAACAACGATCCTAAATTAGTTTTTTTCTCAACACAATCCGTTCTGAATAGTAAACAAAATGAATGGGCGGCCCTAAGCAAAGTTTAATCCGTTTTTATTACAAAGAAAAGAAGTAATTACTCTACCCTTAGCCTTATAGAGGGTTGGAGCTCGAGGTAAACATTACCATAGATTTATCATAAGCAAATTAAGTTTATAATTAAAAACAGGAGTTTTGTATAGACGTAATTTGAATATGTAAATATTATTATTCAGCGGATTCCTTATTTTGCGTATAAAACTAAGCAATTTTTTGCTTTTTGTTGGTAGATAAATACTGTTTAGAATTGTGTGAAGACATTCATCGTAAGAGCAGATTATTGTACAGTCGACAGCACATCATGCTACACATTGACGTATATTGTTCCGTTGCACTGGAGGCGATTTTCGAACAAAAACGTGTAGTCTGATTTGCTGTGGTCCGTACATCATTGTTCGTAAATTTTAAAATAAATCTCTGTTATTTTGCTTGTATTTAAGAGTTGCGATTATGTGTCTACTTATCTTAAATATATACGTATTAACAGCATTGTTACTTTAAAAAAATATTAAATATTTTACGGTAATTTAGTTTGTGCGTTCATACAATATTCATTATACTTCGCAGCTTCATTCTTAGCGATTTATTAACAGATTGTAGCCAAGTCACTAAGTTATTGTGATCGTACTTCACGTATAGTTAAGTTCGTTTGATCATCAGTTTTGTTTCACGAGGTCTTATACACATGTATTTAGACTGAATCGCTTTCTAGCTAACCCTCACTTTCATTATAGGTACCTATTGCTATCACACAAAAACTGTACACAGATATAAAGTTCACGTCACTAAACATACACGTACAAAAAGTAAAATTTCTTCACAATAAATATGATAAGAACGTAATATGTGTATTAAATGTTCCAATAGGTGCGTCAGCCCAAGTAACGATTAACTGTATGTTACATTACAAGTCTAGATAAGATCATTTTGTAATTGCCTTGTTTTATATTTTATTAAAGATATTTCAAATTAATTCTAGTCAATTCACTGTTACTTTTGAATCTCTGCGCAGGCTTTGCTTCTTAAACACGATTTTCTCGTCTTAAGTAACACCACATTGCAGTTTAGCTTTCATATGATTAGAGTCGTACCACGGGAGACACCGCACCCCCCACTCCGCCCCTGCGACGCAATTATTCCATTAGCTGGGTAAATAACGATAACCCGCTCATTAACTGTTGGCTCCCTAAATCAATATCGCATCAATGTCGTCCGTTTCTCAAAGGCTGGTGCTGTTTTAAATATGTTGACTTTCTCACTTTGAAAATTTTAATAATCGACCGTGCAGTGTTTGTATGTGTAAATGTTTACCAGATAAATATTATGCATAATTAATAAAGTGAAATTCAATATTAATATATATACCCTGTGATGTAATACCCTGTGAAGAGTTGAAAGTTTATTTTAATAAAACTTGAATAAAATGTTACTATTTTCACATTTGACTTCAGTTGTAGCACCATATGTACGCTTTTACACACGAGTTCAATTTGGCTTTTAAAGTAGTGTATACCATTCGTAATAAAGTAAATGTTTGTGTAGGTAATCCTAAACATAAATCTTTGTAATAAACGAGCAATGTTTCCAAATTGTAATAACGCGAGTCGCTGTGCACAGACTGACACACGAATCCCGTACAAATTATTCAATAATGTTGTTTATGTATCATATGAGCTCCTCATTGTTATATCGCATCGTAGCATTTTGCGTGTGTGTGTGTGTGTGTGCATTTTTGAAGCACCAATATTAACGGGTATTTTAATTAAATTTTCTGGAGTGTTCCACGGTTTTAGGGCTGTCACTAATCACGATCGTAAGAAAATCATATTCTTAGATAATTATTTAAACAATTAAAGTCACATTTGAACATTAAATACTTAAGCACGGAGTGAGTCATCTGTCTTTAACATCTGCTTCGTTCATTGGTTAATAACAATTCCCCAAGTGAGGATTTTATCACTCAATCAAGATACCAGCGAAATCAATTTAGAGCCCATAAGGCCAAGTGGTCTCACCTAAGAGTCCCTAAAAGTCTCGAAGGCGGGCGTCCCTGCCCCGTCTCGTTCGCTCGTGCCCGTTTATAAACGGTTTTATTGCTTTCGGAGCAACCGAACATTATTAAACTTTTCCAATTTCGATTTATCACGTAGCTGTCGGAATTTAATACCGCCCTACCTTCGGCGGAGGCGATCGCCCGCCGCGTGATTACAATACACGTCGTTAATAATACGAGCAGTGCCACGGAGGCGGGCGGGCGCCAGAGCTCAGCTGCCTGCCGATTGTGACGGCCTGACCCTGCAAACAGCATCTCCAGCTTCAGATAACTATAGTAGCGATGCCAGGTTTATGCTCATTACTCGCTGCCAGTCTTCGGTACAGGAAACTATCCTGACTATCGTGACTTTGTAACGCAAAATGATTTATTAACCTCAAATTCTACGTTTGTTGCACAAGCTCTACGTTTTACGACAGCGAATTTCATAACAGAATAAAGTCTAATATCAGACCGGGTTAAAATTATGAAGCTAAAACTGAAGGTTATTGAAAACGTGACTTACATTTACATAGGTCGTATGAGATTCATAGGTAGACATGTGGGGTTCTTATTTATGAAAAAAATATTACGTTTTACTTGGATTAAGTTTAGTACGTGAATATATTTTAGAAGTCGCAAAATATGTGCCGGAAGCAGAAAGTTTGGAGTGAAAATCAGCGAGTTCATGTACCATTACAGGACTACATTTTGTCCGGCTGCGAACAGTGTGTGGGCGGGAGTGGACTCAGGAGCGGCCGCGGGTGGACGGCAATGCAATCTACTCACATTCATAGGGTCAATCAAACAGCAACCTACCGCCGTTCGCGTACCGCACTCCCTCTTCACACAGAGAAGGATTTCCGCAATTTATTAAAAATTTCGAATTGATCAAAAATGTCAAATTTCATTTTTTTACGTAATTGGACAATTTCAATTGCGTATAAACGGTATTCTACATATTGGAAACGAAACAATTTTTTTCAGATCTAAATTATGTATATACTTTTTTAAACAAACCAACGTTTCGGGCCCTTTACAGGTCTTTTTGTTTCGGTCAAGTTTGTTTGAAAAAAACCAATATAGTTTGTTATAATTATTAATACAAAGATCGAATACTCAGAACAAATTCCTTCGATCCGGCCGGATTCGAACAGTCGTGTTCTAGCATACCGTGCCAGACTCTATACCAACTAAGCCACGAAACGAACCAGCGGACCTCACGAATTTTTCTATGTGCTTGCGTCGTATCTTTGTATTTGATATTTCAACGACTTTTTAACCATAGCGCCATCTATGATAAATCTATGATATTTCGTCACCCAGTTAGATACCTTTACAGCTACCAGCCCCGGCTAGTTGAAAATGTCGCTATTCATTGTATTTACATTTTTATTGAATTGATCTCTATCCGGGGGATTTTTTCTGAGTGTTCGATCGTTGTATTAATAATTATAAGAAATTAGTGGAGTAATTTCACATAAAAATAATTGAATATCAATTCAATAAAAATTTAAATACCAATATAGGTACGCGATTTCCATCCGAAAAAATAGTTTCATTTCCTATGTGTAACAAACGTGAAACCTACGGGTTTTCAAATGAACATTTTACATTTTTAACCCTCCTTGGTATATTGAACGTACACTTGAGGTGTTAAAATAATTAATGCTTTTTTTTTAATTACCCTGCAGTGTCTCAATGCTATGCAAAGGCCTCTCCCTCCAACTTCCACTATCTTTATATACAGCAATAAATATATAAACAGGTTCTTGATTAACTGCATCAAAAACCTGTTTGTATATTTATTTTAAAAGTATAATATAAAATTCTACATATAGTATTTTATTATATTTTTTGGTGTTTCCTTTCATTGTTTCTCCTTATTGGTGCTTTAACGGTTTAAATATTCTCGAAATCAGCTATCACTGTCTGCTCGTTAAGGCAGAAAATTCACGTTGCTAACTTTATTAAACGAAGTTAGAGCAATAAATGTGTTTAGGTTTAAACACTAACAAGCAAAGTTGAGGCGCCTCGTTAGATTCAGCCGATATGAAAGAGGCTGTCACTCCTATTAAAACTCTTTAGCCCTATTCCACCTCGTTAACAGTTGGCAATACTCGCTTTGATCGATTTTTAATAAACTTTCAATTCAGCTATAGAATATTAGACTTCTTAAAGTTGGAAAGAACTTGATCCCTTCAA
The DNA here is from genome assembly GCF_003589595.1 of Hyposmocoma kahamanoa. Classification (NCBI taxonomy): domain Eukaryota; kingdom Metazoa; phylum Arthropoda; class Insecta; order Lepidoptera; family Cosmopterigidae; genus Hyposmocoma; species Hyposmocoma kahamanoa. The sequence continues at coordinate 6,980,845 of NW_020654422.1, forward strand.
CACTTAGCGTAACGAAAATAACGACATGGGAATCTTTGGATTTCACTGGCGAGAGATTTCTGTGTAAAGAGGAAATATTGAAATCTGATTTTTTCCAATTGCGTCTCTGTGTCCGGAGCTCACGTACGACCGCTCGTAAGTTCAATGGAGGTGTTGATTAAAAATATTTCCCATGTGCGGGCGCGGGCGTCGACGACGGCCCAATTGGGCCGACAATCAGCCGCCTTCCACTGCTAATCATGCCGCTTGCCGCTTATTGCACGTGCTGCTTTTTGTTCTGCTTGTACCTATTTAGGTTTATATGTATATATTGTCCGACCTTACTTTACTGTTAGATTTTCTCGAATTTTCTAAACAAGTACAGATAAATTCAGAAGTTGGGCAGAGTTACGGTTATGGTAAATCCTCATTAATCGGACTTAGGTAGATATGGTGGATCAACAGAAGTGTCGTAACGGACAGAGAAACAGAAACAGATGTGAAAAGTAAATCTTAGCGGAAATGGAAACGAAAGCGAATACGGAAACGGAAGTGTAAATAAATACTTTAAGATCTCAGGGAAATAGTTCCAAACAGGGCTTGTTTTTGGTTGCACAAAACTGCCACTGCCAAGCAATCCGCTTGCGTGTCTCGTCCGTTGCGAACCTATAAAACTTCCGGTTAAAGTTCCGTTATAAAAGTTGCAGAAGCAGAAATGGAAACAGATGTGAAAAGCCTGCGGAACTTTCGCAATTGCGGAAGCAGAAGCAGAGATCTGTAGCATCACTATACGCAGACGGTATGTTTGTTTTTCTTTAGTCTTGAAATTTATCGCGTTAGTAATCGATTTTTTTTTAATTTACTGGTTATCATGAATTATTTCAGAATCATTTTACATGTACAGATTCGTAAATGGTGCTACGTAGGTGCAAATAGCAGAAACAAATAATATCGACTTAGTGTGCATAAAGCGCAATTATAGTATTGTAAAACAGCTTTTTTTAATGGTATTGTAATTGGTATTAAAGTCATAGCTTATTTACTAGACGACTGGTTCACATTTTAAAACTTCCATCCGGTACAATGTAATGCAGTAGACGCCAGCACGCGGCTGCGAATCGTATTTACTCTTCGGCACCCCGGAGAGCATAAAGTTAACTTTGTTTTCACTCGCCTTATTGGATTGTAATTTGATGCTTTTTTGTATCACGCTTTACCGCTGCCGTTGTTCTTTTACGGCTTTATTTGTACTGAGCTATTTGTTAATCGTACTACTCGTATCTCCAGCCAAGCAACCAGTGCTATTGAAGTGTTTATTTCTTTGAGTCGGTATTGTGCCATTGATACAAAATTTTCTTAATTTTTTATCATGTTGTACTTCTTACTTATTTAGACAATTTAAGAAATCAAGTTGCTTACGGCGAAGACATTCTTGAAATGCGTGCACGGTCGTTTGCTGAGGATAATACGTTCGCAAGTGAATGGCTAATGTCGGCCGCAGAATGTTTGCCATTGCCCAAACCGCGCGGTGAGCACAAAGCGCGCTTGGCAGGGGCACCGGGCACAGACAGGCAAAAACGACCACGTCTTCGTGCGCATTTAATTGGTGCGCTATCCCTGGTGCGTAGCCGACATGTCGAGATAAGGCGTAGTACCTATTATACGGTCGCCACGTTACATACTGGCATTTTATAATTATTTTGCGGATCTGGAGATGCGCAGCGGAGTTTTGAATGCTTGTGCAAAAAAATTACATTACAACGCATATACACGCAACATAACGTGTTATAAACGTGATTCATTACTATGTTGACGACAAAAAAATTGTTAGCAAGTTCTTTTAGTTATTTCATTTCAAAAACCCTATGTATAGAGATGGCCGTTCTGCCGCTTCAAAGTAGAAGTAATGCATTGACTTTATAAGAAAAATGATGCCTTTGAAGAGCAACAGGATGACTTTTTCTATCGACCTAAATTCATTGAAAAATCGCGCACGTAACTGTGCGCACGCGGCGAAGTCTGGTGCAAGCGCGCGGGCTGCCCGTTGCGGATTCCAAGCTTTTTGCGCGTCACACAGTCTAACAAGATCGAAATAACCGCCTTCGGACCAGGAATCCGATCATTCCCGAGAATGAGACAATATGGAGACAAAGGCAATGATTAAATAAAACGAACTCTGAGCAAGCATTTACACATAATCAGTCACAATCAAACACGTACAGGAAAATTACTAATATAATTAAATTGAATAATATTATATGTCTATGCGTTGAAAAATTTCCGTAAGTAGGAAATAAATTATTGTGTTTTGAATTGCTAAAGAATTACTGAGGTAGACACTAATTACTTATACAACTTGTATATTCTATAGCTCATAAGTTCTGAGCAAAGATCTAACCTATCCGTATCGAGTACCAGTTGTGCGCGGCCTCACTCGATTAAGAATAGTTTATTTTATTGATGCGTCTACTTGTTTTCGTAGTTTTTGCGCATCCCTCGTGGGTCCACGCAACTCTTATCGCTGCATACATCGGATGGCATGGCCATTCCTTTTCTGCGAACTTAATTGCTCACGTCCTGCACTACCTGTTGACGTGATATAGGATTGGTAGTTCAATTTTTTGCAGAATGTGACGGTTTTATTGAAATCTTATTTCATTTCAATTATGCCATGAGATTTTCTTTTGTCTTATTCCGTCACGCGTCATAGGGGCACACGGTATCCCTAACGATTTTTATACTTTTTATTTGAATGAAAACACAACTCTTCGTTAGAGACACCGTGTGGCTCTAGGACGCGACAGTACTGAAACCGTTAGAGACACCGTGTGGCTTACAGTACTGAAACCGTTAGAGACACCGTGTGGCTTACAGTTCTGAAATCGTTAAAGACACTGTGTGGTTCTAGGACGCTACAGTACTGAAATCGTTAGAGACACCGTGTGGCTTACAGTATTAAAATCGTTATAGACACTGTGTGGCTCTAGGACGCTACAATACTGAAATCGTTCGAGACACCTGTGGCTTTCAGTTCTAAAATCCTTAGAGATACCATGTGGCTTTCAGTACCAAAATCGCTAAAGACACCTTGTGGCTCTAGGCCGCTACAATACTGAAATCATTAGAGACACCGTATGGCTTGCAGTACTAAAATCGTTAAAGACATTGTGGCTCTAGGACGCGACAGTACTGAAATCGTTAGAGACACCGTGTGGCTTACAGTACTGAAACCGTTAGAGATACCGTGTGGCTTACAGTACTGAAATCATTAAAGACACTGTGTGGCTCTAGGATGCTACAGTACTGAAATCGTTAGAGACACCGTGTGGCTTACAGTACTAAAATCGTTATAAACACTGTGTGACTCTAGGACGCTACAATACTGAAATCGTTCGAGACATCTGTAGCTTTCAGTTCTAAAATCGTTAGAGACACCATGTGGCTTACAGTACTAAAATCGCTAAAGACACCTTGTGGTTCTAGAACGCTACAATACTGAAATCATTAGAGACACCGTGTGGCTTACAGTACTAAAATCGTCAAAGACACTGTGTGGCCCTAGGACGCTACAGTATAGAAATCGTTAGAGACACCGTGTGGCTTACGGCACTAAAATCGTTAAATACATTGTGTGGCTCTAGGGCGCTACAATACTGAAATCGTTAAAGACACCATGTAGCTTATATTACTAAAATCGTTACGCACTATTTAGGTGTGCATGCTACATCGTCGACCTCATCGTCACATTCCATCAGTTGAGATGGAGGTCAAATGCGCACTTACATTTTACTAAAAAAGAACACACTGTGTGGCTCTAGGATGCTTCGCACCAAAATCGTTAGAGACACCGTGTGTCATTACGACGCGTGACGGATTTAATATTCGAATTCATAACACAAATTCATTTAATAAAAACACTCAGCAAAAGATAGATATATGTGATTTTTAAAATCTTGATAATTACGCTAATTAAATTAAAAACCAGTCGTGACCGGCCGCGTCCTTAATGAAATTAGAGATTAAATAGACGCACGCACTGAATTTTAAAGTTGTTGGATTATGAACCTGCATTTCAATTTCCCTAATAACGACTTTTAGATAATTTCCATTCGCAGAACTTTCTTCACTTTGAGATGGTTTAATATTGCGAAAACTTAATCTTGACTTTATAATAACGACTCTTTTGGGTAAAACGATATCTTTACATAATAATTAATAAAATGCGATCACCGTTCTTTCTTAGATTAAATTTTGTAGGTACGAGTGCTCAATTAACGCGTTTTCTTAATATTTGTATTAGGCAAAATATACCGTACCCGCGTACTAATAGAGTCTTATTTATTACATGTAACCCTTTTAGCGTCATTGTAAAACTATCACTTGTTAGCCGCCGTTTGAAACCGTCGACTGTACGTCAGATACTATCAGAAAACAAGACATGTTTGTAGGCCTGTTACTCCGCGCCTAATTAGTTATACCAAAACCGTACTCGTTAACCTTTATGCGCCTTGCTAATTTGCGACGTAACGCAATGAGGCTTTGGATAGTGTTTTAAATTTATCGAATGTAAAAGCGAATCGTGATTCATGGCTAAATGCGACGACAGAACACGGAAAAGCTGATGTATAGATGACGAAAACTACACAGGAGATGCAACTTTAAAAGTGCCTAATGATATAAAACTGTGCAATGTTCAGACCTTACAAGATAAAGACCCAAGGAGCACACTTTACACGCCTTAAAACTGTTATATCTATAAACAGTCTTGATATGGTATAGATTTAGATAATAGTCCTCTATAAATGGTTTTTGAAAAAAGAAATGGTTCTTATAGACTTATTTCACTCAAGTCAAAATTTTAAAACCTTCTTAATACCAAACAACTTAATTTAGTGTAATCTCTCTTATAATTTACTCTTATAGTCCTTATTTTAAGTTCATGTAGAACAACTGATTATTTTTAGTAAAATTGTTCTATACACATCCAGTAAAGTCTATCAATACTCTAAAAACTAGTATTGTTAAGTTTATTCTAGATATATTTAATTTATAGATATTCTGTAGTGTTTGTATTTTTAAGACAAACACGTTATACCGCATCTTCAGTAGATTTTATTTAAAAAGATACTACAATTAGGGTTTCTACTCTATTGGACGATGTAAGAGTTCATGCAAAATGGATAAAGTAAAGAATATTAAAAGATCTGGTGGAGGTGGTGAACCTTGGATATTAAGTCACATCATTCGATACAATCAGCGTTGCTAATGCCAATTGTTCAAAATCCCCAAAAATCACGGTTAAAATCCCCAAAATTGGGGAGAGCAAAGTTCATATTCCCCACAAATTCCCCATGTCTCGAGTTTTCATTATTTATTAGAAATACATCGCTTAAAAATATAATAAAGAATTAAGAAACTCAAAATGTAATTATCTATTACGTTTGCTGTGAATGTAAACAGAATGTAAAATGTCAAACTAATTATAAAATTAGATAACGTTAAACGGTTTATTTATTTTAATTAGATTCAACATTAATATGTAATCAGTCTTTGAAAAAAAAATTCATTTTTCTTTGCTTTACAAAATTAAGTAAATTGATTATTTGTTGTGCATTTGGTGACACTATGTTAATGTTAGAAACAATCAATGAGTTTCGACCTATATTTAATATTTAAAGTTGACGAGTGGTAAGTTGTGGTGTGGAAGTACCAACTGTTCGGCTTTGTTTATCAATAGCTGATTTCGTTTTGCTTCATACCGGGGACAAGAATCGCGAACTCAACACGTACCGACTGGTAGTTTTAAAATTCAGAATCAAGTGCTCTAATAATAATTCTATTTAAGAGGGATGTGCGATGTTGAAAAACACGTCGATATAGTCCATCACAGTGTTTCTAACAGTAACGATCAAACTAGCGATGTATCAGCAATTGACAGATTAAACAAAATGATAAAATGTTAGAATCCCCACATTATCCTCACGTACCGCCAATCCTCACAAAATTGCCCCAATCTAGTTGAAATTTCCCACAATTTGGGGAATTCCTCACAAATTGGCAATACTGGATACAATAGTCGTAATTCGCGCGCGAGCCGGTTTTAGTAATTCCGTGTTCAGAAATGATAAAAACAGTTGAAATGAGCGCGTAAACTACTGTACTTCAATGTTGTGTATGTGTATTGTGCCGTCTATCTATAAAATACAGTGAAATCATTGTGTGAAATGTGGTTGACGTGAAGAAATAACCTCAATTTTGTAATGAAAATTTTATTTCTTCCAACATATATGACAGGGAATTTATCCACTTTTCCAGTCATATGTAACACATTCCATATAATTATACAGAATAAGGTTTTTTGCGACAAATTGGATTTTTTAATTTTTTTTTTGACATAGTGTTTTGAAAAGTTTTTTATTGCATAATACGCTCACTATTAACTTAACTCACTATTAAATTAATTTTATAAAGGTTTTGTAATACTGTCAAAAGATAAAAAAATTGCTTAGAAACATCGCGTTTTGTAGACAATCATAATAGCTTCATAGGAGTGAATATTCTTCTACGAGATCAATTACATAAAGCAAGTAAAAATAATCTTTTCGTATTTTAAAGTTTTTCGATAGATAAAGCTGTAGAAAAAAGCTTTACATTCTTATCGCCATTTTTATTTTTAAAGAATGACTATGAAGTAGCCGAGAAAAATCTCTTTTCTTTTTAAAAAGTAAATCTAAGTTCAAATTAGCTTGAAGAAGCCTAGAACTTCTTGGAAATGGTTTATTTTGTGAGTTATTTTGTATATTTAAGCTTTCTATAAATATTTAAAACCGTAAATCGATAACTGTATTTTTATTTAGTTTATTTTTTTTTTTAGTTTACTTTTATGACAGGTTTTACATCACTTTTCACAATGTATTTAAAGTCGCACATTAATTCGCGCTATCTAACCGATTAAACATTGCGCGAAATAGTCAGAAATTTTATATCTAATTTCGCCATGTTGCAATGTTGATAGTTTCTATTTTGTAAGCCATTAAACTTGAAATCTATTAGTATTAAGAGAATTGCGTCTTACGTTTGTAACGCTTTAGTTACTTTAGTTTTAAAATAGACTAGAATAGATACTAAGAAAACTAATTATAGACTATAAATTATCTAAAAACTGTCTACAAGATTAGATAAAAACTATCTACATTCTATAAATGGTCTTGTAGCAATGGTCTATAGCAATGGTCTTGTAGAAGTGTTACTTGAGAAAAAAGACAAGAATCACTCTTAACACTACTGACAGATAGTTTCTCAAAGCACTCTTGTGATCTACTAATAAAGATGTGCCCACTTTTACTTGAAATTATCTAGAAACCTTCTTCGAGATATCTTGAGGGAATTAGAACTCTTAAAATATTCAATCGATTTAAATTCTATTAGATATCTTATAATATATATTTATATATGGGTGTGCTGCTTGGGGAGAATATGGACAGGCGTGTCCCTTACCACCAGACGCACGACTTGTTCGTTCCGTCACTTAGTATAATAAAATAAAGAAGTAATCCCATACCAAAGACACCACACTAAGATATTTTTAATCGTAGTTGGATACCCAAGTCGAGCTAAGGACAGTATTTCTTGGAGGCATTCTCAAGACGTTTCCAGTTCAAGTGCTTTACATTAATAAAGTTTATGGCGTGCGCGATTAAAATTGTCGCGTCAGAGTCGCCGGACACCCCGTTCCTCGCATACTAGTATCATCCAATGGCTCCTACATCACACACGCTTAATTAAAACATTCTTTTCTTCCACAAGAACACTTATTGAAGACGATAATGTGCTGGACTGTCCCTTATATTACGTTGATTTGTTTAGAGCATGTCTGGTTTGTATTTAGAATAAAAAATAGCATATATAAATCATATTTCATTTATACAGTACGTTTTAGCTTTATCAGAAGGACGTGGAATCTGTAAGTTTTTTTATAATTTGTACGATTTTTGTATATGTCTATACGTATAGAAAGTTTATTGGAAATTAAAATAATTTTTCACATTTAATTCGCGTATTTTCAAACAAACCAACATTTTGGACACTTTATAGGTCCCGTGGTCACGGTTGACTGAGATGTTAAAGTCATCAACCAGTTATGTCCAATATTAATGCACACCACCGAATTTTTCACTACAGTTACAAAAATTATTAATTAAATACCATGCTTTTAAATTTTCTTAAAGAAACATTCGCATTTACGTCACGTATGTATAAGAAATTATTTATTTTAACAATATAAATCTTTTATTCATATTAATAATTATTATTAATGAATGAATAATAAATTATAAAATAAACTATTAAGTAATAAAAACAAATTAATATTTACAAAGTCCATAGTAGTCACGCAGTTTTAACATTACTTAGGATAATCAGTATTATACAATTATCAGTAAAATTATGATAGTCAGTAAGAATCCATGTGCAATGGTATGTACTGATCTGAATTTTCTATGTTGAAATAAATACGAATGTGTATTATATATTCAAACAATAGTAATGAAGCGTTTAAATTTTTAATCGGTGTTTCGTGGGCGAGTGGAAATGTCATAGGTGTTGCAGCACGTTTGAACGCGAGTAATCTGCAATGAAAGTGTCAACCGTGTTGCAATACTCTAATGAAATTCCATTACCCAGAATAGGACTCCGCCACACTGTTGGGTCGCGCGCACACTTAAATCTTTTTAATTTATCGGAGTGCCGGCAATTTGAAAACGAGACCAATCATGCCATTAAAAATACATACACTGGATATTTACGACTAAATAAATTTTGGTACAATAAAGTAAAAAGATATGAGGACATTTTCTGAACTCGTTCCTTTGAATTTTATGATTCCGCGTGCACTTCTGGCTCCATAATATGGGTTGTTTAATTTGCAATAAAAACAAAAATTATGGAGGTTTTTATACGTATGCTCAAGTTTTATTTAGACAATTTTAGGATTTTTATATTATTTCGTGTGTACGACTTGGGTATAAATTTCGTAACGGTTTTCTCGACCAATTTTTAAAACATTGATTCTTACAACAATAACAATTGAAGTGTGATTTATTATTATTGTTCGTTAAGTTACTATGGCTATGACATAAAGATTGATGTTGTTGTAAAGTGGGTGGATGGCGGTGTGAGGGATGCGGTGTAAGTGTCGGCCGAATCAAGGCTGCTTGGCTCTCGTTCGACGCGCTCACTCGGTTTCCTTTATAGCGCGCACTCTCTTACGGAAGTGCTTGACGATGACAGAATATAGTGGATCTGCTGTACTACTGCCAGGGTTCGACATTTTCAACTTCATATCATTTATTTTCTTTGATAATCATCCGATATAGTATATATATGCTATGCATGCTGATTTATAGTTTGTCTCTTTAATCTTTGACTAGAAATGTGAAACAGTGAGAAAACTATTTTTTTTTAGTTTTTATTTAACACCAAGTGACGGGATGAATAAGTCGTGCGCCTGGTGGTAAGCGACACGCATATACATAATAGTTGCACTGCCATTCAGAGCTATAAATCGCAAAGTTCTTATGGGCACAACCACTGCGCCCGTCACCCTGTGCCGTAAGTTGACAACTTCCATGTGCCTGTAATTTCACCACCACCCTTACCCTTCAAAACTGGAACTTTGTAATACTCATATTACTGCTTAAATAGGTAAGGTGGTAGCACTTCCCTTGACGAACTCTTTCATAGGGGACTCTACTGCTACTAAAACTAAATAAACGCGAATAAAAATAACTTTGGGAAAACGATTTGGTCTGTGACTTTTTGAGATTGATTTGACACGTTTGGATACGTCTCTGAATGGTCTCTGATATAAACACATGCCACGACATTGTTAGCAGGGTCAATTTGTCGTGCTTGTGTAACTTTTATAAAAGTCACGATAAATTATCAAGTAATATTTTATCTGTCGTGATAATTATACCAATGATAAATATCACCTGGAACCCTGATCCAATAGCTGCGCCAATAAGTTTAATCGATTTTTTGTTTATCATTATTTATTAACGGTTTACTATAATATTACATTGACAACTGATCGCCATTGCTATTGTCATCCAGTGGCGCAGCGTGAGGGATCATAGCCCCGGACGGCACAGCGATGGGGACGGCGCGCATTTCTTTTACTTTAAATTAGTAAATAAACACTATTTGAGAAAATGATATCCTGAACAAGACAGATGTGGCGACGGCAGGCGAAAATAAATCACAATCGAGACAAGCCTACCCTAACTAACTAACTACGAAACAAACGGAAACGGAAGTACTACTTCAATACCTCCAATGAACTCCACCAACTAAATTTTTAGACCTGTCCTGCTTTTATTTTGTTTTTGGTTTTTTTTCCTCAAAAATTGTTTTATTTTTGTTTTTATTTCTAATTTTGTAAAGTATAATATTAGTAAATAAATATGACTGTTTACTGAAATAAAAGAAAATTACCAACAAATAAAGAGTTGGGGCATCGATTCGAACTGTGCCCTATGCAGTACTTCAGAAGGTCCATGTGCACAAGTTATAGTGCCCTTTAGTTAGAAAGGAACGGGGGTGTAATATTCCCTATTTTTACTTCTTAACTCATTTCTATATGTCTTTAAACTTTGATACTTGTTTATACAAACAGATTTATGTAATTTTATTTTTCGTTGATTTGATTTTTGTACAGTGTGAGCCACAGACATATATCTAGATATATCTAGATAGGTGTGAACATTCAGAGAGTATTTGAGAATATCAAAATTGACTAGTATCACGAAGCTACATTTACGAAAATTCTTTTGTAATCGTGAAAATAAGGGGGGGGCTCGGCAAATTTAAAGTTGACCTCGGGCGGCAGAAATCGACGCCAAGCCAACATTATCATCGGATAAAACCTCATCATGTGCTTCACACGTTAATGAAATTTTTTTTAATTATTATATAATAGCTACATCGAAATTCTATAATGTTAGGTATGATATAATGTGTAAAATGTGATGTAGAAGTAATAATTATATTTTTATATAAAATATATAGGTTATAAATAAATAGTCCGAAGTCGGTGCGTATCCATAGACTTCCAACATTCGCGGCAATACTTTTAATGGATCTTGTGAGTTTTTGCCTTTATTTATACGTTACGATGTGCGCATAATGGATCAGCACCGAACACTTAGTAGATATGTGATACCTACTGTATATTAGCGTCCTTTTCAATTTCCCTAACATATTTTAAGAAATAGACTTTCGTGTTTAGAGTGCAGCTTTTAGTACAAAATGGTGTACTTTTTGTGAGTATTTCTTTATTCCCTCTTGGATTGTTTGCTGACTCTGTTGATGAAAGGTTGTGGGTTTCCAGTGGATGGAATTGAAAGGTTTATATACATTACTGAAAGTAAATGTAACATCCAGACGCTGATAAAAGAAACTGTAAGCTGTCAATATCTAAGTCATTATAAAGTGTGATTTTAACAACTTCGTAAAATGACAGTGTGTGTTGTCAAAGTACGTCTGGTGGTAGGAGTGGCGACAATGCGATGCCGGCTTCACAGCACATGTCGCTGGTAAAAACAATTAAAGTTTCACAATGAAGCGGTGCTAAGCGCCAGCCCATTGTGCCTTCGTATTCATCCAATAACTCCCGCTCAGCTTTGTTGTCGAATTCCTATGCAGAAATTGCTTACTAAACTATCTGCAGTATAATAAAATTATTTTCTCAGGTGCTAGGGTTATATTGTGCATATTGTCGAATGTTTCCTTCAATATTTTCGCTAGGCGACGGAAAAGGTCTCAATTTCGTGCATTTATCTACTTACTACCTTGCTTATGTAATTTATTATTCAGTAAACTCAAATTATGTTCGAGGTCCGTAAGTATGTGTCGCCAGTGTTTTACTGGTAGAAGCGGCGGTAGTGGGCGCGGAGGCAGCGGCACCCGAGAGGTTGGCCCAAGTGAGTTAATTAACGGGGAGCGTGTAAGGCGACGCTCACGGTCGCTCTAATTGCGCGATTATTCCTCCGCGACGCCTAACTGCTGGATGAAATTTAATTAAAGTTTGTTGTTCAAATAGATTTAATTAAAGTAATGTTGTTGCGAGTGGCGCGGCGACGACGCCGAGCGGCGCGGCTCAATCCGCGTGAGTGCTGCGCAACTTTTCTAATTCATTACTTCTGAAAGCGTTCCCGTGATGCCGGGCACTCTTAATAATTTGTATTGTGTACTTGGAGTCGCTTTACTCAGATCCCAGTGCAACTTGCCGCTGTATCCACGCCGCGTCGCCACCCGTCTTGCTTGCCGGGCGACGACGACCCATCATACTTACCACGATATCTCCATTTATGAACCACTCAAGCTAATGGCTTTCATTTTGAGAATTATTACTATTAAGTAGACTTCTATAATCTTTGTTATATATGTCATTGACTTCATTTAATTAAATTATCCATAAATTACTAGTAAATCGCTTGATATATCTTCATTAGTGGGACAGTTGTGCCGTTGAAAATTACACCGAAATGGTCGCTCGTATATAAATGCACTATTAAAAGCTATATTAAGATAAAAGCAGTATGCCATAATTCGTATTAATAATGAATAGGATTCAATTAAGACGAAATGCGTTCGAGGAGACCTTCTGAAAATGGGAAATGTTTATCTATCCAAAAATAACAATCGTGGCAACGATCCGCAATCGTAAGCGACGAACGATGTTCGCGTCAATTACGGCTAATGGAAAACTTAAATTATGATAAAAGCTAAATGGCCGGCGGATGCTGCGTGTCCACATCAGCGCGCGACCTGCGACTCGAGCCCTGTCAACGGCCCGCGATCCGCTAATGCTGAGCGCCTCTTTCCCGAGTCGTGTTCCAAACTCGTTCGAACTAATTGATCCTAGAAATTACCCTCTTATCTGAAATAAGCGTTTGAGCTTAACATTATTTTATTCACCGATTATCTTTTGCTTCATACATCTCGCCATGCCCAAACGTCGGTCAAAGGGTTTAGTTGTCAGGTTGTAAAATAGTTCCAAATGTCACGACGAATGGTATTCATGGCTTAGTGAATTTAGTCATTTAAAAATTTTGTTTGAAGATTAAATGCAGTTTGAGATTATTCGAAAATAATGTTGAATAAGTACCTAATATTGTTAATTCACTATGCATCGCTGTGAAATAGAGATTTCGCATTTAAAATCTTTAAAAAAGCAGTAAAAAGGATTGTACTTGAATAGCTTTTAAAAATCCATTAGGATTCAAAAAATATCAGTATCACTGGTGGTGAAACGTGTCGCGGAAGCGGGCGGGCGGGCGGCACCGCGGCGCGGTGATGCCGGGCGGCCGCCCGACGACCCACAAAAGCTCTCTGTCGGGCAGCTTTCAGCCGATTACCCGCGACGCCCTGCCTAATTTGATTGCCGCTCGCCATCAATTACCTCGCGACCACCGCGGCTTTTTATTTACTGTGCGTTTTCGCACCGTCTCCTCACGACTTTTCGCTTATTTATTAAACACAAGCGATTTATTGCTCGAGCCGGACGGCTTTATAAGCATTGTTCGCCTTTGATTGCGCATTGTTCACTTTTAAATAATTAAAACTGTTACGCTCCGCTACTAGTTCTGCCACTGCTGTCGATTAGGCGGCAGAAACCAATCGATTTTAAATACCGCTAAAACATTTACAGTCGATTGCGACAAACGCGATACTGTCGCCCTTCTGGCACACGCAAACCAATCGTTGTTCGGCGAGCGTGATGTAAATAAAGAGCAGGATTGCGTTGCGTTGTCTGCCAGTCAATTTCCTTGATGAACTCACAATTACGGAAATTGGAAGCGCCGCGCGCACGGACTTTCCAACTACCATCTAAAATAGCTTTCAACAAATTTAATACAGACCTTCTTCCAATGTTATTTAACTACTTATGCAGCCAAGGACACCGTAAGTTGTTAAGACATATATTGTCTGTTTAAGGTAAAACCACTTATTGAACAAAAAGTCTTTAATATATATAGCTATGGTAAGAAAATCACTATCTTTCTGCACTTGAAACTCAATAACAAAAACACTATAAACTCAATAAGAGTTTTATCCGCTGAAAGATGCACGGTGATTCACGCTCCATACTAAGGCGGTCATAAATACGTAACTCCGAAATTATTATTTTTTTTTTATTTTATTACGTTAAAATATGATTAGGTAAACGTAAATTAATAAAATTATACATTTTAAAAAATATTTGACAATATTTAGGTGTAAAAATGTCTCGCAGTAATTTTGTTTTTAGACGATGTATCTAAAACATTTTATACTGCGACTTTTAATGGTAAAACTGTGTAAATAATGATTATTTGTATTAACAATAACCACAAATGAATAAATTAAAACAATAAAAATACATAAAAAAGTTCATTTTACAAAATACAAACAAAACACAAATTATACCAAAATACATTAAATCTCAACAATATTAACTTTAAATACATAACAAGTCTAATACAGCTTTTGACAGTACACCTTTTTTTTTAACAGGTAACTTTCGTAGACCTGTTATGAAGGGATCTGAATGAAGAAGCAGCCTATTTACTAAATCTGTGTTGGTCACAATGCGACTCATTTTACGCGTATGATTTTTTCTAAAAGACTTGATGTATTTGTTAGTCGCTTCAGCTGCTTCTTCAGACAACTCTCCGATTGACAACAAACCGTAATCTATAACATTAGCACCATGAATTAGAACTTTGTGAACGGAAGCAGGCATGTTATACCACGGATACTCGGCAACTAACTGCCGAGCCGTCTCTAAAGCGAACTCTTCGAAGTTCGTCTTATTAATATTATATCCCGAATTTAAACATTGAAGGATGATCCAGCAACGATCTAGGAGATCCTTCTTGATCCCAGTAATTTTAGCGGAAATTTCTGAATTCGAGAAAAACCGCCTGGCTGTATTACCATCGTTTGATGTTCCGCTTCCGCCACTTTTAGGCTTATCCACTATAAGCCCTAATCTTTCTCTAAATTGAGTCTGAACATATGATTTTTTTGCAGCAACAAGCATTTTGTCATTAGCGGACCTAGCTTGCCATTTCCTAACATCTAACTTGTACGCGACATGAACAAAATATTCAAAAAAACGTATTAACGCGTGAAGAGGTGATAAACCAAATTCATATTTACTCTCATCGACTTCCTTATTTAAACATTCGTCAATTTTGTTCATTTCACTGGGCAAGGCGTTACAAATAAAACATTTTGATGAAGAAACACCACTAAGTGCATTACACACTTTACCATCTACCATAGTAAGTTGCAAACAATGAGTAATGCGATATTCGCGATCTTCTTCCTTGAAAACAGTAGGCTGCAAGTTCCTTATTTTATCTTTAAAATGAGCTTCTTCCTCAACTGACACTGCAGTCGATTCCTTCAAATATCGGAGGCGTATAGGACGACAGTATCGAGTTGATGAAGGACGAGGATTTTTCCACAAAACTACTGAATTTTCTTTGTTATCTGTTGTCAAAACAAGCTGAAGTGGCACATACGAAGTAACAAACAGGCTACTGTCTTCAAGAGTGGAGTCAGAAAAACACTGTTTATATTCTGAATGCCCTGTACTGCCATCGAAACCCCATTTCCCTATCAAAGATATCTTATCTAGAGACTCATTAGGTACACTATCCAAAACATCTTTTTGAGACTTGAGAATCCGATTGGCAGTATGATCTAATAAACTTTGAAGTTCGACTTCGGCGGATGATTCTGTAACAGTAATATCTGAAGGATAACAGTGTTTTTTAGATTCCACGACACTTTGGTAAGATGGGAAAATGGTTTTTGAAAACTTATTGTCTATAAATTTCTTTACTAATATATATTGATGTCGAGTTAACTGAGCTTCAACAATGAGCGATAAAACTTCGCTAGAATCGATTTCAGGACAAGACAAGCTATCGGACGCATTGAGCAATGACTGTACAAGAGAAGGGTCTTGGTTAGACAAACTAGCCAATCTTCTCCTTTTTGTACGTTTACTGGTGTCGTCAAAGTTAATTCTCGGACGGCCATGCGATGAAGAAGTTGATGGTTTAACTTCGTCAAAGCTCTGAGATACACGTAACTCAGTTCGCTGTACATCAATATTTTCAACGACATGCAGCCAATCTGAATATTTTTCTAAGAATTTAGATCTAGTACGATTCGAGTTTGCCCAGTAGTGGGAAATTCGTTTACAAATATTCTTAATTTTAAGGCTTAAAGTCTCTAAATCAATATTTTCGATGTCGTCAGAAAGGGATGATGTTTCGGTCAAAGTGCTCAGGACGTGTTGCATTTTTTCATTTGGATTACCCACTTTAGAGTGCCAAATATCAAAAATTGTCATCCTCGATACAGAACATTTGAAAAATGTACCTAAAACAATATGAAAGCTGAACTTAAAAAAAAATTAAAAATTCAATACTATGGACATGCATACTTTGACACCCCTTTAAGCCAAGAAGAGGCAGCAAGATGCAAATGAAACTTATAGCTCTTAATAAGGACATACTCCTTATTCAAAAACCATATACCTCAGGTGCAGCTCAGCGCAGCCAAAAGTTGTAGGTCTAAAGGAAATTAAGTTATGCCAAAAATTTTCACCAAAAAACTGCCTTCAATAAAAAAATTATATAAAAAAAATATGCATAAAAAAAATTAAAAAAAATTGATAATAAAAGTACATACCATGCTCTTGGATCTCCATGCTTTCACAACACGTAAACACTTGATTTGGAATAGTGACACTCAAAAACAAAGTGATTAAGTTTCGATGACTCACACGTGGTGATAATTAGTCTCGCGATGCGCTCACTTCCGATGCACAAAAGTGAATGATAACGTGACCTAATTACATTGATATTTATAGTTTTTGGAAGCTTGTTAACTAGTTACTAACTCAGTGAGTTGATCTAACCGGGATAAGCCAATGATTTTTTTTGATTTATGGCCTATGGGGGAATCACAGTGAGATGGTGATTTTGTTACAATATACGTATTGTAAAATATAATTATACATAATTTGGAGATTTTTTTTGTAAAATGTCACTTATATGGTTTTACCTTTAAACAGACGATATGTAGGTATGTAACTCGCTAAAAAATCATTTCAAAAGTCACGACATGTGGAGCTGTTAAAACATTTTAATTAAATCTTGGGTAACGCACCATTGAAGCGAAGTCGATTTAATTATATTCTTGTGTCGGCGACATATCCATTTCAAAAGTTTTGGACTAATGAGACGCATGTGGAGCTTGTAATTTGGTCATCAGCGTATACTTACTAGTTATTTCATTACACAACGTAATGTACAGGAGCGTTGTTTATGATATTCCATCACTGGCGCGTACGCGGTGCGCGCGCCAGTATCCTTATTGAAATCTTTACTGGCCTCATTGTTCCATTCTCAATTTAGGCGTCCTTGCAAGTTTACGCATCTCTTTCACGAGTAAATTGCTCTGCTCCGTCGGAGGAGTCATAAAGAAAATTGCTATACAGTTGATAAATAATTTATCTGAAAGCCCGCCCCAGTCACCGAAACACGCCCGATGTAGCACTGTTTCTACTTCCACCTAATATTACTTTCTTTTTGTACAATTTTGCAACAGGGCCGTTCGCACGTTCCTTTCCTTTTATGGGCAATAAGTGGAACGCAATTATATTTATGGAGGAGAAATGGTTAGGAAAACTAATTTCACTCAGTATCACTAAATATATTTTATGTACGAAAGAAGTTAATGGTATAATTCGCGTGTGTTGTATAATTGCATTACATAAATTACCTTAGCACCAGGACGCCAATTCTGTTGTTTTAATATTATATTTCAATTAATAAAAGTTATTATTAAAATTTCTTTAATCGGTTATTTTCCACTGTAGAGCCAACGTTGATGGCAGAATTTAATGATGTGGAAGTTATTTTTGTAATTGGAGCCGAGGATGACGAAGCTGCTAATTGGGAGAGTTAGGTATTCAGTTTCTGGAACACTTATGGAAGTGGTGCCTAATTAGTGGCGCGGCGGCCTCTATTAAGAAACTTTAATTACCCCGCACGAACAAACTCAATATAGCATTTGATTATCAGGATCTGTTGTGAATCAAGGGCGGTGCCGCATTATGTGGCTGCCTATATAAAGCAAGTTCAATATAATAAATGGTGAGAAGTTATGCGTAGAGAAAAGACAATTACTATTACGAGTAAGCAAATAAAAATTTTCTTTTCAAGGTCTATTAAATTAATTAAAATTAAAAACAGGCTCGATTTTTATTGCTTATTTTAATTTTTAACTTATTAACATTATTTTGTTACAACTGGTTTTGGGCACCATTGCTTTCAGAAACTACTCTACAAAGCTTTAGTCTGCTAAATTACCACGTGATCTGTCCTTCAAGAAAAGTATGAATAAATATCGTGATGAAATCTACATATTGGAGAAGGTTTGCTTCACATAATTCTTCTAAGATATATGGCGTTCTGAAACAGCATTGAGCTCACGTGGTGGACTATAGTCAGGTTTAGGCCTCCTTAAATAAGACCTGTGTTTCTGCGAAATAAATAAGTATGGCACATAATGTAATTGCAGATAACTTATGAAACCAATTACTAAGATTTATTTATTTCTGAACAAGACCAAAGTACGTGTCGTAATTAGAAGCAGGGTCGAAGTGACAATTATCATTATGAATATCTTAATAGATAATTGTCATGATAATTATCTTGATATTTACAAAATTAATTCCAAACGTGTCAAATGTCAATCTTAATAAAAAAGTCACTGACCGAACCGATTTTCCAATGATTTTTCTCCAGATTTATTTCGTTTTCTCACTGTTTGTCATCTTTAGTTGAAATTAAATCTACAAAACTATGGATCAGCATGGATAATTATTGGTCAACTATCAGATAATTGTCATGATAATTATCAAACAAAGTAAATATCTTAATAACCTTTTAAAAAGTAATATGTAGACATTACAACAAACAGACATTTACATATACGCACACCAGATACGTAACTAAAGCCAGCACAACATAAACATTACATCATTACGTAAACATTCATTTAATGCTACACAGATATTGCCCCTCATCCCCGGTGGTTGTTTATTCAGTTGTATTAATTAGCAGACAGGTGGATTACAGGACAGAACGTGTCCTAATTAGAGACATGTCTCCACTAGAGCGCGCTTGTTCTCTAACTACCGCCCGACTCGCCCGTACGGAGATTGCTTCTTACTTTTCATAATTAAAAAGGTATTTTCATGTTTCTTTTATTGTTATTTCCATATTTGTATAATGCGTGGGAGTATGTTCATGTATATACTCTTAATTTGATCCGTACATTACTTTTTAATTTTTATTTCTTATTTATTTAATTATAAAGGAAACATTTTTGTGGACTTACAGACTTTACGTACATACGTACTTAATTGAAACGAGAATTTTAACACAAGGATTGAATAAATCGTTTAAAAAGGATTGCAGTTTGATAACGGAAATAACATGAAAAACGTGAATAATGTAACAAAAATATCTGTAAGCGTAGGACTAACAATTCAAAATACAAAGTCCCACAAGAAGCACGAAAATACGCTTGAAGCATTTTCTACAACAGTCGATAATTTATTCAATGTATCATTTAACGTGAGCACACACTGAAATCAATTAGGCTCGTTTGAGAATGCTCCAATAAATAGTACTATCGTTAATTAGAATCAATCGTAGGCGCGTCCATTCTGAAATCAGTGGATGGCGTGGGCGGACCGGGGACTTCGGTGACAGCAATCGTGCTCGGTTCGAAAAAGTTGTGAGGACTTAGGTAAACATTATGTTAGTGATGACATAATTGTCTCCGACAACAAAAATTGCTTTTTTATGAAATATAAAATATAATTAAGAATGTAACACAATACAACAATGTACACTCTGACACGTACGTCGAGCCACCTTGCATTTTCAGTATTAATTGGCCTAAGCTTAAACAATGTTTGATTGATCGAAAACTGCTAAGCTATTTTGAAATTGCTATACTAAACGTCATTTCCATGAGCCCTTGTTGATAATTTGAATTTATAAAACCGGGAAAAACTGTTTTCTACTGTGATAACAATATTTTTGTGTTCTGCCTTTTAAGAATAAAAATGTAAGGAGGCTCTATTTATGTGTCCGGGAGTATATAAATCATTACTATTATAACGACCTCGGTGGTCCAACGGCTTACATTGTGGATGCTAGATGAGGAGGTCACGGGTTCGATTTTTGGCAGGACCAAATTGAGAAATGAACTTTTCTGATTTGGTTCTGTTGTGGGTGTTCTGGGAAGTGTCCCAGAGTGAATTCGCTGCTCTGGTACTCACAGTACATGGTAAAGTCATCAATCAGATAAGTCTAATATTAATGCAAACTAACAACAAAAAGACTTTATCATCAGCCGTGACCATGGAACCTTTAAAAGGCCGAAACGTTGATTTGTTTGAAAAAACAAGTATATGCGATTTACATCCGAAAATATAGTTTCTTTTCTTAAGAAACAGTATTTAAAAGAGTTTCCTTCATGACATGGACTTCCATCTTCATTGTTGTATCGTCGCTCCTAATCGACCTAGCTCTATCTCAATTGGCTTATTAAGAAGCAAACAAAACGCAACAAGGGCGGCCAGCTCAGCGGGATTAATTTACTTCGTCGGCAACTGATCACAACGTATTCAGTCTGATTGATCTATTTACCCTGCAAACCAATTTCGATTCATTTACGTGATTGCTATTGCTCCTATGTGATGTGTTGTTCAGTCCACGGTCATTTCATTAGCCTAAATGCTTGATTATTTTGAAACCTGCTAAATAACTGTTTCGTAACGGCTGCTTCGTGTATTTATAAGAGGAAGTTTGGAAGTAGCTCTAGTGCTTCAAAAGTCGCGAAGTCCTTGTATGTGTATAGACATGTAATGTGGAATAAAGGTAGTCACATTACTTGAAAGATAATAATAATATTAATAATAAAAAAGAAAATATAAAATATATACTTGAATTCGGTCCGTAAATGCGTTGCAAACCAGCTAACCAGCTGAGAAGAATAAAGCTAGTATAATAATAATAATAATTGTTATTATTATTTTGTAAGTACGGGTCTTACAAAATTATTTCTACGCCCAGAAGTCATCTGCTCTACATGAAACTGTTCTGGGCGCAGACAATGGGTACACGCCTTTAGATCTTCTCCATTCCATAGCGCCGAGCCTCAAATAACTGATGCCACCTTTACGTGGTAGGTTTGCCCATGAGCTGAGCCTGTCGAATGTAGACTGCGCCTGCTAGGCTAGGCTAGGCTGCGCCTCTAACGGCTGGCTCAGCCGTGGAGACATTTTTTTCCGAAACAGAGGGGTTCATGGTGGCTATCCAAGACCAAGTAGTTCCGACAAGAAATTACCTGAAGTATATCGTGAAGGCGGAAGTGAAGATGATGGACAATGGCACTCATCACTTGTATTGGGACAGATCAGTCCTGACGGATGGACATATTCCACATAATAGGCCTGATATTATACTTGCGGAGAACACGAGTGGCGTGACATGGCCGCTAGATATCGGTATATCCAACACGTACAACCTTAAGGGATACACCGAGAAAAAGCTGAAAAAGTACGAACAACTATACGCTAAAGAGATTCGGCAGATCTGGCAGCAGCGAGAGGTGTATGTGGTGCCCCCCATTTTGTCCACCACTGGCGTTGTTGTATTGCACTCTAGAGTACTTAGACTCGCTCTTTTGAAGTTAACCCACAATTGACAGGTGTAAAAGCACAGGCAATAAGCATAGAATAGCGTTAAATTAAAATATTTATGTATGTGAACGGTTTTAAGCGTACAAGAAGATCAAAGAAAAGGTAGCCGCATTATGTACGTGATGGATATATACGTGAAAAGAGTGAACAAGGAGGTGACGGGTGATAAGATGAATGAAAGAAAAAGACATTGTAACCTATCACAAACTTAAATTTTTTTTTCCAAAATAACGTTTGTTCGACCGAAAACCGAATTATCATGAAACCTTTGTTCTTTCAGGATATGTTGGTTGTTTATCGCAAAGACACGATTAGGTTCGGTTAGGTTAGGTTAAGTTGGGGCAGGCCCCACGTGAATTCAGCGGGACCGCGCGGATGTGCGAGGAGGAGGGTCGCGGGGGGAGAGACGTGTCGGTGTGTCGTTGCCGCTCGTCCTGTCCTCCGCGACCCTGGCGGGGCTGCACCGCTTTTAATGATGCAGTGGCGGCGGGGCCGCGGGGGAAGAGACGTGTCGGTGTGTCGTTGCCGCTCGTCCTATCCTCCGCGGCCGAACGTGGGCGGTTGGCCCGTGGTGGGCGCTCCAAGCGACTCTCTTCGGAGAGTCCGCGCGGAAGCGCGTTAGGTGTTGCGGCGGAGCCTGTCATCAGATCCGCCGCGGGGGCTGGGGGAGCAGCCACTGAACTTCACAGTTGAGTGGATGCTGTCCTGGCCCCCCATGGCCCCTGGGTAGCGGACTCGGGGGAGTTCGTTGCCCAGCATAAAGGGGCCCGGGATGGAAGGCTCGTCTGGTGTTCGGCAAGCCTCACATTCGGAGTCGGGGGACCGATGTGTCTCCCTTCTCGAGGAGGGGCTGCGCAGGGCGCGGCCAGCCGCTGGTGGGGGCGCGGACGAGTGCAACAGCGTACCCGTACCCCCACCTACAGCGGAGAGGAGGAACACTCCGGGGGTTTAGTGCGGTCGGGCTGCTGCCCTTCAGGGTTCAGCCCAGTCCCACATAACCCCGGCTCTGCCCCCGCGGGGCCGGGGTATCTGTAAGCAGATTCCCCCGGATTAACAAAAAAAAAAAAGGCCCCACGTGAATTCGCGGTACGTCCTCGTCGTCTGCCCTGGACCCCATTCTACTTGGTGCGCGGTAACGCAGTGGCCAGTGGGTGGGTGATCAAATCCGAGACTTTCTATATGTGCGGGCAATTGAGGTGTTTTTGTGTCTTGCGGTGGTGTTTTGTTTTGAAAAACTGCGCCGGAGCTCAAGATCTGCTCCTGCAGTCCATGGCGCAGTGGCAAATAGACTTAGCGGTGGCCTGCGAGCCGCACTATATCCTTGCTCATGAAAACTGGGCAGGGGATCTGGACGGCCTAGTGGCGGTCGTGAGTGGCAGGCACGGGCCCCCCTCTCACGATCCTGGAAAGGGGCTCGGTGTATGTAGTGACTGGGTGGGGGGAGTACATAATAATTGGAACGTACTTCTCCCCCAACCGCTCCCTAGCGGAGTTTGAGACATTTCTTGACTCCGTCAGGACAGCGGTGTTGCGACGAGCGCCGAGGCAAGTTATTGTCCTCGGCGATCTTAATGCGAAGTCGCAAGCGTGGGGTAATGTCGTCTCTGACGCGCGAGGTGGTGATGTACAGATCTGTAGTATACTCTCTGGTTTGTCCCTCCTGAATAGAGGGACTGCTCAGACTTGCGTGGAACAACAGGAAGGGTCCGTTGTGGACGTCTCGTTCGCTACTCCCGCGGTCGTGCGCAGGATCAGAAACTGGAGAGTGGTGGAGGACGTGGAGACCTTGTCGGATCACCTATATATCCATTTCGAGGTCTCCGCGGTCCTTGGATTCGTAGACCGAGTCGCTTCCCACGCTGGGAGCTAAGTCGGCTGGACCGGGAGATGGTCGAGGAAGCTGCCATAATACAGCGCTGGTTCTTTGCCGGAGTGATAGAGGGCGTCACCGCCGACGATTTGGCGAGCCGCCTACATACTGCTCTGACTGCCCCGGGTCCGGCGACGACCTCCCTGCCATCAGGTCTACTGGTGGTCGGAGGAGATCGCGAAACTCCGAGCGGACTGCAATGCTGCCCGGAGAGCCTACGTCCGGTGCCAACGCCGTCACGGCCATGCCCCGGACATAGAGAGCCAGCTGTGGGAGACGTACCGCCTTAAGAAGAAGTCCCTGCAGTTGGTAATAAGCCAGGCCAAAACCCGTGGCAGAGAAGAACTCCTGGCCGGGTTAGATCGGGATCCATGGGGTCGTCCGTATCGTGCGGCGTGGAAGAAACTCCGTGCCCAAAGCGCTCCCATCACGGAGACCATGGCCCCGGATCTCCTGCGAAGGGTGGTAAGGGAGCTTTTCCCAGACCTTCCTGAGCACTCTCCCCCGGTAATGGCCCCACCCTCCTTACCGGAGGAGGGTCTCTTGCAGGTCTCCTCTGTTACTGAGGGAGAAATAGGAGCAACCACTGTTCCAACTGGGCAAAAAGACCGCACCGGGACCGAACGGCGTTCCGAGTCGGGTGTTGTACTTGGCAGCGGAATGCCTAAATGAGTTGCTCCGGGGACTGTTCGACACGTGCCTACGTAGCGGGAAGTTCCCGGAACAATGGAAGCAGGGCCGACTGTGTCTGTCGCAGAAAGAGATCGTCCAATCGACTCGCCTTCTGCCTACAGGCCCATTGTACTGTTGAACGAGACGGCCAAGCTCTTCGAGAGGGTCCTCGTTAACCGTCTCGTTAGGCACCTCGAGGATGTGGGGCCTGGTCTCTCGGAAGCCTAGTACGGCTTCAGGGAGGGGCGGTCTACTGTCGACGCCCTGAAGAGTCTCACGACAGACGCCGTGGATAAGGGGGAGATGGTCATGGCTGTTTCCCTTGACGTCAAGAACGCCTTCAACAGCCTTCTGTTCGAGACACTGAGAGAGGCGCTCCGGTAGCATGGAGTACCTCCCTATCTCAGAAGGCTTTTGGAGGCGTACCTCCAAGACAGGGTGGTTCTATGGGAGGACAGAGACGGGAGGCTACACCAGCGGCGCGTCGGGTGCGGCGTTCCACAGGGATCCGTGCTGGGCCCCATGTTGTGGAATGTTGGCTTTGACTGGCTCCTACGCGGTCCGCTCCTTTCCAGGACGAGGGTGATCTGCTATGCAGATGACACCCTCGTCACTGCTCGGAGCAGGACTTATGAAGAGGCCGTGCGGTTGAGCACCGTAGAGACATCTCTGGTGGTAGAAAGGATCCACCTGTTGGGCCTGAGGATCTCTATACACAAAACGGAGGCCCTCCTATTACATGGCCCGCGCAGAGGCCGCCCTAGGGAGGCAAGTATCACCCTTTTTGGGGAGACGATCCCAGTCAAGGCTCAGATGAAATATCTGGGCCTTGTACTGGACGGGAGGTGGAATTTCAGGACGCATTTTGCTCGCTCCGAAGCTGGTGGGTACCGCTGCCGCCCTAGGGCGGCTCTTGCCAAACGTAGGCGGATCAGGCTCGGTTTGCAGGCACCTGTACTAAGGAATAATCAGGAGTATGGCCCTGTATGGCGCACCGGTTTGGGTGGAAGCTCTCACCGCTCGACTTAAACCCTTCTTGCGGAGGCCGCAGAGGCTCATAGCGGTGAGAGCGATCCGGGGTTATCGCACGGTGTCGTGGACGGCGGCCACTCTTCTGGCGGGCGATCCTCCCTGAGAACTCCAGGCGGAGGTGCTCGCGGAAGTGTACCGATACCGAGCTGCCATGCAGGCCAGGGGGGAAAGGCCAAGCGCCGAAGTCCTGGAGAGGATCAGGGCAGCGGACCGCGTTGCCTTAATCCGAAAATGGACGGAGGACCTAGAGGCCCCAGTCGCGGGCTTAGTGACGGTGGAGGCAGTTCGCTCCCACCTAATCCGCTGGGTCGACCAGCGATATGGGTCTCTGTCCTACAGATTGGCGCAGGTTCTCACCGGACTTGGATGTTTCGGCGAATACCTGCACCGGGTTGCAAGTCGGGAGACGACCCCTGCCTGTCACGAGTGTGGCGCTCCCGTCGATACAGTGCGTCATACCGTGGCAGAATGTGCGGCATGGGGCCCCCAGCGGCACTCCCTGACCGCGGTAGTGGGCGGAGTTCTCTCGCTATCGACCATCGTGGGCGCGATGCTCGACAGTCAGAGGTGTTGGGATGCAATGGCCTCCTTCTGTGAAAGCGTACTTTCGCACAAGGAGGCCTCGGAACGGCTCAGAGAGGACGACCCCCTCGCTGACCCGCTCCGAAGACGGCGGCTGGGGAGTCGAAGGAGGCAGTACCCACCTTCTTCCCCCGCTGTAGTGAGCCGTGGGGACAGAGGTCGGGGGACCCTATCTCCAAGTCTGTGCTCACAAGTGTGAGGGTGCCTTTGTGTTGACCCGGGGCACTCTCTGAAGTGGGGGTTAACCACTGGGTTTTAGTGTGTATACCGGGCTAGAGCCCGGGAGTCACACATGACCGCTCGCAGCTCCCCCGAGCCGAATGGTACGCGTAACGCGTTTCCCAGAGATAAAAAAAAGGTTTAAAAGGAAAAACATTTTCCTCTCAAAATTACTTTCGAGGTTATAAAAATTCGAGCAAACGTTATTTCTGGAAAATGTCATTTCGGACTACTGATAGGTAACCAAAAGACATGCCTGACCCGGAATAAACGCATAAGTGCAGAAGGATGTAATGAATAGTTAGTACGTAGTATTCAATATTCATTTTGTTTACTGGCTAACTGGTTTATAGAGTTCAATATCTAATAGTAATAATAAAGAAATACGATGACGTGTGTGGTATCGGTTATGCTTAATAAATCCAAATCTAATTAACAGTCTTAGGAAATGTAAACTCTCCTTCCCGTGAACGCCGATTAATCTTACCATTTGCATCGATTTGAATGCTGATTGGAATTATGCGAGTTACCAATACAGCCAGAAAATTCACATGATTCTGGTTTCCGAAAAACTAACATACACTGTCTACTTATGTAGACAGTTTTTCTTATTTGTCTTAGACTTATAAATAAATAAACTTATACTCGTAAGTATGAAATGTGACGTTAAATAAAGCCAAAGATTAACCCAGATGCGAATGGTGTAATTACATATTATTATTTACATCATAGGTTCCCAAATTTTTTGGCTCACCTAGGCAAGATAAAAAAATTTCAATGCCCACCACCATAAAAAATTATTGAAAACACGTATTTATTATATTCACTTACACAAAAAATCACATGGAAAAAAATTTATTGAATAAATTATAATAATATAATAATAATTATAATAATAATAATATAAAGTATATATTTATATAACATATATAATAAAGGTGTTAAGTGGTTATTTAATTTTTAATATCCATTTCCTGAGTGATAATAATACTCGTTTTTATTATATTCCGCCTGTACCACTAAGTTGAACTGTCACGCCTTAGGGCGGGCGTACATAACACGCTATCCGATTTACGCTCTAGACTGTTTTATTATTGATTTTATTAATTAAAAACTCGGCATATAAATAGAATTTGGTCAATAGAACATTCATGCCATTTACGGGTAATATACGAATACCAAACTACTGAATTTACATACGCAAAACGCTTTGGCACCATGCCCCGAAGTGGGAATGATTTTTGCGAGACAACTACGCTGTTCGGATTACTAGCATTATTTTGTCTTTAAGTCTGTGTGTGTAAATATTAAATAGGTCGAAACATTGAGGAGTACAATAGCCTATTGTATATAAAGAGGGCTGATGGCGCAGAAAAGTACTAAAAATAAATGGACCGTAGAACGCTTTTATCATATTTTGTTTGGATATTTCTTTATCTGTCATATCTTCAGCATAGGTGATATGCTCTCTTACAAGTTAATACCTCGATATTCCATTGATTGCCAGTTTGTGTAAAGGCAAATACCTCAATACAAAACACTGACATGGGAGAACAATGAGTATACTGCGACAGATATGCCCGCAATTAATAGATATCAGTTTTCTGTTTAATTAACTGGGATATTAATTTCATTATGTGTTGAGCTATTTGGTGGGATTAAATCGCAGGCAACTAACATGCGCACTCGCAAACTAGATGAGACTCTTGTCGCTATCTGTAATTAGGATCGAGAGCGAAGTGCCTCGCGACACAAGGGACTTCCGGATGCAGTATACCTTTCCGTGACAGGAAAGAAAACTAAATAACTTCAGGGACTTTACGAGATGACAAGAAACAATTAATTACCAACACAATAGCATCACAAATAAGAGCAAACTTTTTGAATCATTGAAGTAATATAAATATAAACAATTTTTTGAATAATACCCACTTGGATTTTCAACTCTATTAGAACATAAAACTTATTAGAGAGGTACGGAGATCAGTATCCTATTAATAAACTATATCTATCCCACTCTATTTACTGTTTACTACGAAATCCAATAAGGCATTCAGGACCATAGCAAACACAGCGTCTGCAGGAAGAATAGCGCTAATGGATTGTTGTTACTGACTTAGCTTAATTAAACAAGCCGGGAGTCGACACTCAGACTCATAATACTGCTAATTAAACGCGGGTTTACACAGATCCGAAAAAGAGCCACTCAAACACGCTTAGCTGGTATTATTACAGTGTATTCAGGAGGCTCGGCAAACAGGCCCTCGTCGCAAGGGTGCTACTCTCAAGTTTCGCGTTTAATTAGACAGATAGAGGCGCAGACGGGCCTTATTAGTATTGTCTACGGGGGCCCAATTAACACCCGGCAGGCGCCGTGGGTGGCTCCAAGTTCGTTTTAATAATCAAGGGATACCGTTGGCTTCGTTAGCCGAATAATAGGATCGGATGCCCCCGATGCCTCACATTAGAAAAAGTTTATTTAAACGGCCATAAAGTGAACGCGGGACTAGGCGAACGAGGATCAAGCGCGCCAAACCATAGTGGTGCACTGTTTTGGATATCGTGTTACAAAATATGAAATTAATTGATATTGTGTCGTACGTAGTTCGTATATTATGCACTATATCATAATTATTTTTTTGCGTGGCTACGATTAAATAAGTATTTTAAATATTCATAGTCAAAATGATCACGTTGATGATGATTTGCATAAATGGATGCGATATCAATTAAAATTATAAAGTGAAAATGGTTTCTTCATTATTCTTGGTAAAATGTTATGGAAGACTTATGCAAAGTGTAACACATATTCAAATTAAATTTTAGTCCGAGCATCCTGCTCGTTACTTCTTCGTAGAAGTAGCTTAACTTTATAGTGCAGAACTGCTTAATTTAATAAGATGGTGGTGCAATTAATTTGCATGTAAGTATTAAATTGCGTTGTGAGTCTTGTAGCAGGCTGCAATGCCGGCCATAAAACTCTCATTACGTGCAAGCAATTTCTCTCATTAATGAATATTGCGGAAACGTGGTAATAGGTGTAAATTTCCCAAAGGTTGATGTGGGTATGGCTGCAAATTAAGGTTTACAATATTATTTACTGGTGGTCGACAACAGGGGTAATCATTTTCGTTATTTAATAAGCACAAGGCCACTTGTCCCTGTAGCTATACCAATATTTAATATTAAGAATAAATATTACATTTATTAATACAACACGATCGAACACTAAGAAGAATTTCGATCCGGCTGTATTCGAACCAGCGACTTTAGCATACCGTGCTGACGCTCTTCCAACAGAGCTACGGAACGTACGATGATATTCAATAGACTTAATATTAAGAATAAATATTTCATTTACATTGGTGTAGTCATCTACATTCAAATTCAAATCCATGTTAGGGTGCAACACTACCCTGTATTATGTTTAACAAGTACAAGTCCTTGAGTGCAAACCTTGCACTGGCATTATTGCCCCAGAAAGTAGCGGACCAAAATGCAAGCGCATGCGCACGCCGGCGCGCATGACTTGTCAGCACTAATAACTTTTTCTCAAAACACTAATGAATAACTTACTCCTTATTACTGGGCACGTTTTGCCACTTCAGGCCGCCGGAGACGCGGGGAAGGCAGCCCCGCCTCTGGCGCCAATCTTACAACTTACCATTAAGTAATTTTCATCAAGATTCATGTTTTACTTAATGAACTTCTGTTGGTAGTGGAAATGCACTAACCTTTTCTGGGAAACAAGCGCTACGGCTTTTAGATTAATTGTTTTCTTGAATTGAATAGATAGAACTCGCTTTGTTAATTTTAGATAGATGTACTCTCGCTCAGAGTGCTTTTCCTAGATATCAACGCAAGCAATTGATACTTTGTTTCATTATTCTTATTCACGCTCTACATTTCAAAATGCCATAATTCATTGTGCATGCCGTATCAGAATTGCTAATTGAATTATTAACTGCATACAGCTAATTACAATGATTATACCTACGGATGTTTGTTTTAATTAAGTACTGAGAAGTAATTATTGAAGTTGCACATATCATCTTTTTACTTCCTAACGATGTGTTTTTGCATAGGATGACTTCCTCCGACCTGACGACCTCCGCACACCAGTCTAGCACACCAGTTTTCATGGTGTTGCACTACTAAAATACGGAAGAGGTGCTCAATTCGACTGTATGTTTTTTTGAAGTTCCGCGATGACTCGATTTGTAAATCGATTTCGATGAGTCTTTTTTTGGTAGAAAAAGGGTACCTCAGAAGTGATCCCATGCAAATTGTAAGAAAATATTTTACCTCTAAGGGTGGCAAATTAGGCGAATAATGATTTTTGAGGTCGGTTTTTTAGTACTTTGTACTGAGATTATTCTGTGTCTATGTTTCGGGTCAGAGTACTTGTGGTGCCGTCGTTGTTTCCGATTTCCTCAACACAAGAGCTTTAGTTGCTTACTTTGCGTTTGAAACGACGTATGTCATATTGTCTAATATTTATTTATTTATAGGAATAGGGAGGCCTCCCCGCATGATGTATTTTTCTTTACGATCGGCCGCACTTTGACATCAATCGGCGAGTACCTTACGCCGATTGCCAAATCTTTTCGCCATGATGGCAAGCATTGTATAGTGTATGCCACCGATACGATAAAAATAGCAGGCGGGAATATAACTGATAGACAGAACGAGTTTATCTCGAGGTGTGGCTTAAGAATCTATACAACCTCAAATGGGTTTGGTTGATTCCGCATAACAGTGAAAGTGTTGAATCCATCACTTTGGCAAAAATTTATAGTAAAATTGAGGATATACACTGATTACTATACGGTGTGAAAAATAATTTTCTATAAGTTTTCTTGATAAAAAAAAAAACACAAACTTGCCTCGATATTTTATAAAAAAACGCTGTATTCAATAGTACTTTACATATACCAATGATTTTTTTAATATCACCTGAACTAAATAAAACACGTGTTTGTTATACGATATACATTTTTGAAATGGCTTTAATTTCGTTTGTAAAAAAATAAATTCTGAAATAAAACCTAAGACCGAAGTTAAGACCCAAGCAAAATGAACTGTATTAGTATAGGAAAAATAGTATCTGTAATCTGAGGTAGTATAGACTCTTAAGATTAAAAGTGCTAAACCAAACATATGTTACTCTGAAAAATTTACCTAAGGGAGTCACCACACTCATCAACACGGACTCGAGTAGAGCCGCTCAGAAGCTTTACGTCCATATAAGAGCGAAAAAGACGTTGTGCGTTTCGCTTCCACTCGGACAGCACAGACAGAAACACATCGTCTTTTTCACTCTTATTATATGGTCACAAAGCTTTTTGAGACCACTTTATGCGATTCCGTGAGGGTTGCTGCTGCGGGTATTGCATGTTTTAGTAACAATAGAGCTCCTTGTAAAAGATTCCCAGGGAAGCACTGCCACCTTACTTAGTTCTGCCATACAGTAATGTGAGTGTTATTGCGTTCCGGTTTTGAAGGGTAAGGGAGATGGTGAAATTACAGGCAGATGATACGTGTCGATATATGTCTCAGGGTGACGGGTGCAGTGACAGTACCCTTCAGATATTTGCGATTTAAACTTTAGACAGGCGTGACGCTTACCACCAGGCTTGTTCGTCCCGTCACTTGATATCATAAAAAAATAATATTATAATGCTGAAATGTGGTGGCAAGGGAAATGCAACCCTGTATCGCCTCTAAAGCGAGCACCTGATGGCCGGTTTGCAGCCGCTATATGTCCCTTCCTGGTAACGTCCAATGTGGAACACCATAAATGAAGTTTTTCACCTCTTTCTAACAACCGTCGTCATTAGCTTCCACTTCTTACATTCTACTAGATTGTTTATACGGAAAATACTTTGCACATGACATTTAATTAGAGAACGTAGTCGGTACTCGTATATTTATCTTGGTACGTATAAGGAATGAATGTAATTGACACCAGTTTTAATTGAGCATTTATACAGAGCCCGTGATCACCGGGCCCATAAGAAGTGCAATTCTCCCAAGTTGACGTATCGTGAAACCAATTTAATTTACAAAGTTGTCGGTCAAGTCTGTGCTCCGGATTAAGCTCTGCCGATTGCCTGGCCGCTGCCCGACCGCTCTTAATAATGACATACTCGCGGACATCTGTCACTGGGTCTCAAATCGTTACGAGCTTCTCACTGGTTTATGTTCTCCTATCATTACTAACCACTCCCAACAAAAGCCTATTTAACTTTTTAATAGACACTTAAAGTGGACTCTATAAATCGTACGTCAACGTTAATAGCGTCTTTAACAATCCTCGTTAAAACAGTACTGGTACTGTCGCAATAGTGAAGCACAAAGTTACTTCTTTTGAAAATTTATATTGTTAAAAGAAGCACATTTAATTTAATCTCATGAAACAGCTACAGAGTTAACTATCTTCGAATAAGAAATCGGACGAATAATAAAATACGTAAAAGTTGAGCGGGAGCACATAAAATTTTACGACAATACCAATAACGTGGTTCGTAATGTGGGCTCGGTCCAAATAATTGAATTTACTGTCGTGATTATATTCATTATTAATATCCCCTATCGTCCGCTTTACTACGCCAAATCTGAAATCATAACATTGTACTTATAGCCTCGAGGTGTGTGCAACGGCTTTTCCTGTTAGACATTACGCTGCAGATTTCTTTTATTCCAGCAATAAAAATAAATTGCAATAGGTGTATGCTGTAAATCGAAAGGAAATCATCAAAATAAAGTGTCGATTGAATATGAAAGAAAAATACTTCGTCATCTAATGTTGCTTCCATTCGTGCCAAGTGTAGCTACACTTCTCTACAGAGATACGCAGGATTGATACACTCATGTCA
Organism: Hyposmocoma kahamanoa; assembly: GCF_003589595.1. Classification (NCBI taxonomy): domain Eukaryota; kingdom Metazoa; phylum Arthropoda; class Insecta; order Lepidoptera; family Cosmopterigidae; genus Hyposmocoma; species Hyposmocoma kahamanoa. Next base: position 7,013,924 of record NW_020654422.1, read on the forward strand.
GGTAGAAGTTATTCGAAGTATTTGCATTAAGGGGTAGATGTGTATGAGAGTAGCGAAAGTAGGCTAGAAACTAGTGGATTAATAACACAAGTTTGTCGCGGGGGTGCCTGTTTAAATTCCTACGGACTTGACGCGCAGCACCGCTGCCACTATGTGCCGCCACTCTCGTTGTAATTACACGAATACCAGCTTATGCACTTAATAAAACGAACATATGCTCCTTCCATACCTTAATTTAAGAGATAATTAAATAACCAACATAATGGTGTACGTACTACAATTAATTATCCTTAGCAGTGTTATAATGTAAATGGAAAATTGTACCGAAATAAAGTAATTTTGATATATAATTTATATTTCAATATAAATATTATGAAATACGGGAACTTTGAAAAATGTCAGTGCTGCAAGGGGTACGGGTATATAGGGTACTTAAATGTAACAAAGTTGACAGGATAATTATTGAACACTCTATGTAACGGCAGTCGTGAAAGCGGATGGGTCATACGGCGTCGTAATATCGTCTAATACAAATGTTACTGACTGTTATGTCCCATACATTGTTGTATGCGCTTTATGAGTGCATCTGATGCTGGTCCCATTAATGTATTCCTGTTTAGTGATTTTGTATAAATGTTAGTAAGCAACATTATCCAACGTAATGATCGCCAGTGTAGAAACTCCTCAACAAAGAGGAGGCCACAAAGTCCGCAAAAAGCGTACTGGTTGCACAGTTCGCAAAACATGGACCTGACTGGGCAGAATAGTAAGATGACGTCCATGCCCATCATTGACGTTAGTGACTTATAATAATGATGAAGTCAACACGCGTTAAATCACGGGATGGAACTGCACTAAATAAATAAACTAAACTAATCTTTAATTGATAGCTTATTGTTATTGTGACTTTGGACCAGCAACGGATTGTTACAAGGTTTAGCGATCGATTGGAACATACTACTTCTTATCATTTTAGTTATTTATTTCTTACTTATATCTGCCTTGAAGCAGTAACGTGAGTATTACAGCGTTCCGCTTATAAAGGGTAAGGGTCCTGGTAAAATTACAGGTACATAGGACTTGTCAACTTATGTGTCAGGGTGCCCCTCGGATTTAAAGCAGAGTAATGCTGAAACTGCCATGGATAGGCGTGTCGCTTAAGACCAGGAACACGACTTGTTCGTTCCATACCTGGTTGTCATAAAAAACCTTTAATAAACTAAACATATCGACATCTTTCTTATTCCGTTTAAATTTCAGCTCACCTTCATCAAGTTTATGACCTTAACATTAACGCGAAATCCTCGTAGTGGAGTGGCTCATGAAATCTTGCTAATGGATGAGGCGAGGCGATGCTTTAAAAATATCCGTCTAATCTCGGAGTCGATTTAGCTAAAACATTCCTGATCCATGCCCGCGCGGAAACGGGAAATGGGACGTCTCGCCCACTTATGACGAGCCCTGTACCACGAGCGCGGTTACCCTAACTTGCGGTTTAAGCCGCCCGCAATCAAAAGCGATTACATACACTTTATGAGCCACTAATAAATGCACTGTAATTGAGTTTTATTGTATTTCGAATGTATTACTTTTGTCACAAAACTTTCTTCTTAATAATAATTTATGTATTTAATAATCTTATAAATACTGAATTTAAATTCTGCAGACGTTAAATTACTTTTCACTTTATTTCGAAGCAATAAACTGTCCGATTTCGGTAAGCCATTAAGTCAGTTTGTAACTGGTGTTTGGCGAAGTTGACTCGGTGGTAACGGCCCGGAGAGGGAGGTGGATGGTATTTATTCAGCATTAGAAGGCAGGCACTCTCTGTTGGTGCGGCACTGACATATCCGTTAATGCTTTTTCCATTTCCCCGCCACTACACGCGCCGCGGTTCTCCCCGCTGAATGCTTGACCGAAATGCCTTCTGTACCATTTCTTTAAGTCACTTTTTATTTGCTATTTTAAAAGTTAAGTACTCAAAGTCTTTGTGATTGATTCTTACACAGTGCGAAGGTATTTATTAAACACAAGCACTACTTTTGTCAACAATAAAATGTTTATTTGCTTTTGAAACAAACTCTGCTCTAATTTCCGGCGCACCCTTACTCTTCAAAACCGGAACACAGTAAAGCTGACATTACTGCTTGGCGGCAGAAATAGGTAAGGTGGCAGTACTACCCTGGACGAACTCTTCACAAGGAGCTCTAGTGGTACTTACTTATAACCATCTCATAACATACAACCTTATATAAACTTATAACTAGTGACCATTTAACTCTCAAAATCTACATGCTTGTATGTTAAAATCTTTGAAAGGTAAATTGTTTAAGTGTTACTTGTTATGTTTAATAGACAGTGATAAGTTCATGATGCAACACGCGATACAATTCGTTTCAGCACGATTGTAGCCGCCACCTCAACGCTACAAAAATAAAATTATACATGTAATTGTTATTGTGAAGCAAAGCAATCAAAAGTGTAATTCGCAAAAAAGGCTGTGGTGTCGGGGGTGGTACCCCTTACCCCGCGCCTGCGCCTCCCGCGCTGCATAGCCCTCGGTTGCCGCTGCCCTTTTGATTGCGCATTATTCGCGTGTTTATACAGTTAGATCGCTTCCTAGATTGTTGCTATTGTGAAGCCGTTTTTTGTTCGCGCGGTTTTGAAGGGGGCTTTAATTAAAAATGCTTGTTTCTAGAGACGAGACGTTTGCAAGCGATTGCGTGATTTCCTAGTTTATTTTTATACTCATAGATATTGGAAGTTTTAAAGGAAATTGATTTCACTTTAATAATCGCATATCGGGAATTTTACATAAAAGTAAACTATTTTTAATTACCAGAACTTTCGAGTTTTTGTTTCGAAAAACAATTATGAGTATGTCCTGTTTCGAATTATTGTAGCAAAGTTGACTAATCCCAAAAATTGTAGAGGGCCGCCTATCTCGTCCGGTCCACCCACAATGTCGTCCATTCATCTCCCCAGCGCATTTATACATTACTCACGGCTCAAGTATCCGATTATATAACACGCAAAATTTCAATTACAAGTTGTAATTAGTTTTTCGAGAGTTTTTCTTTCAGGAAGGGGGAGTGTGGAGGTGCTGGCGGTGGAGACTAAGCGAGAGGCAATGACCCGTCTCTCTCGCGCCTGCAGCTGCGACTCGTCTGAGTAATGTCCATGCCACTTATTTGATTATTTTTATGCAATCTGCGCAGGAAAATGAAGGATTTATTTACTGCACACCCGCTCGCTGTTAATTAATTTCACGAAGTCCGAGCTGTTTTGTACCTAGTTCGTTAGCAGTGTTGTTTTTGTAATAGAATAACGACATGGGAAAGTTTGATTGTTGGTTGAATCGAATTATATTTTTCGACAGTGTTCCAATTTTAATACTTATAAAATAATATATTAAAAAGTGGGTTGAACATTAATGTAAGTCATAAAAAGCATGCGGACTAAATAACATACAACAGCAAATAAATATGAGAGAGAATGTCCACTCAGATAAATCACTAAACAGCTAGTTCTATTTAAGATCCTTAAGTACCTGTCATTAGTGGTTTTTGTGCAAATGAAAGGTCTGTAGAAAACAATAGAAGCAAATAGCTAGCTGTTTACATAGTCGCGGTGAATATTGTTCATACGGCGGCGACTGTGGCCGGAGACCCTCGGATTGGCAGCCGCGCCGTACCCGCTAATGCACGGAAGCCGGGCCATGCGAATTAATGGCAAGAATAATGGCGATCCCATTATGGATTGCCGCCAACATACTTTAGCCATGAAAAGAACCGAAAGTTACATTTGCGATACTCTGAATACTGAGCGCTCTCGGACTCCACCACCCCCCGGGTGGCACAAGGAGTTTGGTGGAGTCGTCTTAATGGATTTTGATATCCTTTAGGCAATTACTGAATTCAATATACGCGCACAATGTAAATGGTGGAAACGATTATTACTTTGATTCTCTATTCACGCATAAGAAGTGGCTGCTTAAGAAGTTAATCGAAATGTCAAGTGATTATATGCATAACACAGAATACAGTAACGTTTTGTTACAGTTTTCCAACACTACTTAAGATATTAAAACATATTTTTGTAATTACATATTAAAATGACTCTACAGCTTTTACTGTTCGCCTTAGTCTTTCATGCAAAAGTTTTAGGACGCAGAAGTATTTTAGTTTACTTTTAAGAAAATTAAAGTATTAACAGTCACTATATTTTAGAGCAAAGAGTAATTTTAGTGCTGTAATATCATCAGTTAAATGTCTACAACACTGTACAACACGGACGGTGCGGCGGAGGCGTGATATCCTGACACCGAACGATCCGAAGCGCTCCCCGCACCGCCGCCAGAACGAGCTCTGATGCCGGCCCTGGCGCGCCACTAATTGGCAATTTGTTCGATCCTTAGATCTGACATAATGATGCGAGTTCGTTTATTTAAATGATTCGACGGAAACTTCTTGCGCCTCACAATATAACCCACGTCGTTCTTTATAAATCAAGGGTTAATGGTCCATTCACGACCGGCTTTCGAATGCTGAAAGTTTTTAGCTCTTCATTTATTTTCACTTTTTATAATTGATTTTTATGTTCGTGTGTTACTATATAGATTATTATCACCCTTTCGAATTTAAGTTTTAAGAGGTAGTAAGCGATTTGCTAAAGGCTTTTTGCGTTTTGTTTTGTCTACGCGCAATGCAATCGATAATTTAGAACTATAAGTTGTTGTCACGACGTTAATAATTCACGCTTCGATCGTTTAAATTTTGCAATCAATTTTAAAATTTTGTCGAAGTGCTTATGATATGTAGAGTGATCCATGAAAATTATTATTTGTCGTTTATAAATGAATTTATTATTATTATAATTATTAATACAAAGATCGAACACCCAGAAAAAAACACTCAGAAAAAATTCCTTCGATCCGGTCGGATTCGAACCGACGTCTTCTTGCATACCGTGCCAGACGCTATACCAACTAAGCCACGGAACGAACCAACGGACCTCACGAATTCTTCTAGGTGCTTGCGTCGTGTCTTTGTACTTGGTCTTTCAACGACTTTTTAGTCGTAGCGCCATCTATGACAAATCTATTTCAGATTTATGACCCAGTTAGTACCTTTACAGCTACCAGTCCTGGCGAGAGATGTCGCTATTCATTGTATTAATTAAATTTTTATTGAATTGATATTCAATTATTTTTTGTGAAATTACTCCATTAGTTTGTTATAATTATTAATACAAAGATCGAACACTCAGAAAAAATTCCTTCGATCTGGTCGGATTCGAAGCGACGTCTTCTTGCATACCGTGCTAGACGCTATACCAACTAAGCCACGGAACGAACCAACGGACCTCACGAATTCTTGTATGTGCTTGCGTCGTGTCTTTGTACTTGGTCTTTCAACGACTTTTTAGTCGTAGCGCCATCTATGAGAAATCTATTGCAGATTTATCACCCAGTTAGTACCTTTACAGCTACCAGTCCTGGCGAGAAATGTCGCTATTCATTGTATTAATTAATTTTTTTATTGAATTGATATTCAATTATTTTTTGTGAAATTACTCCACTAGTTTGTTATAATTATTAATACAAAGATCGAACACTCAGAAAAAACACTCAGAAAAATTTCTTCGATCCGGTCGGATTCGAACCGAAGTCGGATTGAATATCAATTCAATAAAAATTTAGCCTTAAATAACATAATCTGAAGTTACACATGTAGATAAAAAGGCAAGAGTCTCAGCTTGAGCTGTTTTTCAGATTTTACCTTTTTGGTGAAACGCTACATTTAATTCTGTAATATTAATAATATAATAATTCTGACGTGTCTCGACAAGCTCCAGTAAAATGACTAAAGTATACAATTTAAACTTAAAGCTATGATTACATTGTCTAATGGTACCAAATCCACATAAAATATTTCATTTCAAAATACATGAAGTATAAATAAAGTATAGATAAGGATGAACTGCACACATAATAACAATAAATAGTGAAAAAATATTATATATATATATATATATATATACATATAAATAAAGAAATAAAGAACAAAAATAAAAATATGCATAAATCCGCTGGACGACACTACATCCAATTACTAGCAGAACTTTGCTTTGAAAGTAACCAAAGCCTGCATTTCCTTTTGAAAGTGTAAGAAGACTTCAAATTCCTTATTGGAGAAGGCAAATCATTCCAACACTTATATGCAGCAAATTTGAAACTACCGCGACAAACCGTTAGTATAGGAGTTGGTGATATCTGTAAAGTAGGATACCGTATCGATCGTACATTGCCATCAGCCCCGTCGTTCCGATACAACTTTTTAGCTAAATAGGCCGGAGTGCATGATTTCCTCAAATTATGAACGAATGTATTTAATTTCAATATTCTACGGTTTGTCATGTTTAAAATATTGAATGTATTGAGATATGGAGTGATGTGTGCACGTGGAGGTACCTCATAACAGTACCTAATGCATGAATTTTGAACTTTGATTTTGAATTATTGTTATTATGATTATAATTTCAGGTTGACGTAGCGTAAAAAGTCAACTTATAGGGATATGTACACACACCAAAAGTGTCTAGGGATCAAGCACGTTATTGCCAATTACTGAAAATCAAGAGATTTTTTATTTTTTTGTACACACACCGATGGATCTTTTTGGTCAAATTTATAATTCGAATTGAAAATCAAATCGACCAAACACTTTTGATGAGTGTATATACCTCATCATCCTTCTACCCTTGTTCAATAATTATAATAATTTGGGTCGTAGGTATTTTATTTCCATTCATTCATTACATTTATATCACGTAACATGGGGACACCTGTGTATTTGACTTTCCTTCAAAGCATTAATATCTTAGTTTATTACCAAAATAATTTCCGTAGTTAAACAATTGATGAAAACGTACTATGTATTTGTAGACGAATGTTGAAGAAAATGTCCTTTCAGATAAGACAGTGTCTCTACAGGGCCGGCTTAATGACTGGTGGTGTCTTAGTTAATTAAATGCAAACAGAAGCGCCCGCGCAGCGGTGATGATCAAACACATTAGCCACGATTTGCCCACACTTACAGCTATTTCCGCACCCATCGTCATTTCGCACTCAAGAGGCTTGCCTGCAAACGACTTTAATGCTTTTTGGCATTCATTTCAGACTATACTTAGTTATTATCTCTAAAAATGTTTATTACAATTACTGTTATTATTTAAAAATGTAATAAGTTAGTTATTTTGTATACGATTGCTTCAAAGAATGTCACTTGTTCATTGTTTAATAAAAATATTAAAAATTATATTATGCCTATACAACTTTACTTTAATAATTTCCGTTCTAATAATTTCGCACCCTTTGTGTGTGTAATAAAGCCACATATACAAAATGATAAATTTTCAAGAGACAGATTGGAAGATTCTAGTAGCAGTAGAGCTCCTTGTGAAAAAGTTCGTCCAGGGAAGTACTGCCACCTTACTTAAGTATTTTTGCCGCCAAACAGTAATTTTTATTACGTTATTATTTTATTATATTTAATTTTTATTTTTATTATGGGACTTGTCAACGTATGTTTAGGGTGACGAGCGCACTGGAAGTGCCCCTAAGGTCTTTGCCATTTAAAGCTTTGAGTGGCACTGCAACTATTATGGATAGGCGTTTCGCTTACTACCAGGTGCGCGATTTATTCGTCCCTTCAATTGGTATTTTAAAAATAACCTGCGAGCCAAGTTAGTGAATAACTTTTTTATGCTTAAATAGGAGAGTTTCACATTTAGAATATTTCATATTTGCATAATTAGTTGCATGGTAGTCGTCATGTTTTTATGACTTTTATGTGATAAAAGCATTTCACACGGTATGGTCACACGCACACATTTTAGTTTACTTAATATGAACAGTAAAGATATTATTCAATTAATTCAAAAACACCGTGTCCTTGTAAAAATATTGTTATTGCTACCTGAGATTACTTACCGTCCTAAAAAAGTTTGTATCGCGTCGCACTTTTGGTGGTGAAGGCAGGTGAGTGCAGCACACCGGAAAAGTCGATTACCGTGGTCATTAGTCCCCACCATGCTGACTAATTAATACAACGTTTTGAATAAAACTCTGGGATTAGATTCTTCACCGTGTTACCGGGAAAAAAATCAGAAATTTAATTAAAAAGTTTAAGTGAGTTTTCACGGGCGAGCGTGCCGCACCAATAACTCAGCCAAATTCTATTCTTTCTGAAACGTAATTCCATTGGGGGCACCCGTGAACAGTAATTAACCAGGTTTTAATACAAACACTTTGTTACAACGCATCTAATAATACTTTGAAACTTCATTGTTTACTTTAGCAGCCCCATAACAAAAGGCGGCATTTCGGCTGGGAGTCAGTTTTGCTCCCAAAATCATTTTAATGTCACCACAGCTACGTCTTATCATTTACAAATCATCGCAATCATAAGGACCTAATATATTTATAAATACGGGGTCAGACATACACATGTTGGGGCGAAGTGGTTAACATATGACGTGAAAGCGTAGCATCAGTCATTACTGCTGGCGGCGAAGTCGTCGTCGTCGGCGGATACTTGGAACCCGCACACATTTTTGTGAGCTCATTAAAATTACATTATAGCACTTATTTAAACAGCAAACAACTAAACGACGCTCGTTAATGCGTCTCGCCGTCGAGAATTTTATGGACATTCCCATCCTGTAGAACACTCGCTAACACATTTCCGAGAACAAAAGTTACAGTGGAGCCATTAAAAGCTTTTACGAGTAATATTTTTTGCTGTACGTATTGCCTAATGCATTCGATTACTTTGTTGAATATGAGTACCTACCTAGGTAGGTAAAATTTTTACCGATACATCGCATAATGAACGATGATGCCTGGACCTTGTACATACAAGGACCTTGTATGTAATATCCCATCGTCAACGTGCATGCATTTATGAATACTTTAATACACAACTGTGCAAAAATAGTATGGAGGACATGTGCCAATATAATGTTGAAATAATAACTTGCATAGTAATTAATTTTATATTTATATTAAATGAATGTAACTTTCATTTAAAATAAAAACCTTTTATTTATATATAACAATTGTTGTCCCGATAGACTTCAATTATAAAGAAACCAAAACATTACTAATTTTCTTATATCATGGCTATGGAATTGGCAAGTTGTCTATATTTAAATTAAATTAATAGTAACTATAAAACACGTGCAGTTTAGTAGTAGAAGATCTCCTTGTGAAAGAGTTCGTCCAGGGAAGTACTGTCACCTTACCTATTTCTGCCGCCAAGCACTAATGTCAACATTACTGTGTTCCGGTATTGAAGGGTAAGGGTGCTGGTGAAATTACATTCACATGGGACTTGTCAACTTAAGTCTCAGTGTGACGGGCGCAGTGACAGTGCCCCTCAGATATTTGCGATTTAAAGCTCTGAGGACACTGAAACTGTTATGGACAGGCGTGAAATTTACCATCAGGGGCACGACTTGTTCGTCCCATCACTTCATATTATAAAAAGAACGTGCATATGAATAGATTATCCACATAATTCCTACATAAGTATCTCTAGTGGTTTTTGTTTGACATCGTGATGTATTTTTAAAGCGATTTAAAAGATGTGAGTCGTCGAGTGGCGCGGTCGAGAACCGCTGGCCAATTAGCACAGCTGGCCAAGCCGCAGTGGCCGTATGCCCCAAACGCACAACGCTCTGAACACACTAAAAATCTTCAATTGAGATGTCCTAAGTGCTTTTAACAAATAGAACGGTACATTTGATCGGTGTTAAAGAAGTCAACAGATCAGCTTTATTTAGCAGCCAAACACGTAACCAAATAAATATTTAACGCTAATAACATCAAGTGATTCATCCGATTCCTTGTATATATTCAATGCGGTAGTGTGATTTTAAATACAGTATTTATTTGTTTCATTTATTTTTATGAAACCAAGTCGGCGTTGTAGGTGGGTTGTAATGAAACTAATGCAAATAATCATTAAATAAATATATTTATTTACACAGTAACGGTGAAATGAATTTCATTTAATCTGTCGATGTTCATGATAGTTCGAAACGATTTATTGTGGTCGCTATTGTATGACATTAGACGAAATATTTAAATCTAACCAATACTTGTAGCTAACGACAGCTCAGATTTATACATAAATACATCTTTTATCGTAGAAATCTTTATTTTACATAGTTATTTTAATCTTAGAAAATTTTAGTATTTATTTTCCTAACTTTAAAGATAATTTTTGTCACAAAATAATCTTTAGCGAATTCGAGACGATGGTCAACATTATATTCGTAGATATATATATTTACGCGCGAACAACAATCACTGAAGCTGTGGCTGAAGGAAAAACAAGATCTGTCTTTTGTTAACAGTTAACTTGTGTATTTTACAGAGACACTTAACTAACCATTGCACCACTTCAGAGTACCAAATATATCACTATTTAATTTTCTACAAACGTAGCTCATCTCTGTAGACTCTACATAATTAAAATATTTTCAACGTGAATTTGTCTTTGGCAAAAATAACATTAAATACGCACTAACCAATGAAAAGAAAATAAAAAAGTAAGAAATTAACCTGAATAAAAGTCATACCACGTATGATAACAATATTAAGGTTCACATAAATGACATACGTACAATTTCATAACAATGAGATCGATTTTATCATAAAACAGTGCCTGGATCTAAATCGATGTATGAAAAAAGTATACACAACACTGTAGCACAAAATGTTAAATTCAATTACAATTTTAGAATGACACTGAAAAGTTTGTGAATTCATATATAAATGTATTCAGCACATTTATCGTAAGATACAGGTCGTGACTATATTGGTAAAGCGCGAGTCGTGGTACGTTATAGTACAAGCCAGAGCAGCGTCCTACCCACGCGACGTCACTATCTTAACATGTAAACAAGTGCTCAAATCGTATACATAATGGAAATATCGTGTTCTGACAACGCTATCGCGTCTCATCCCGGACATTTTGTAAAGTGGCCAGCTGCACATCCACGGCCGCATCCTAGCCTAATGTACTCTCCTGCGCTGCTTGTAAAATACATTCCTTGGAATATCTGTATGCAATTTTGCAGTAAGCCGATTTTGCATCATACACACATTTTTCATCACCCTAATTCAAAACTTCCATTTTTATACACTTATGAGATTTTTCGACAGAATTCGCAGACTTTAGCGTCTTAAAGTCTATAAACAATACAAAAATAAAGCAGTTATTTTCTATGAGTCACGGTAGGGTGATGGCTAGTCGTATGAGGCGAACGAACATTCGCCACGCTATGTAAAGACGGTCGCCCGCGCCGGAGCAGCATCCCGTTGCGGGAGGTTCTGCCCTAGGCCCAGCGTCCCACCAACGATTAGTGGGGTTTCACCTGTGACGTGAAAAGAGGACTGTCAGTTAAGGACCTTAAAACAAATAACTACATATTCTCTGGCATTATCTAGCATGTAGTTACATGTTTACCGAGGCGAGAAGTCGGCGCGGCATCGTCGGTCATCGCGCTGCGTCGCATACGTCTGGGTCGGGCGGGCTGCCGTAGCCGCTGGAGGCATCATCTGCACCCGCACACCCGCCGCCGTCTTTCTCCGCCAGCGCTCCGCCGGCCGCTACACCAGCGCCGCACCCACTGCCACTCACATATCCACCACTGGGTGACTATAACAAAACATTCAGTTAATGATATCAAAGTTTGGTATATCTTATTCATTCTATTTAAGCCACTTTAAGGTATAAAACACAAGTTTTTGAGTATTGTATATTTTGGTTTCTTTGTCACTGTACCTTTTGACATAAAAGTGATTCATTTTTCTTTGCGTTATTATTAAGTTCGATTTCCTATGCTCGCAATTCACATGCCAACCCCAACAGTAGACCGTGAGCGCAATCAAAAAGTCGATTAGAAATGTCGTGCGGCTGAATGGGTTTCCTCCACTCGCACGACTCATAAAATGAAATAGATTCCCCCACATTCGCATTCCGACAAGCGTTCGTACGAGAAAGATTAATGATCACAAAAGAAACATAATAAAGTGGAGATAGAATCTCCCACTAACAGTGTCCTTGTGGGAGTTATTTATTCCACCGAGCTAACTTTTTCACGTGCCCTTTATTTGTGATATTTGACAAAAAGAGACATTTCCTTAAATTATATATTACGGCCATCTAGAAATCAAAACTAAATCTAACAAGCACTTGATTGTACCGGTGTCAATGATTGGCTATTGTTGATAATGATAAGCGACAATGAAGGTCGATAAGTATTTATTAGATACAAAAAGTATTCTTTAACAGACGTTGGTCAACCCTCTGCTACAGATTTGTGACTTTAAACTTAATTTAGCACAAGAGTCCTGATAACCAGTGGTTCCAACAACAACGCAACATAACACGGCGTTAGACCACGTCAGCAGTTGACGGTGGCGTGAGAACCACGTTACCGGCAGTTTGGAGGATGAGAATTGACTCACTGTATTTCCAACAAGCTATAATTAGGTTTTTTTCTACGTGACAGAACTGCACGCGTTCTGTGAAAAGTCTTTCTGTAACACCTGCTACGCCGCCCAAATATTAATGAAAGCTATATGGAGTAAAAGGGGGTCAATCGATTAGTGAAATATTAGAAGTGAATATTATGGATTTTGCAGCCTAGCCATGCAAATAGTACTAGGTCGCTAAATATACCGACCGGTAAGCCGCTGACCTGTCGACGGATGTGCGCGAGTCCGCTAGGATTGGCAGCCATGCTTGCAAACACCAACCTCTCCTCATAGTCGTACTCGCACAGGATTTTGTTGTCGCATAGGTAAAATCTGTCTCCTACGCAGAACCTGCAATTTATGAACTTATCAATTTCCCGTGTTTCCCGGTGTCACAATTATCACTAAGCATTCTGTACAATTGCAGGCAAATTGTGGAAGCAACTCATTATGTCCGGCTTACCGGCCATCAGTTACGTTCCATTAAAGGATTGAAGCGGTCGACAGTTAATGGACAAGAGGATTACTTATTAAGCCATAAATATTCGTAGAAATTACCTGTGATTGCACTGTTGACAGGCGAAGCATTCTAAGTGGTAAACGAAACTCTTGGCTCGCATAACCATTTCGAAGGCGGGAATGACTTTGTTGCACGCCACACAATTGCCGGTGGCACCAAATAACCTGTTTAAAAAATAACAGGGTTGTAAACGTAATATACCGCTTATAAATATCAAGAGCACTTATAACGCATGCCAGGATATTTATGCAATTATATAATAGCGGCAAAAGCGTGCAATTACCATTAATTTTAATGTTACACTGATATCGGAGGGCACAGCGCCTTAGATACTCTTAAAGCGAAATACGACTTTAATCAGATATGTTTACGATGGTGCTTTGGGATTTGCATAGTTATTCTGGTTCCATACTTGTAGAAGAGGTAGAGAATTTAACTTACAGAAGATGTTTATTTATATACCAATGCTACTCTGTGATTATAATGGTAGTAGGTCAGTAGGGAAAATTTACCTTAGGTAGTCTCTTTTGCAGAGCATAAGGTCAGCTTTGTAGTAAAGCTTTGAGCCGACCTCCCCGAGACGGCAGTCACAGCATCCACACTTAAGGCAATCCTCATGCCAGAACCTCTCCATGGCTTTGAGGAGAAACCGCTCGGTGATCACTTTTCCGCATTGCGCGCACAGGCGGGCCCCGGCTGTGCTGCTGGCCACGCCACTAGTCAACGTATACTTGTTATCTTCTTGCTGACCTGTAATATTTCTTTAACTGAAAATACGGACGAAGACACAAACAAATCGCGGAGTATAATACATATTGATGGATCACCCGCATATCGTTCGTTATTAAGATAGTAACTTGTTGAATTTGTATTCATTCATATTTAAAATTGTCTTTCATTTTTGTATTATGTTCTTTTAATAATCCTTAATGGATTTAATAACAAACAAAATTCATAAATGGCAATCAAATCGATTATTTTAGTGTTCATAGTTCATATTTTTGTACATAGGTAATATAATTTTAATAAGTAAAACAAATTGGTTACAGCTTGTCATTTAAATAAAGTGAATGCAAATTACGTTTTTGCAGAACGATTATTCTAAATTGTCAAATTGGTAGAGCTATAAAGTCACAATTTTCAGTTGGTCCAAATTACCGAGTAATTTCACTTTCGTTCGAAACAAGTTTACTGGCGGTTAGTTCGAATTCGAGACACATTTCTCACGCCGACACAAACATGTAATCAAGTCAAGGAACTCAATAATTTGCCTGTCTGACCAGATCTGCAAGAGTCGTTTCATTCAATTCGACAACTGACTACTTGCAAGTTTAATAAAGATAAGATAGAAAAGAGAAGAATACCATTTTGAACAACGCGTTTGGTACCCAGAAACGTAATCAACAAACTTTCGCTAAGATCTCGCAATCTAATAATTTGTTCTATTATCTTTGCTTTAGCTAGTCTATCTGTAAGTAATTGTTCATAATACGGAATTATTAAGGTATTAAGGCTAGGCCCCGATTGTTTTCTGCTCTGTAATTACGTCAATTAATTCGAGCAGAGGCGCGCCGCATGACACGCACTCGTTCGTTATATCCTGACGTCATTAACGATGCGCACACGCATTTTTCTCATGCAACAAAAAACACTCACAATGTAACACATGCAAACTCATTAACTGCGTTAACTACAGCCGATAAAAGATGATGTTTACGTTCTCACCGTGAAGACTATATTACATTAAAACTTTTTTTTTATTTGCTCGACTCAAATAGACATCGCGAGTCGATCGCGGGTAATAAATTAATGGGACTCCTTTAGTAAACAATCAGTTCCAATTTATCGGCACACCGTCCACATAATAATAGTGCGTACGTCAAACCAATCAAGGATCCAATTGAAGGGGTAACTAGGAGGACATAACTCAACGCAATCGATCACTGGGCGCCGCGCCGCCCGCGCCACCCGCTTGCCGATACATCTCGCTTATTGAAGCCGACGTCCAGACAATAAAGTTAATTGGAGTATATTAATGACGACTCGTTAATAATAAAATAATAAAGATGACGTACGGCTCTTCGGTGCCGCTATTCGCAATTAGTGCGCCGCGGGGATCCAACTACACACCCTGCCCGTCACTGAGCTACGCCGTCGCTGCTACGCTGAATTCTCTTAAAACCTCATCAAATAATGTTAACGCAGCATATCATACAAATCTACTCTTGGATTCGTAGAGCTCCTTGTGAAAAAGTTCGTTCAAGGAAGTGCTGCCACCTTACCTATTTCTGCCGCCAAGCAGGAATGCTCACATTATTGTGTTCCGATTTTGAAAAACAAGAGTGCTGGTGAAATTACTGGGACAAGGGACTTGTCAACTTATGTCTGAGGGCGAATCTTTTTGATATAAAGCTCTGAATGGCACTGCAATTGCTATGGACAGGCTTGTCGCTTACCGCCACGCGCACGACTTGTTCGTCCTGTCACTTAGTGTCATAAAAAGAAAATATAAGTACTATAAAAAATAAGGCTAGAAACCAAACATTCTAAGTGTGCAACAATAGAAAAATATTCTCTTAATTGCAAGTGAACGTCAAGTTGACTCGCAATGTGTTCACGTTAAACGATAAAGTTTATTCAATTCATTGCGGTTTGCCTTAATATTCTAGGAACGTATGCACAGGCGTCGTTAAGTTTTCTTTACAATAAAAAGCAGTGGTTTTACCCAGACTGATGAAGGAACTCGTGTTTTTCCGTGGATTGACGCACGAAGGCGACGGCAGCGGAGTGCTTGGCGGTTATCGGCGTGCTTTGTCCATTTCAGGCAGTGCATGTTGTTAATGCGGTAATTACAGAGCGAATGCTTCACTCTAATGGTAGGATCGATTATATTGATTCAGTCTTGTCTGGTATCGCATGCGATTGCCTGTTTTTACTAAACCTTTGTCTCATATAATTGATAGCGATTATATAAGCGACATACTTGCCTATTTTATTGTACAATCACTTAGTTTTTGCAAGTACTTCCCAGTATTTCTTATTTTTACCTATATGCACTATGTGTGGTCGGTCATATACATAAAAAAACAATAAAAGTGGAGTTAATAACGTGGGCTGTACATAAATATCCGTTGGTGGGTGAAGGCGCTACGTATTATTTTCGTTTTATTACCGGGGCGGGCCGAGAATTTGATAGAGACTTGGCTACCGAACTGCCCCGGCAGTATAATTTCGCTAACACAGCCGATCGGCCGCCGCCAACCTATTAAGGCGTTGAAATTAAAAAGAAATCAAGAAATGGATGAAAAGTTATTTATTGTGTCGTAAGAAGAGCGACAATGGCAGACACTGTAGTATAGGTACAGTTGTTTTGTCACAAACGACGCGGTATCTTCCGCTATGTGCTTCCGCCGCTGTCTTAGGCCACGCCGACATAAAATTAATTTTCTAATTTCAGAGCGAAATTACTTCTAAACATAGGATATAATTGAAATCTGTAATGGCCTTTTGTTTCGAAAATCCTTTCTTGACGACGAAACCCATTTCCGAGAAGGGAGAGCTTGTGTGGAGAGTTCGCGGGGTGGGCGAGTATAATCTCGTGTTGATTTCACACCACACCTTGCTACTAACAACTTTAACACAGGATATAAAATTTAAAAAAACACCTTCAAGCCAATAAAATGAATTACGTATATGTAATAGTTATGATAAATGTAATAATTAATAGCATTTAAAATTAATACAAAGATTGAACACTAAGAAAAACTTCTTCCATCCGGCTGGATTCGAACCAGCGTTTCCCAGCAAAGCCCACTAAGCCACGGAACGAACCGACAGACCTTACGAATTTTTCTGTGCTTGTTGCAAATCTTTGTTTTTGGTTTTTAACCACTTTTTTGCTGTAGCGCCATGTGTAAAAATTTTTCTATTTCTTCACTCAGCCAGGTACTTTTACGGCACCTGACTAGAGATGTCGCTTTAATAATTGTCAAAAAAGCATATAACTAACAATTTACTTATTTAAACATTATCTTTCATAAATAAATAGAAAACAGGCCAACAATAAGAAAGATAATATATAATAATATAAATTTGTGTCATTATACAGCCATAGGTCGATGCGTATCTCGCAGTAGGCAACATTCCTTGGATTCAATTAAATGCCAGGTTATTGTAATGAACCCGCACCACGACCGCCCCGCAATCATTCCGTGCAATTTACAATCGTTCATTGCGTTTTGCAATTAACCTGGCATCCCGTACGAGCCTACATCGCTATCCATCATGTTGTTTGCATGATTCCATCGCTGTTATTTCGTTACGACTTCACGCTATTTTCAATCAAGATTTGCCGTCAGTTCTTGCCAATTACTTAGCACTGCAAATAAATATCTCTACTTAAGTGATTTTGTTCAACAAGAGGCCATAATTATGGAATTTATAATTTGTAACATTTACTTCTAAGTTTACATTACATGTATGTAAATAATTTCAAAACTTAGCTGGGTTTTCGAGTCAAAGAAATAATTAGGAAATATTTGACCGCGTGTTTAAATTCATTAGGAAAACTAAATGTCGTGCGCAGTAAGTAATCTAAACTGCGGTACTAATTGATTTGTATAATGATTGTGGTTGCAGCTGTTCTAAATGCTCACGAGTTTATTTAGTTTTAGTGGCGGGTCACTCATTAAACAATGGAGCTGATTGCGCCGTCGCGATATCCATTATGCGGGCGGTAATTAGATTTATCCAAATGCGGGTTTTGCATTAATGACAAGCGCATTAAAAAATTAACGAGCAGGATACGTGAACCAAACAATATAATTGTTTTCTACTTTTATGCATTGCCTAGTCTGGATAATTACGTTATTTAAGAGTCTGTGCTACCTCAAATGGCTTTGGTTGATAGTCTCTGGTCTGCATAACAGTGAAAGTGAAAAAAAATATAGTAAAATTGAGGATGTCCTGTGATTACTATATGGTGTGAAAACACGATTACTAAAAGTTTTCACGATAGAATAAAAAACACAGACTTACCTCGAAATTGTACAAGAAAACTGCTGTATTCAATAAGTGCTTTACATATACCAATGATTTTTTTTATATTAACTGAATTAAATAGGACACGTACACTATACGATATACATTTCTCAAATGGCTTTAATTTCATTTGTAAAAAAATAAATTCTAAAATAAAGCCAGTATCCCTGCCTTTCGACCCGAGCAAAATTAACTGTTTCTCCCTGGTTCGGCACAGACGCCAGGTTCGAATCTGTCAGATCGAAGGTTCAGAAACTTTTCACTGAACTATGTATGTACATCACCTAGTTCACATTAAACGCCAAAAATGTGGAAATGAAAAAGATTAGCCAAATTGTAAGTGCGGAAGTGGCACGAGTTCGGTAAAACATAATCAGTCTAGTAGTTAACAAAGACTAACCGAATATATTCGTATAGAAATAAGAACAACCTGGCCGCATCCCCGCACCCTACCTAAATCCCTCGTCGTTAACATTTCCGTTATTAAAAAAGTACGCGACTTTGTCATCACAGAAGTTAGTTTTTTTTAATTAAAATTATGAAATTGATATAGCCTTTACGTCGGAGCTCGCCTCCCGACTCAAGCTTGTGAAAGTTTAAATTAATTTTTGAATTAAGCCTAATGGCAGTGGTAAACGATTTCTAAGGAAAGAGTTTTCTGTTAAAGC
The DNA here is from genome assembly GCF_003589595.1 of Hyposmocoma kahamanoa. Lineage (NCBI taxonomy): Eukaryota > Metazoa > Arthropoda > Insecta > Lepidoptera > Cosmopterigidae > Hyposmocoma > Hyposmocoma kahamanoa. Next base: position 7,032,702 of record NW_020654422.1, read on the forward strand.
AATTAAAATTTCAATTATTTGATGGCAGAAAACCATATCTTAATTGCTTTTCATTGGCGAAAAAAGAAGCCGTTATTAATTAATATTTGAATTTGAACCAATTAATTATTTGAAACGAGAAATGTTTTTTTAAAAGCAACTTTACCAACAGTCTTTAAGTAGCGCATGATCCATTAATTTTTGACATCTATCATCTGTAATTATTTCCTTTGGTGTTTTCGTTATTTGTATTACGAACGGTAAATAAATTTAACTAACGTATTTCATTTTCCACAAATGTAAGCATATTGCTAGGTACTAGATGGTTATTAAACAATGAGTACGTAGGGTGTTAAGAAAAGAAATGATAAAAAAGTACCAACACGCCAATGAAATGTTTACTTCATGTATGGGGGGATACATCGTACCCCCAATCGCCGATCAAACTTGTACGAAGTCGAGACAATCTACGTCATAAATTATTTTCTCAAAGAAAGGCTCCGGGCGAAACTTAAGCCTGACATAAGTGGGCAATAAACTTCAGCCAATTTGGAGATTCGCATCTGGAGGCTCTTATTAAAGCCCGAAAGTTAGTCCTTTTCATCCATCACTCGTAATACGTGTGTGAGTTATTGTATGAAAAATTGAAGAATAAATTGAGTCGCTGCAGCAGCGGCGAGACATAAATCCCAACTGAGCCCTCAATATTGTTTTAAAGGGGAAGTGGCCATAAATTTTATCAGGGCCGTCCAGAGAGCCGCGAACGCGGGCGCTGCGCCACCGCCGCGCCACACCGCTTGCCAACGCTCGCGCCGCCGCCGCCCGTCACGCCACCGTGCCGTTGCCGCATCGCATCCACACCACCCTCAATTTTCCGCCCTTGCTTGTGCATTCACCGCTTGCGACAATATTCTGGAATGAACTTGCAGCAGACTATTTCATGGGTGCGTTTAAAGAGATTTTTTGCTTGATCGTGCAATTGCATTCTAGATCTGAATTGTGATATTTGAAAAATAATGTTCAGTAAATCGTATCATATTGTACGTATAGAATAGCAGAAAGAAAACAGCTGCTTTTCGAGTATACCGAAACTAGATTGCGAGCTTAAAACTTCAATCAGCCCACAAGTAGAAACGTGGCTCCTTGAGACGAGGTTGCGGGGCACAATAAAAAAATAGCTTATTTTTATCAATACGATCTGGGTGTCGGACATTTCGCATAAATGTGATATTGCAATATCGTTCGTCCCCTTTTTAATATCGCGACGGACGCTGTTGGGAGGTTTATGGCACAACCCTTCCCACGTTTTATTTGTGACCTGTTTGTCCTAATATTATGAAAAATTTACGTCAGCAAAACGAAAATGTCGCTAGTTCTTATGTTTTATTGTAATTCGTTGTTTGATTTAATAATTTAAATATAATTTCTAAGTACAATATTAGAAACTATGTAAATCCGCAACAATGATCACATAAAACAATCAAAGCTATACGATCTGTGAAATATGGGAAAGTACAGATGAATAATTTGCATATTTCCTAAAACTGATTATACCTCTACAATACAGACCAAAATAAAATATACTCACTATTCCCAGTGTCGGGCTTATGCATGGCGGGTGGATCTCGAATCATGGTGTGACCGTCGCTAGCACATTACACGACCAGTCTATAACAATAGGAATACATCATTAGTTTATTACTTTCGTTCTCAAATCAAATAGAGAATGTTTATTTGACGACCTCGGTGACCCAACGGTTTCTACTATGCGCGCGGGATGAGGAGGTCTCGCGGTCGATTCTAGGTAAGATCAATTTAGAAAATTAAGTTTTCTAAACTATTTTTCCGGATTTAAATCGCGTGTATTTACTTTTTCCAACAAAGCAACGTTTCTAAACTGGTTATGTGTTCAAAGTAGTACTCCGAAGTGAATTCCGTTGCTCTGGTACTCATAGTACAGGTAATTCCCTAATTTGAGACCGGACAATTGGTGTGGTTGTCTGGCAAATTTAGGAACAAAAATTTTATAGAGTGTGAAAAAGGTAAATCTAAATGAAGCAAAAGAGGTTGGCCAGGATTGTGCAAAGTGGCAATCAATAGCCTCTGCATACCTCAAAGGCCTGCGTGTATGTATGCATGCATATTATAATTCTTTTGTATTCAAGCAAATAGAGAGAAAATTTTAATAATAGAGTACAAATCCTATATTTCATCTTGATCTAAGCAAGGCAATTTATTTTCAGAGAATCCTTGCTAGCAGACAATATGAGATCGGGATGCTAAGAGCGGACACGAGCACACGCTTCCTACAAAACCTCATTAGAATAAACGATATCCTCTCCTTACGTCCACTCTTATTACTCCGACAAACTGCCGTCAAACGGCAGCTATCTGACCTACAACACTGAACAAACTACAACCTAAAGTCACCCACATACGGTTTTCTTTCCTTTATATTATTATAGCATGTAGCACACAAACGACTTGATGCCTTATTCTTGAAATGCAAAAGTTTAGTTCAGATCACAGTGCGATAACAAACGCACTGTGAGACGGCTTTTGCTTGAAGGTTGATATGTCCATGCAAAGCTGTAAATTGAAACTCGAGATAGAGACACTAATAACTCCCAGTACTTTGCTCTTGTGTCGTAGTGGTGAAGAAAAAACAGTTGGTTTATTAAATTTTAGATTGCAACTTATGAAATTCTTACTGAAACAAATAGTCGAATAATTTGCATTGAGCTTAGTCTCCCAACAAAATAACTTTGTTTTGTAGTTTAGTGCAAGTTAATACGTTAAATTTAATTTAGAAACAGTGAATAGGAACAATTAAGATTAAAACTAAGCTGCGATGCTACGAATATCATTAAACCTGGTACATATTTTTGTGGTGCAGTGTAAACGACCACCGAAGAAGCGTCAACTCGTAAATATACTAAACGAACTGAGATCGGAAGCAGTGTATTTATTATCCGCGGCGTAGCGATATAACAATCCATCTCGGGGCCATTTCGCGGCGATTTATCGCGAGCCGCCGGCGCCGGCGCAGCGTTGCCTTCTATTCATTATATGAATAGACGCTTCTAATGGACTGCTGACTATTTTCTTACTACTTTTATAAAGTTTTATCATATTTGAAACGCCAGCGGACAAAATCATTAAAATAAGTCCTATAATGTCACTGAGTACTACACTTTTTAATCAAATATACGTAATACCATTTTCCGAACTTAGGATGTAACTTCTTTACGACTAAATACACTGTAGATTTGTAATAAGTATAGGTGCTATAATAAATCTAAGCTATTGGATTCATAAAACATTATAGTACCATTCGTCGCAAACAATAAAAATACATAAAAATAAAAACAGAATATGCTATCAAGCTGTAACGGAATGAAAAAAAAATTTATAACCGCATCGAAATTCCCATCAGCACCTGTTACAAAGGCGGCTATCAAATTACCCGCGACATATCCGCGGCGAAGCGAGCGCGCCTCCATCCATAAATACGGTATTCGTTATGCATTTCTCATATTCATGAATCCGTTTTATTGGCCCCAATAAAATATGAACATCTCAGAATGGATATGAGAGAGCGGGCAAATCTAATATGGATTGCTTGCGCCGGATTCGGTCCGATTGGCAAGTGGGGGCGGCCAGCTGCGCCACACTCGATGCTCCTCTCTTGACGCCTCATCCCGAACAAAGCTTTAATGCGGCACAATAGAATTTCAATGAGGTCCAAGCATCATCTAAATCCAATTCAAACGATAATAGAAATCAGACATAAAATCTTACAGAATTTTATCTCTGATTCCTTTTCACTGTAGCGAAATGTAAAGAACAAGTTACGTGACTATAAGTTACGTCGTCTTAGCTCAAAAGCAATCACTCACAGCGTGTGAGCGCATAAAGTCAGGGGTTGACGACAGAGAAGTAAGTAATTGTCGTTCCCCTCCATATAATTTGATTTTAAAGGGCATTGTCACACTAAACCAGCCACAGAAAAGGGCAGCTCTTCCGTTGGCGTGTCAAAAATTCAACAGAGTGCCGGGATAAGTGGAATGGATGGCGGCGTCGTAGCCCGGGATAAAATATTCTACGTCAAATCGTACGTCACGGGCTCTCGACTTGTTCTCTGTGAGAGTGCTTCGCAGAAGTCTCTTATTTATTCCCTTTATGTCAGCGACAGCACGACTCTTTGTGCCGGTCCAATTTACAGGCACCCATTAGGACCTTTTATAACGAGAAAAAGAAACAGTTAATACCTTCGTATGTTAATTTTATTCGTTATTATAACAGAGAATCGGTTTTTAGTCATGTTAATGCATTAAGGTTAAAAACCGTAAATAATTACCAATAATAAGCAACCCTCGTCGGCAACACGTTATGTAACCAATCCCAACGCATTAAAACTAACTCGCGAGAAGAGAAATCCATTAGAGGCATTTCCAGTAATTTGGGGCGTGTGGCGGAAACCCATTTGGGCATTACAGGCGGGGTGAGTAGTGCTGGCGACCACCGCGAGTATCCGCGTTCCGTTATGATTGCGTTAACACCGCGATCAATTAAGCAGCATTACGTTAAAATTCACCGGACCATCAATTACGCGGCAGCTTCGTCCAACCGACTCGTGGCTCACTATGGACATTCCTTCTATAATTGTCACCGTTCTGAGTGCGAATTTGTGTGTAGGCTATTAAAAAAAAATTGAATACTTTATTATTTCTTAATTATTTAGTTACATTTACTGAAAGGGGAACCATTTGATCCATTAACGTCAAAGTAATCTGTTAGACACTCCCTTCTGACTCCACACTGATCGAATTCATTATTCACCGGCAGAGAGCAATTAAAGCTCCACTAATCAATCTCAAACTTCAGCCAGAGCTGAACTCTAATCAAGAAAACTCCTATTCCGTGAAAGCTTTCCGAACAAAATTTAACTTAATTAAAAATGTAAATTAAATTCCTAGGCGCTTCCACAAGCATCACGTCGTCTTTCCGCCCGCGCACCGCTGCCCACCCGCGCCAGCGCTCAGGCTTTTGATTGCAGCTAAAAGGTTTGGGATTAGTGCGCGAAAGAGCTTTCGGTGCATTTGTAGAGCTTTTAAGTGGGAAGCTTTCGCTTAAGACACTTACATACAATGTAAATTTTATGTTCAACGTTGAGTGTATCTTAGCTACAGTTATGAAACAAATGGATCCGCCCGTGCGGAAATGCCAGCACGAAAAAATACCAGAATAATTTAATTCTTATTATATAAAGAAAGAAGCATGAAATTATTTTTATTATATTATATAGTCAAAAATACACTAGGTACCTATCATTATTGTAGCGTGGGTTAAATGTATTATGTGAACAAAGAAGTGCCAATTTGTATTCCTTACAGTTAAGAAAATATCTGAACGAAGTCGCAGTGGTAAGCGAAGGGGTTGTGGGCGCCGCGGGGTGGAGGGGGTGACGGTCTGACCAAGGAAGTTCGGTGTCCGGAAATAAACCGCCCGTAAAATTGTCAATTCCGAGGGAGCTCTGGCGCCTGGGCCCGACAATTTTGAGCCATTCGTTCGTCTTCAACTGGCCCGCTACGATCTTTGTACCGCGCAGTTTTTGACAGAACATTTAGTCGTGCTTTTCACGTGGCATCCAATATCCACGTAAGATGTACAATAATACGAACTAACTTAATATTTAAATTCATTGTAACGAATAAAGAGGCCATCTTGTAGCACGTCAGCAAAATGCGCGATGCCATCTGGGAGATCGCCAAAACAATCACTGCTATTCTACTTAACTCTACGACACGTTACGACGAGTACAAAACACTCAATTTTTACAAATAGCCAGACGTTTTCTATTAAAATATAATAGGCAGTCGATACGTGTTTAAGCTATAGTAGTTTACGGAGTAACTCAAAAGAAATTGGGTCAGATATATCACGAGCCGCATACGCAGATAACACACGCATCGCCCATTCAATCACAAGGAGCCAGCAAGCAGAAAGCTTATTATCGGGACGCGTTCTTCCATCACCCGAGTAATGAGTGGCGCGCGACTGCGGGCATCCGGAGCGCAGGCTACAGCGACCAGCCCGCCTGACGTGGCCACTGTCCGGAAAATGGTCTCGCCTGCACACGTGCACAGCTCCACTGCCAGCCCTCGCGCTTTTTGAACTGAGATCATCGCGACACTCATCCGTGAAATTGATTCTCGAGAAAAGAAAAGACGAAAAGATAAATAAAAAGGGAAATAGAAAAACACAAGCTAAGATTTGGCGTGAAATTGTTTTTCAGCACCCGCCGCCCGCCCGCCACCGCCGACGCGACTATAGCGGTGGCCCGCCTCGGAATTTCTCAATTACTGGCTGTAAGTAGAAAGGTTGGATAATAGTTAACAGTTTTAAGAACAACTAATTACATCATTTAATGTAGCAATTAAAACAATAATTCATTATGATGTACTTAATAATATGTAGTTACGTGTTCTATGGTGAAGTGAGGGTACATATTCATTTACACTTCGTTTACAGTTTACAAACATAGAGATGATTAGTGAAATCGGTAACTTTAATAGTCATATTCCCTGAAGGGAAAACAAAATGTATACAACAACTAATAACACTGAATTATGTTCATCAATGTAGAAATCGGTCTTAGAAATTGGGATCTTAAAACACTGTGACATCTCATCCACTACGTGATCCATTTGCCGAAGTAAGAAGCAATCTCATTCAATACCCGGTCACCCCCTACCCCCGCGAACGCCCCTGCCGCCCACCTAGGGTTGCTAACAATGCGATACTTTGTGCGCGTCGTATCACGGAACGCAATAAAACTTTACATTCCTCTTTAACTACTTTCCTAGTTATCAGCGTGTGATACGAAATGGGGCATAAATATTGCCTGTTGTTTATACACTACATCGTTCTATGATAACATTGTTTTTAATGTAAACAAAACTCAAACACGCTGATGTATAAACTTTTTTATTAAAAGTCAACAAAGATAGTACGTACCATAAAACGTACCATAAACAGTAACAAAAATATAAGACTTGCCTCAGTAAACCAGTGTACGATGACAACCCTATAAGAGGAGCGAGTATCGCTTTGCCCGATTGTATTAGATTCAGCTGCCCTTTTCATCTACATGTCGTTCTTTCCTTTACCTCTGGAGACGGTCGACAAGTGGATATTCCTCGGACCTAACTCTACTTTCTCTGTTCTATGTTTTGTCGTTACTATGAAGATAATCATTATCGAATTCCTATCCATATAAAGAGCATCGGCTTTTTAATTGTACGATGACATTCCTTATTTAGGATGTATCAAAGCAAAACCACTTTCCTAAAACCGTACTGAATTAAGAAGGCATTATAGGCATATTTTAATAATAAGCAATAGTAAGTAGTTATTTCCCAAAAAGCTTTTTAAAAAACGAAACCTATAAAACAATTGTAATAAAACATGGTCCCAGGCCTCATCTAACCTTTGCAATGACTTTAAAGACTCGTGTATTTGTCGAGAATCTATGAATATGATTATCCACTCCATTCCAAAGGATATCATCCAATAAACCTAGTAAGTAGCAAAGGTATCAAATCTTTTTCGTCCGTAGTGAAATTGAATATTTATCCGGGTAGTATCTCTATTCCGGAACAATTTTTATGTAGGGGGAATACAATCTCAAGATATTTGGGAGGGCCACTCGACGGAGATATTGGCAAATGCCTTGCCTACATTACCTTTATTGCCTGGCGACGTCGCATGCCCGTTTTGATCCTATCGCGATTATTTACGCATTATTCAATGCTCCTAAATGTAATCTAATTTGCGTCATACATGAACCCCTAGCTTTCTAGCTTTCACTGAAAAGTGTATCTGATAGTGTTAAACATCAATGAAGAGGACTTCTGCACTTTTCTTTTCGCAAATCAATAAGACTCAATTTTAACTTTTTTTACCAGCTCAACATTCATCACAGCAAAGCCTTGATTTAGCTAAGCCTTTATTTCTAGTTACTAACCCGTCAATGCGTTTATCTTTTTTAGTCGACTTCGAAAAAAAGGACGGGGTTCTCAATTCGTCAGTATTTTTTTTTGTATGTATGTTACGAGATAACTGTGAACCGATTTTGATGATTCTTTTTTTGTTAGAAAGAAGGTACCTCAGTATTGGTCCCATTTAAATTTGAAGAAAATATTCCATCTATAAAGGTGGTGGCAAACTAACAGATGAATCCGGTTGCGCGCATTTTTCGATAACTGATTTCAATAAAACTTGGCAAATGAAAAAAAAAATGTAATTCCACGAACTTTTGAGGTCGGTTTTTTTAGTAACAAGATTATTTATTTGTAAATTTAATCCAAATAATTTACACATATTAAAATAAATAAAATATCAGATGTCACCTCGTGCTTCGTTAAGTGTATAATTTAGTTAATAATATTTATATGAAAAATTTACCGCCAAAAGTTTATTGCTGATATTGAAAACGGTATGTCCAAAGAACAAAACTATTTGTAAGACTAGGTACATAAAAACAAAGTCCCTATTAAAGCCTACTCATTATGTGAATGTAATTATTCAGAAAGTGGGGTCTCAGGTCGCCACGGTCACATCAGGCTGCAGAGCCTGTTCGCAACTCTCCATAAATATGTACCAGATAATTACATTGAGTAATTCCATAAATAATTGACATGCATATTAAATTATTAAAATTGCTTTTACAGCCATGCGGTGCGAATTGTCACGACACGGTGGATTGTTAAATCTGTAAGTTCATGTGTGAAATGCCGCTGTTACAAATTTTTGTAACAAAATGGATGTAAACCATAGCTTATTAATACTTAACAATAATAAATCATTATTTTCTTCACAAAATTGAAGAAAAATATCTATGCGGAAACTGTAGCTTCACTTGTATTTCAGATCACCAGATCCTTACCTCCGTAAGGACTAAGAAAACAATAAATTCAGGAAATACAATGGACAGTTTATGACCTTTTGCATTCAAATTTAATAAAAATATGCATGTTCAAGTATAAATTTCTTTTCGACTTTAAAAAAGAGGATGTTCTCAATTCGACTGTTTTTTTATTTATGTTACGCGATAACTGTGAACCGATTTTGATGTCCTTTTTTGTTGGAAAGAAGGTACCTCAGTAGTGCTCCCCTTTTAAATTTGAAGAAAATATTCCACCTTTAAGGGTGGCAAGCTTGGGGATGAATCCGGTTTTGCGTACCTTCCAGAAGCCGATATCAATAAAACTTGGCAAATAGATGTAATTCCACGAAGTAAGAGGTCGGTTTTTTTAGTGCTCCGTACTCAGATTATATTACACAAAAGTGATCCCAAGAAAGCAAAAAATATTTTAATATAGGCTGTATGTATTAAATGATTATCGAGAAGAGTATGAAGAGTATGTGATTGACATGATTTTCGTTCTAACTATTCGTCGTCTGTTTCTATCAAGGGCTACATCAATAGAAACCAAAGATTTTTTTTAACATAAATTTGTAACACTTACATATTATCGCCTAAGCGCTTATTGTATCCGTGAGTTGAATGGTTAGATGCATTTAAAGGCGGCGATAGATATTGTCAACTCTGTAAAAATGTTCTCATAATACCAATAAAGCATGAAAAGATCGTTCCGTGTGCATCAATCGGTGTCGGCTATGGCAGCTGTCTAAGGCGCAAATTGCACGAATTAAGCCAACAATGAGCGCAATTTGCTGCACAAAACCGCCGCCATGTAAAGGCGCATTTATAAATGAGTGGACATAATGGCGACCGGCGCGACGTGAATTATCCGTACTGCACTTTCGCCTTGTATGCCCGTTCTGCCTGCGCCTGCGCCGCCATGACTCCGCGCCCTCTTCTCATACTTGTTATGCGGACAAATTACTATTTATAGTTTCAAAGGTATATAACATATAGGTACTATTATACATGCATAACAAAACTTCGACATTTTTAAAATGTTTAAGTATGAACTCGAGTACTAAAAACACATAACAACGTCTACTTCTTAGCACAAAACGAACCAAGCGATTGCGTTTTTAATTGGCCGGTAATGCGAACTAAAAACAGTTAATTTACATATTCCGGCGAATCAATCTAACTCAAGCTTCATTATTCAACGCGGTGTAATTACAAATGTGTGCATTGAGCGAGCATGGCCACTCTAATGAAATCACTCAGCCGGGAGCCGGCGGCCACTAATGAATAAAATTAATCACGAATCAAATGTCGTTCTCGTGTAACGATCATAATGAAGTCATGAAAACAGCTGTTATGTTATTCGGCCACCTTTTATAACTCTACGTTTCTATTTTGCCAATACATTACAGTCTTTTCATTTGCTTTAATTTTGTCTCGTGTATTCTTACGAACATTAATTAAGTACATACAATACTTAAGGCTGAAAGCAAGTAAATAGCAGAGTCCTACATTGTCGACTCGTTCAATTGTCATTGTAGCGCGTCAGGTCGCGATAGACTGTACGATAATGCAGCTTAATTAACGATCAGTCGCAACGCTGATTACGGTGTTGCTAAGTCAAGCCGTAATAACTTAGCTAGAGGGCTGTAAATAAGTGTTCGTGATCGTCGACTAGGTATTTTAATGAGATTTAATAGCGTGGTCCTGCCACAGACCGAGTCGCTCGCCCCACAGGTAACATTGTCGGCTCTTTAGGCCTTAATTGGTTTCCTACATGTTTAATCCGCTTAATGGTTGTTTTTGTCGGACCACGCACAATAACAGAATCCGGTTTCGACATGTAATACTGATCGATGTGAAACTTGTCATTTAACTTCTTATTAAGTTGATTAGTATAACGTGAAATCAGAGACGAAGAACCATTTATGCAACGCGTTTATAAATATTCAGATATATCATACGGATCTCAAATGTGAAATTTCTATGACAAAATAAACCATGACCTGTTAGGTAATGTTTGACTGCTTCATTAAACGCGAAGAGTAGGATGCTAATCGTTGTTTATAGACAATAAATTGTTATACTCATGATGGTTGGAGCGGAAGGCGCATAAATTCGACGAGCTAGTGGCGGGCTGACACCTGTGATTGCATTTACAATGCTAATTCACGGCACAATATCACGTCAGCGACGGTCGCGCTTCTCGTTTTCGCAATTGCGATGAACATTCACAGAAAACTGAGAACGCGCAGGCGGCATAGCGTGTGTTTTCACAAATAAATTATGATATTTCACACACGTTTACTTTCAATCTGCCTTTGAATGCTTTAGTGCAGTTTAAGGTGTCACAAAACTACATCTTTAGATGTAGGTATGTTTTAGTAATAGTGGAGCTCCTTGTGAAAAAGTTCAACCAGAGAAGTACTGCCACCTCACATATTATTGCCGCCAAGATAATGAGAGCATTATTGCGTTCTGGTTTTAAATAGTAAGGGTACTGGTGCAATTACAGGCACATGAGACTTATCAACTTATGTCGCAGAATGGCGGGCGCAGTGGCAGTGACCCTCAGATCTTTGCTATTTAAAGTTCTAAGCCCCTTGGTATTATAAAAAAAATGTTAAATTAGAAACAAATTAAAAGCTTAACGATATAGTAGTAAACGAATGACATGTTCAACAAAATAATGTACCTATGGTGTCGAAACAAATTAACCCATAAGTATGAATGATGAGAATTTTAAATTCATTATTAAATTATGGATAAAACGGGGGAGCGGGTCGTTCCACGTCGAGATAAGCCGCGGATAAGCGGCCGCAATCCATTATCGAGCAGTTAATTGATAATTACTTTCTTCCATTACCCTGAACGAAAATCGCGGTGATTAACTCTGAATCGCTTTAACGAGCACAATGGGCCGGCGTTCAATTAAAAACTCTTGTCGAATGTAGACGGCTTCCCAGAAAAGTGGATTCGACGCTGACTCAATCTTGTATACATGGAATAAGGAATTACTCGCGTGCGGAAAGTTTTTAGTTAAATATTCACCCGTTTTGTAATTAAGACGCGATTCAATTGAACACAATGGAGTTTCGTGAGCGCTTTCGAATGGAATCAGAGACAGACGTCGTCAATAATTTAACGAGAATGGAGATTGGACGGTAAGATAATTAAATTTTTTGAATGCGCTCTACACAATTGTGTAAGTTGAGAGTTGAATTCGAAATTTGGGAAGAATTACTTACTTTGTAGATGATGACAATTGCTTAATTTAAAGCGAGGACATCTTTTCGTTTAAATTGGGTTCTGGTGTTAACAACTTTACCGATAACATTTACTAATCCAAGATCTTTTGCGAGTAAAATTTTAAATGCAGTACAAATTTTGTAATGTGCCGTTATGATAGGGTAAATAGATATTGTGTAACTTATATTGAATTGATGAAATATTGAAAAGCGTTAGCAAATGCTATTTTTCACAGAGCTGATTTTCTATTTCGAGCTTTGTAACGAGCGAGAGAAGAACCACGTATGCAACATTCGAGAGTATTTTAAATGCATGCACACTGCGCAACCAAAATAACTTAATTTATTATAAAAACTACTTCTTACTAACCTAATGATGTAATAAATGCTAATCAAAATTAAAAGCCACTGGCTACATTTATCCTAATTATGAATAAACTTATCATTGTGTAGCGCAGATAATTGTCTATTTTAAACTTTCGCGTTGCATTGTACTAACATTTTTTAAACGGGAATAAACACATTTAAACACTAATAGGTACTTTTATATCTATTTTTCACGACGTTTCGGCCAGGTAAAACGCTGAGAAAGTAGTTGAAGATACCTATTAGAGCCTTTGCACACGGCGCCGTAAACGCGCGTAATCTGCGCGTATACTCCCGCAGACGCGCTATAATGAATAAATTCAAACGCGTGCAAACATCGTGTTGCAAACAAGAAGCTCATATACAATTTTATGTAGTTGCTTCATTTCAATAATTAACAAACAAAACTAAAATTAAAATTGTGTCTTATCATGCGCGATAAATACGCGCGTTTACAGTGCGTATACGCACGTCGTCGGCGCGTATAATATACACCGTATACATAGGCTCTTAGAGGCGTTTATCCAAATGTTAGTGCTTATATTGAATTGATTACGCAAAGTATATAAATCATAATATTCATATTACTAATGACTACATGTGACTTTCAATTGACTTTGACTTCGCATTAATTATGGACGTAATGATTACGTAAAATCATATCAATAAATTAAAGTTAACCATAATACCAACCTAGAGATATTGGCAATAAGAAAGAGAGTTTAATTAAACGTTCTAAGAGTTTATCTCTACATGTAATCCCGCGAACTACCGCACTGTAATCTTGCAGACATTTAATTTCGTCGTTTTAAATGAATCGCAGCGATCTCATACACCGAAATCGTCACAGCGATTGGTTCGTTCCGTCGCCATCGTATAAATTGTGAAGAAAATCATCCGCAGAATTCCAATAGTTGGGCGCTGATGTCCGAATCCGTGATATATCGAGGCGAGGATCGCAGGGTGCACGCCTGTTTATGAGATATTTCATATTGCGCATAATTTGCACCATTCGTCACTAGACGCTTACACGACTCGGCTTGGCACCTGACTCGGCACCCATTATTATCAGCGCAACCTCCAGGCTATTGGCGCACCTATCTTATAACTTATAGAATTATCTGCACTGCTATTAAAACAAGTTAAATAAACTTATGAACACCCGAGTTCACAATACGAATTCGATTTAGCTAGATTTATCTTTGTGATTATAAACAATATCCGTTTAAATTTTAATATCAATTTTGCATTTCCGTTATTATAAACGATAATACGCTTATTTAATTACAACGGAGCAATGCAAACATATGTCATAACCAATTTCAAACATAATATGAAACAGAGGAGTTGCGAAAATTATTATAATGTTTACTCAATGAAGCGTGTAAACTAAATATTTTGACGTGGCTAACGAAAACAAAAATCTTTCTTGGAATGTGTTAATGGCTCGTGTAAAGTGCTGCGATGTTGCTAACGAATCTCTGCAAAAAGGTCGCCGGCTTTTGACAGTCATACGAAAATTGCTAAGAGTGGCACTCAGTTATTTGAGTATATATTCACCTACGTTCGAATTCGTCAGGTGTGAATGGGGTTGCCAGATGTGGTGCTCAATTTTTTCGCACGGCTTTTTGTGAATTTATTTATGAGCAGAATCCATTATGTTACGTAGGTATTAGCTCACTATTCAAACACAAAGATAAGCCTATATATATGACAGTTTTTATATCAGCCGTTTAAAATAAATAAGCGTGTGACGCAAGGGTTCCACTGGTTGAGAAGATGACCGTCGTCCGGTATTTATAGTTTACTGGTTTATTCCAGAGTCTATCAATGTAGCATTACGAAACTTCTTTTGGATTTGTTAAGTATATAATTAACGAAACTGTACGCTGACCACATAATATAACTGTGTACACTGCAAATTAATAAAATAAATAATAAATAACGCACACACTCAACATAGCCCCGCACTAGGGAAACCCTGTGTCGCGGGTGCCATGGACACACACATAGACAACCACAAATTACACCCAAACTCACGAGAGAAATAAATGTAAGCCATACAAACATTTCTCCCGGCCCGGGAATCGAACCTGGGACCTCTGCGTGGCAGTCCGGCATGGTAACCGTGCGGCCACGGAGGCAGATAAAAATTAAAAACGCATTGAAACTAAACCAATAAATCAGACAGTTACACGCGTTTAATTAGTTAATTTTTGCTTATGTAACTGAGTAGTCAAAGATAAGACGAATATGAACGAAGAAAGCGTTATGTGGCATAAGGCCATCGCTAGGCTAGAGATCGCTAGCACCATAAACAGACTGCCGTATTTTTCAATCAGAGAGCTGTCAAAGCGTTCTGACACCCTCATCCCATCGGCTCGCACTCGCCGAGCACCGAAATTGGTTTTCTACATTCAATCCATACAAAGTTTAATGTTATTCGTTCGGATATCACCGGGATGCTGCCGATGTTTACCGACGCGCCAAATCATATTGGATTTGCAAACTTTTGTTTGCGGACTTTATTTCATTTTACTGTTAGTTCAGGCCAAGAGAATGTAATTTTAGATATTGTCCTCTAGGCTATGTTTTGAATAAGTCTCCTTTACTCCTAAGCAATATTGTATTATTAAAAGTAAACAAAGGTACTAGCCTTACCCATTGCGAGAAAATATTTCCGAGTTGTAGTTGGAAATGAGAAGCGCAACGCCAGTTACAAATTAACCGCGCCGGATATCTGGGGAGCAGCTCAGCAATAGCTTCGAAGGCTGGAGTGCGGCCGCAAGCGTTTATAAATTGAAGGGCTGGTACCTGCGGCTTAATACACCGCCGTTTCCGGTTCATTTCCGGGCGGCGCGCGCGGCGCCGGATATTGCTTTTAAGGTTGTGCCGCACGCTATGCTCCACTCTCGGCAACCCGCGCCGCGCTACTCGCCCTCGCTTTCACCATACCATAGGTCTGAATCTAACTCTACTGTGGATATTGTTTTCGCGCAAAATGGAACCATAACATAACGTTACACTGATGGCACATCTTTCATAATGCATTGACAATACTACTCTGCTTAGATTTATTGGCATTGCTTCACATACGCCTGAACGAAAATATTTTTTTCGTAAATTTTACAGTGACTTAACGTATGAGTTAATACTACAAAGAAGAAGCTTTACAAAAATTGTACAACGAGAGCAGCTTCCAAGAAATAAAACTAAGAGACACACAATCCCTTGGAGCTGCTCCGGAAATTAAATTTTCCCTTAAGCTTAAAGTTTAATTAACTAACATCACGCGAGCGTAGTGGGCAGCCGGTGAGAGCGGAGCAGTAGGGTACGAAGTGGCGAAGCGTTGTAGCGGAGCGCGTCCCACTGCACCGTAATTTGATGGACAGTCAATTTAAGAGCGTACCCGGAGCGGTAACGGGGTGCACTTTAATTTGCACTCGCGTAACCAACACGCATCTCTGCGACTGAGTGCACTGCACTATAGCTCCTATGTACTACGATACCATTTTATGAACTAGGAGGTAAGCGACGAAATGGTTCAACATGAGCTTATCTAAAACGAGGACATTAATCTAGTCAGTGCCTGGTCCACAGGTGGCGACGACGTGCGGCTCTCGCTGAGCCGGAGATAGCCGCACCGAAGGCAATTACCATATGCATGTTTATTAAATTAACTTCCATATTAAATTCATACATGGATATATTACTGTTAAATAGGCATTAACAAGTTTATATTTAATTAGAAACTTAATTAAAGTCAGAATGAAACTTAATTTCCTCGTTGTTGTCTAAATTGCGCACTACTTTAAAAAAACACCTTTTAAGATTTCAGTAATAAGTAACAATTGCTTACTTAGAATGCAAAACGGAAGTTGTGTAAATTATACGAGCAATTAAAGCCTCAGAAAAATGTGTAATGTATTTTGCATGTTTCTTTAATTTATTCCAGTCATATTATTACCATATGGTTCTTCATAGCGTGCTGTTAATAAACAAAAACCGTTTTACCCGTCTGTTATGGCGGGCAACATGCGGTTTCAATTAATGCTATTACGCAACTTCATAACGCAATTACGTCTTTTTTTATTCCAAGTCGAATATAGAATAAAATAGCTTCATAGAATGACGATATAAGAAGTCGACACGGTTCGAGTGTCTGCATTAATATAATCACGCATGAATAAAATATCGAGGAAGTATATAATGGACACATGCAAGGGTTCCGTCACAAATTTTATTATCTACATATATA
>NW_020654422.1:7049509-7076649 GCF_003589595.1 Hyposmocoma kahamanoa
ATATATATATATATATATATATATATATATATATATATATATATTATATTACTATATATCTATATATATTATTATATTTTCCATCATTAATAAACGAATGCGCCCCAAAAATGTATACGAATAATCGTCTGTCCAATCCCCAGTGATTCTTAATAGTTATTATTTCAGTAAATTTTTGTTTCGCTTTTTTTAACAAGTAAATTCAGATGAGGTAAGAAAAACACCAGGGGAAGAGGGACTTGAAGCCTTAACTCATACTTTAAAGAGTTTAGCTTGTAGTCTATAAAATAGACAAACAAATTTGTTTAAAAAATATTAAAGAGGTGTCGCTGCGAGGCTCCAAATCCAAAACGCAGAAAAAACCATAGTAAGATAGTTGTGAAATCTGGAGAACACGAGGTTTACATTACCTTTATAAGAAAACACGATGGCTGTTCCTTTTACACCATCTTTTGGGAGAAGAGAAACAGTTTTTAGCAAATACATCGTAAGTAGTGAATTTAGCGTAATAATTATTAAAACATGTAAAGCTGATGAACAAAAGCAAGTTTAGTGTACTTAAAAATTCTAATAAGACTTTATCTTTTCCTTACCCCAACTAACCTTGTATAAAATAGAAATGCTTTGCCATAATAATGCCCATAGATATATGAAAAATGATCATGGAAATGATAAATATATATCTATGATCCTGCCTAATGTTAACCATAGATAATGATATTAACCGACAATGTGACCGAACGGTACGCGTGTGTCTCCAAAATGCCCCGGCGGAATCCGAAAGTATAGTTTATTTTCAATCTGTGGGGATAACCAATTCTAGCCATTAAATCTAGCTCTAGTTCAGTTAATTAAACTGTTAATACATAGTTAGTTTCTTGACCAAATGCAGTAATTATCGGACAATTTAAATAATTCGATTTTTTCAATTGATCGCGCAACTTTTTCGTAACTTTAAAATTTGTTTTTTTTGCTCGAAAATGTTTGAAATTCTCGATTTTAAAATACTAAGCTAGCACACATACAAAATTTTGAATGAATGAACGAGACACATTTTAAATAAGTAGCTGTTGGACGTGTAGTTCTTATTGTACGTTATTAAACGTTAGCAGCTTATATGGGGGTGCATTCATTAATTAATCAAGAATTACGAAATCCTATTACCGCTGATATCTATGCGACATTGCTTACGCAATATTTATGTAAATATATGACGCAGATTCTGATATAGCTAGAATTCCAGATAATTGACCATTAATTCCAGTAGTTTCTTTACTTAAATGTTTATAACTACTGCTTTAATACAGTAAAACAACACTACTATATCGCTTTATAAACTATATGGTATATGTGAGACACAGTTACTCATCTTATCAGGCGCCCCTGATTCTGCAACATTATATCGTTTCCATTACTTTAAGTAGATTTCGATGTTTACGTCAAACGTAGCAGCGATATTATCGCAATTTATTTTATTAATACGTCCGATCTAATGGCTGCCCGAGTGATGCGTCAACTTGGATTAGATTATTTATTGCTATGCTATGAGAAGATTCCTATTAAACATGACACTGATATTACTATTTCTACGGAAACATTTGTAGAATTAATGCCCATGTTACGCCTAATGTACCTACAGTAAATTGAACATTTTGTATGGATAATCACATAAATTACTTTTAACATTTTTTTCATCTTTAAAGAGTATAATTCACTGGTTTGTTTTATTAACAGAAAGATCAAATACTAAGAAAAATTCCTTCGATCCGGCTGGTGTCGAACCAGCACCTTCAGCATATCGTGGCTGACGCTTTCCAACCGAGCTGCGGACCGAACCAGCTCACGAATTTTCTATGTGCTTGTTGTAGATCTTTATTTTTAGTTTTTAACGCAACGCCATCTGTGATATATTTATGAAAGTTTCTCTTCAATTAAATTTCGATCTTTGTATTATTAAATTATAACAAACTAGTCGAGCAATTTTACGAAAAGTAATTGAATATCATATAATCATATAATAAAGTTAATATTACGGATATAAGTCAATAAGAATAATTCATCAGTCCCCTAGCTTTGTTATTCGTAATAAACTCAACATCAAAAACTTACAAACAACTTGGTGAAATTACAGGCACATGGGACTTGTCAACTTAAAGCTCAGGGTGACGGGCGCAGTGGTAGCAATGCCGCTCAAATTTTTGTCATTTAAAGCTTTGAATGGCACTGCAACTGTTATGGGCAGACGTGTTTACTGTTAGGGAACTGTTAAGGACAAGCTTATCGTCAGGCACACGACATGTTCATCCCAAAAAAACAAAAACACAATGGAACAATCTAGTCACTACAACATTTTACAAGAACATAATACTTCCAAGCACATTCCACTAACGACTGTTCGTTCCATTTATACACCACTAAAAACGTAACTATTAGCATAATACGTTATTTATTCAAAACGTAAACATGTCACTTCCTACTTATCCAACAAATGGAAAATGGATTTAAACAATAAATACATCGGAGCTCGATAGCTCTGTTTCCTTTTCACGATTAATAAACTCCGATTATGAACGAAACATTTGAATATCAAAGGCTCCAAGTTAATAATGTAATCGAGATTATGCCGGTGCGTATCGAAATGATTCGTTAATATTAATTCTACAGTTTATTCGAAATTAAGTCGGCGGGCGAGTTCTTGTATTACCATACTCCTACATTTCACGCACGATCATTGCGACATATGTTATAATTTGTAAGATTAGAACGAGTCACTTCTAACTTCTTTCTTTAATGTAGGGGAGAAGGGAGCACCTCTGAACAATTTTTTACATATCTGGTTGTAAAATCCTAAATCATTATTATTTATTTTTTTGTTTGCTGCAGTAGTTACACCTATTATTTGGCTATAATCATTCATACTAAGCACCATCAAAAAGTCTATAATACTGTCATAATTCCCTTTTTTGTGAAAAAACTCAAATGTTCAAAGCTGCCCCTGGGGCAAATATAAACGCGTCTGGGGCACTTTTGAATTCATCAATTTAAATGAAAATAACTTCAAATCAAATCAAATCATTTATTTCTTTGTGATACACAGGTTATAAAGTTGTTACAAGAATGAATTTTGAATCACTGTGATGATGCCTTATGGCAAACAAAGTTTTCTTAGTTTTAGTAATTCTCATGCAATAATTTGTAATAATATTATAATCATGCAGTCCAATTAATGCAACCTATTACTAATGAAACATAATAACAATAGTAAAATAATCAATAACAAATTTATTAATATGAAATGTAAATTTTATAAGAAATCTTCAATATTATAGAATGTCCAATCATTTAGGTAATTAAATAATAATTTCTTAAATTCTGCACAATCGTTGCAATTCCTAATTTCAAGTGGAAGTTTGTTATAAACCTTCGTAGCCATTACTATTACACTCTTTTGAAGTAGAGCAGTTTTACATGATCTACTTTTCAATTGATGAGAACGGCGGGCTCGTGTGACGAATTCAAATAAATGAAGATGACGCTTTACGAAAAGTGAAATTTCAAATATATATAAGCATGGTAAAGTCAGTATTTTCAAATTTTTAAAATGTGGTTGACAGCTATCTGTTTTTTAAAGCCGCATATAGCCCGAATACATCTCTTTTGGGCTTTGAATATGCGTTCAATGTGTGGTGCATTTCCCCAAAAAATGATTCCATACCTAAGGTTGGATGCTACATAACCATGGTAGGCGGTCACTAGAGCGTCTAAATTTACTATTTTCGATAGCCTAAACAATGCATAAGAAAACTTTAGTATCTTACCACATACATATTCTAGGTGTGTTTGCCATTTTAGATTATTATCTATATATAAACCTAAGAACTTTACTGTCATTGTTTCACCGACCTCCTTGCTTTCATAGACCACTCTAGTTTGCATAGGTTTATTGTATCTTTGTTTAAAGTTCATAACTTTAGTTTTGTCAAGATTTATAACTAGATCATTATATTTAAGCCATTCAATAATAGAGTTCAAACTTGTATTTATATTTGTTTCATTGTCATAAATTACCGTACACACTTATTTATTGCAAAATATTTTTATTAAATCCGTTATCAAAACACTTACAATATTTATAGTTCTTCAATCTGTTTAGTTAAATCTATAATTACAGGACTATTACAAAAATAAATTTAGACAGAACCGAAACTCAATTGAAGCTTAAATTATTCACTGCAATATGAAAAATAAATAAAAACTTAACTTCTTAGATAATTACTTATAAAATCACAGGAATAGTATAAAACAGAATATAAATAACTAAAAAAAGCCTCTTCTCATAAAAATATTAGGAGAGGAAGCTAATCAGAACCTGTAAACGGAGTTCAAAGCTGTCCCCTTTGATTTGTTCAAATGGGTACTCTATAATGGGTACTCTATAGAATAACAAATATTTTTCAAGCGTAAAAATTATTATGTATTAGGTCCAATGAATTAATGCTCTATATGGCTCTATCTGACGATTATTTTAAACCGAAATGAGTTTTTTAATTTAAATACGTTAACCAATTCAATATTGATCCTATTTCCACTTATTCATCACCATATCGTGTTTACAAACAAGATGTCTTTGAGACTTGCCATGAAACTCTCAGAATTGCAAAGTTGTTTTGCCGATTCGGCATTTTGAATGGACATTCAATTTTAAATTGTTTCGCAACATTATGGCATTAAATCTGCCTTTTGAATCACAAAAAAAAAAACTTTTTGTGTATTTAGAAGTTTTATTTATACATACTGAAAACTGGGAGTGAGTTTACTTACATAGTAAACGACGCAGAAAATTGTGATAACAAATACTTATTTCTAATGACTTCTTTATACGGTATGGTACCATTTCTTAATCTACGTTTTTATATATGAGCCATTAATTTTTCTAAGCTAGTCAAGTGTGTAAAGGGTGAAAGTTTTAAAAGGGTAAGGAAGGGATACGACCAATAAACCCCTACAATCCCTTTTAATACGATAATGTTCCTCTATCTTTCGTCTGCAGTCACACACACGCCCCTCGTGTGCTAATTGAATTTAAGGAATAAAATCCAATCGCCCGATTCTTTATTATTCAAGATCCAATTTGGATAAGGTCTGATCGGTCCGCGGCGCGCGGGGTGAGGGCCGAGAGGGGCAGTCGAGAATAAAATTGGATTTGTCACTCAAAACATAAGGCTGCCTTTAACTTTAAGAAGTAAGTACCGACTTTATCATTTTTCAAATTTACAAAGATACATTCACAATTTTATCTATTTTTAATTACTTCTCAAAATAATGTATCTAACACTGGGCATTGTTTTCAAATAAATTTGAAAATTGTAAAGTTTTCTAACTTTATAAAGCCTGGTTGCTATCGGGCAAACTCTATTATAAAATTTAAACCCCGGAATGATATTTTAACCCCTACGGTGTTGATGAAGTGTTGGGATAAGGCACCCTTGCGCACCGGCACGTATTTGTTTGCGCATAGTGCGAGCGGGCGCGGGCGCGGGCGACACGGAACAGTCGACAGATCCTGCGATAGCGGTAATAACACTGCTATCACTACCGAACACCGACCGCGATGACGCGGATTTGAATACCCCTAAATTCTGCATTGTTTACTTTTCACACACGTTTGTGTTGGGTAGCTAAACAAATTGTGATTGATGTTATTTTGCTACGATATATTTTAGATATCAGTTTAATTAACTTTAGAAATAAATTATTTATTTAATAACAAAATATTTTATTCATCGAACGCATTCTGTCGTTTAAAAATGTAAAAAATTATCAACACATTCCACAGCCTATTGTATTTAAGTTGCTTAGTTTAGCATTACAATGCTGCACATTATTCACTGAATAAATATTACTATCCACACATCATCATCCTTTTTAGACATCCCACTGCTGAGCACGGGTCTCCTCTCAGAGGGTTTAGGCCATAGTTCGCCGCGCTAGCTCTATGCAGGTTGGGGATTTCACACGTTTTCCGAGGGCTGTGAACCTTCTTCAACGTGCAGGTTTCATCACGATGTTTTCTTTCACCGAAAAGCAGATTGGATATTTCAAATTAAGTTTCGCATATAAATTCCGAGAAACTCAGAGATGCAAGCCTGGATTTGAACCCACAGTTTCTGCTTGAGAGGCGGTAAATCAAACCATTAGGCTACCACGGCTTCTATAAACTTGATTTATATTTAAACACAGTTCTACATAGGGCGCACTATAAGTTTACGGAACTGGCCACTGGCATAAACAATATTTAAAAAATAATTAGAACATTTGAAAATGGAACTCTTTGGCTGTAGAATACAGTTTGTTTCATCTGACTGTCACTTGTTTTTACATTGTAGCGGCATTTTAGAAATTGGTTGTCTACATCATGCATTTAACGCGTGAAAATTTTCGCCGTGACAGTCAATTTGACTGAGCTCAAAAAACGGATCGCGTCACTTGATGCAATGCCATGCTTACCAGATTCAACGAAGGGGCGTCAAATTTGGTGTGGAACATAGTAACAGGTGACGAAACACGGATTTATAGTTACGATCCTAAAACAAAGCAGCAATCGAGCGCATGGGTCTTAAGAGACGAGTCGAAACCAACCAAAGTGGCGCGCGTGCAAAGTGCCTTTAAGCGGTTGATTGCTTCTTTTTTTAATAAAACTGGACACGTGGCTACTGTTGCTTTGGAGAATCGTTGTACCGTGAATAGTGATTGGTACACGAGCATTTGTTTGCCGAAAGTTATTGACAGACTCCGTAAAAATAACCGTAAATGCGGTATCATCTTGCACCACGATAATGCCAGTTCTCACACGGCCAGACAGACAAATGAATTTTTGAAGGTCAACAACGTTGACCTTGTGAGCCATCCCGCGTACAGTCCCGACCTAGCACCTTGTGGCTTTTATTTATTTCCAAAAATTAAGAACCAGTTACGCGGTTAACGATTTTCATCACCTGAAGAGGCTGTCGAAGAGTATGAAAAATATGTTTCAGAGATTCTCACGGAGGAGTGGCATAAATGTTTCAAAATGGGTTCATTCGTATGAAAAAGTGCATCAACGCTGACGGAGAATGTTTTGGGAAACAATAAATTCATTTCTGACCATTTATAGTATTATTTTCTTATTCATTCAGGAAACTTATAGTGTGCCCCACGTATATCAAATTTTAGGAAATTAATTGCCAAGTACTCGGACAGCTAGAAGCAATTTGCTTTAGACGTTTGTGCAATATCCACCCAACCCTGGTTTTAATTAAAACTAGTGACGGAAATGACACTGTAGTGTGAGGCACGTGGCAAGAGGGAACGGAATTAATGACAAATAAACAGTGGCTTCTATTAGTGCCACCACAGATTGCTATAGTGCAAGATGTATAGAGGTGACTAGAATTGTCGCTATAGGGTGACAACCACGTCACGTCTACGGAGATATTTAATTCTTCTTTTATTGTCAAAGATACCAGAATTTATTGCTTCTACCACGAACATTGAATACATAAGTCACTAATAGCGTCACTATTTCATAGTCGAGAATACGTTTTGTCATAATTATCAACCAAATTTGTAAATGTGAATTGTCACTGACAATTATCATGGTAATTATTTCGATAAATACTTATACCTTGGTATTTATAAAAAATAATTGGAACAACAAAATGTCGTGTCATGTATTTGTATAAGAGACGTATCTAAATGTGTCAAATGTCACACTTAAAAAAAGTGAAAAACCAAATCTGACACAATACTATAAATTAACAAGGATCATTATCATAAGAATTATCAAAGAAAATAAATATATTGATAATTTTGAATCCTCTTACTAACCCATTACAAATCCGACTACTGGGCACGAATCTCCTGTACGGAAAAGATTCAGATCATAATCGGCCAAAATAGCTTAACACGGGCAAAGAATTTCACGCGTTTTTCAAAGTTTGTGCACCTTCTTCGATAAGCAAGTATCATATTTATTTTTATTGAGTATCATGATATTTTTTGCTGCAGTGATATTCGTCTATTTTTACATCTATTTTTCTTTAGTGTGTTCGGTCTTGGTGTCCATAATAATAAGCAGGTATCATATTTTGCTTCACTGTCAGTGAGAGATATTGCTACTAAACATACAACATAATTGAAAAGAAGTTCTTGAAACTGGACAATACGCTCTTAATTATTTATCAGCCTTTACTATGATTCATTTAACAAGATTGATGGTTAATAAACCACTTTAATTTTATATCATGTCACACAATGTTACGTATATTTCACAAAAATACGAAATTATTTTGCCCTTTTTAATTGTATACCTAGTAAAATCAAATATGATATTATGTTCCATTATAATTAGAAAGTGTTTAGAAAATTATACTTAAATAACTACAGAATTATAAATAAATTGAAATGTTAATACAAAATGGCAATCATGAATTTAATACTCGCCAATTAAGAATGTTGTAACAAGACGTTGGTGTAGAACCTGCAACAAAATAAGTGGATTTTAAAAACTATACAGCATAAAAAAACACAAACATTGAAGCAGATTGAAGCCCTAACCTAGTTTATCACTACAGTCTTTCAGTCGATATAACAGACAAACAAATTAGATAGATAGATAGACACATTACATAATAAAATAAACTAAACATATAAATATATAATAATAAAATAAACATCATAAAATAATGTGGCCAAAGGCGGCCTTATCACTAAGAGCGGTCTCTTGAAGACGCATATATAATGCAGCTGTAGAGCTCCTTGTGAAAGAGTATGCCCTACATTTATTTCTCTAGTGAGTTTGGGTGTAATTTGTGGTTGTCCCTGTGTGTGTGTCCATGGCACCCGCGACTTTTAAAAAAGAAGAACTCGATATATCAGTGACCCGTTTTTTCACCAGGTTACTTTTCTGTCATTGATTTTTAACTAAGTTTTGAAATTATGTTTACCCTATTCCTTACTTATATTGATCACTTGAATAATGATTATCGAAAAAATGCCTAATAGGCATATCATTGCCAAATAACTTTACAAATACCGTATTTTTAAAGAAATAGCAGGAAACCCGTGTCTTTTTAAAACTATGATGCATTGTAATAAAAAACGCAACAAAGAACAATATTCTACAGAAGCGGCATGCACTTCGCATGCGTTAATGCCTACATGTCGGAACGGTGTCGTGCACGGTGCAATTGGTGCAAATCTGTCGGCGTGCGAGCAAAAAGCTCACTGGTGGCGCAGCGTGTTGACTTTGCTCTAATTAAAGCTTACTGCTGCAAGGATTCATGAAAACGCTGCACACAAGTGGCTACTTCAAAAATCGTTCACATGATGTATGTATCAAAACTATTCTAGGTGTTAATACGAGACATATTACAAACAAAATTAACACGCGAATCCATTCAAATGTTACGATTTATTTCAGAAATAAACATTAATGAAACTTTCTCGTTTTCAACATTAATGGGAGTAAGATTTTAATTTCTAAACGTGGAAATTCGCTAATGGCATTTGAATGTTCATCTTTACGTATACTATAATAGTAATCATTTCGTGAATTTTCCTCATATAATCAATTTAGTTTTTTTACTGATGAAAGACACTTATTTATCTCACAGTATGCACGATTATTTAGTCTACTTTATGAGATAGAAATATTGAGTATATAATAATTCACTGATTACAGTGAATTATTATATAATCAATATATCTATATATTTGGACATTAGTCCAGGTAATGCCAAGTAAATGTGAAATAAAGATTTTATCATGTTTTTTTAATAGCTCGTTTTTACAAATATCAAAAACTTTCAATAAAAAACCCAATCCTCATTGTCATCATCAGTAATATAGTATCATCTGGTAAGCAATTTAAAAAGTTAAAAATATAAAGAAATATTTCTTTCATCCGACTGGACTCGTCGCAACGTCCAGTCGGGTCGAAGAATTTTTTCTTTGTATAATGTTCAATCTTTGTATCAATAATATTGGGCTTAAAGTATGAAATTGCCGTTTTATTGCAATAGGTTCTTTGAATTTTCATAGAATCTTCATGGTTTGAGGTTTTCGAATGAAACTTTTTTCAAATGGTTTCTGTGATTTTTTTTTTAAATTTGAAACATTTGAATATCGACTTTCAATTGTTTTTGTTATTCAATTTAGACAAGAAAGATGGATACTGCGAAAATTCGAGTGATTTTTGAATACGAGTTCCGACGCGGAACTAACGCGGCAGAAACAGCCCGCAATATCAATGCTGCGTTTGGAGAGGGGTCTACTAATGAACGCACCGTGCGATTTTGGTTTAAACGCTTTCGTGATGGAAATTTCGACTTAAAGAACGAGTCACGAGGAAGACCGCCCACACAGGTGAATAACGATGAATTAAGAGAGATAGTGGAAGCCGATCCTAGTCAAACTACCCAGGAATTAGCGGCATGATTTAACGTTACCTTACCCACAATATTGACTCACTTGCGTCAAATCAATAAAATAAAAAAATACGAAAAATGGGTGCCTCATGATTTGACTGATCTGCAGAAAGAAACGCGTGTTGAAACTTGTGTTGCCTTGTTGAACCGGTACAGAAATGAAGGAATATTGGATCGAATTGTAACATGTGATGAAAAGTGGATTCTTTATGATAACCGGAAAAGAAAAATGCAATGGCTGACCCCAGGTCAAATGCCACAACAGTGTCCTAAAGCAAAACTTACCAATAAAAAGGTAATGGTAACTGTTTGGTGGTCTCAGCATGGTGTTATTCACTATAGTTTTCTCCGATCTGGTCAAGCAATAACGGCAGATGTCTATTGTGCCGAACTCCGAACCATGTTGACAAAACTAGCAGTAAAACAGCCCCGACTCTTGAATCGATCTTCACCATTATTGCTCCACGACAACGCGAGACCTCACACAGCACGAGAAACCATTTTGACCCTTCAGGAACTGCAGTTAGAAACCATTCGTCATCCTCCGTATTCACCAGAGCTTGCTCCAACGGACTACCATTTTTTTCGTGATTTGGACAATTATCTACGTGACAAGAAATTTTCTTCCCAGGAGGCAGTACAAAATGCTTTCACACAGTTTGTGCAGTCTAGATCGTCGGAGTTCTATCGCAAAGGCATTAATAACCTTCCCATTAGATGGCAGCAATGTATAGATAATAATGGCAACTATTTTGATTAAATAAATTTGTTAAAAATTTAAAAAATAAACAATTTAGATTTTCAGTACAAATCGGCAATTTCATACTTTAACCCCTATTATTAATATACTTGTGGAGTATTTTCACAAAAAAAGAGACGAATATTATGCTAGTAAAAACATCACGATATTAAATCAAAATATAACAAGTCCAACGCCGTTGCATGGATGTATTGCATATGCCGCATCTATTCATTCGACCTCTGGAATACTCGTTCGTTCACTGGTGTCTCGCGTAATTGATACAGAATTTCGCTCGAAGCCCGTACTACAATTGCTTGTGAAAAGCTCTGTGGGTGGCACGAGTACATTATTCCTTTTGATTTAGTTAATTAACATAGTTTTAGCAGATCACGTACACAAAGTGTAAATGTTAACAAAGGCTGGTCTGACTGTGGCGTAAACATTGATGCTGTCGTACATACGTCACTACAAGTATTCAATAATATTTCTTAAACTCGAACTAGAGTAATTAAACAGATAAATATATACCAACATGTGCAATACTAATCATAAGTAAAATCACGATTGACGCCGGAACATTCGTTCAGAAATTTGTAAGTATGGTAGTTGAATATGAAACGATCACTGAAAGCTCGGAAATTAAATAGCCGCTCATATCCGCCCTGCTGAAGTGTGTCGTAGCGGTAGCGAGCGAGTTGCGACATTCCTACTCCACCGACACGACGTCTTTATTATATGCATATCATTGCTAAATGACATAAAATGGTTAAGTAATATTTATCATCTACCTTTGTCCTGCCTTTTGAGAGTCATTGTCCTGGACACGAATGGCCACGGCTGATCTAGAAGTCTATGAACACGCTTCGGACTCAGGTTGGTCAAAGTAAGAACAATTTTTTCAGATGGGGATTCTAATTCTGCGGTGTGATTCAAACGATGGTCTGCCTCAAATCGCGTGTCCTAACACGTGCACGCTTGAGAATTAAATGGTGGCTACTAGTGACGCGGTCGGTGTGGCTGAATTCTGGGCCACAGTAGTGTGGTGCATGTCATCGATACGATAAGAAGAAGATGAAGTAATATTTGTAAATGAGTCTCTTATGATTGTCCACCCATTGATGCCTATATCAACGACCAAACATTTTAATCTCTCGTTCATTACCTTTGACTCACATATCTTGTCAATAACATTAACTAAGCCAGAACTATTTCGCCGGTGATTGTGTCTAAAAACAGATAATAAAAGCAATAATATTTCATAAAAATCAATTTGAATTGAAACGTTTGAAACATAGTAAACTGCAGGGCTAAAGTGGCAGTAGTGGCAGAATCATAACATGATTAATTGACAATTCATATTATGAATTTCTTACAATTCATATAACGCTATTCATCTATTTGACAGTCAAATAGATGAATTGCGTTTTTCGTTTTGTTTGAAAATTCATAATATGAATTGTCAATTAGTCATATTATGTTTCTGCCAATGCGGCATTTTTAGCCCTGCTACTGCTACTCTCCATACAAATGCACAGGGAGATTCTAAATCTTTTCGCATTTTCGTCAGCTGTAGCTGGTCGTTATCACGAATCTGTTCTATAGATTCAATGGATTCAAGTCCCAATGGCCTTTATTGTTTTTGACACAGTCGTCAACTAAATATGTCACATCGGCAATACCGCATTTTTAACCGACTTCAAAAAAGGAGATGGTTCTCATTCAACTGTATTTTTTGTATGTATTACTCCGACATTTGTGAACCGATATCGATTATTATTTTTTTGATGGAAAGGGGGTACCTTAGTAGCAGTCACATTCAAATTCGAAGAAAATATTCCACCTCTAAGGGTGGTACATTAGGGTATAAATCCGGTTTATTAAATTTCACCCACTTGTTATTAACCGATTTCAATGAAACTTGACAAATAAATGTAATTTCCGTAAAAATAAAATGTTATGGTGACCTAGAGCTGATCTGATAATGTGCAGTGTACAGCAGCTACCTTGAGTTTGGGCTTGATGATTCGTTTTGACGAGGATTTCCATAGGCGTTTCAGAGACCGCGGTAACTAACATAGCAAAAACGGACAAGTACTTTTGACGTCGGTTTTTTATAACAAATAATATTATAATTGTGTACATTTTCATCTGGCTGAATACCGAAAGTGTATTTTATTTGTAATTAATACAGAGGTTGTAACAAAAAGGTAATAACGTCACAACAATATCATTATTGATAATATATAAAAGATACTGCTCACAAATCATGCATCAAAACCGATAGACAAGGCAATCTTTACTTGAATTAGAATTTATAGAGCTACGATTATCTATTTTATCGATCTAGATGTAGCAGAGCTCCTTGGGAAGAGTCTGTCCAGGTAAGTATTGCCACCTTACCTATTTCTGCCGCCAACCGGTAAAGTAAGCATTACTGCGTTCCAGTTTTGAACGGTAAAGGTGCTGGTGAAATGACAGACACATGGGACGTGTTAACTTGTTTGAGGGTTTGGGCGCAGTGGTAGTGCCTCTCAGATCTTTGCGATTTGAAGCTCTAAGTAGCACTGCAACAGCTATGGAGAGGCGCGTCGCTTACCAACAGGCACACGACTTGCTCGTCTCTTCTCTATAATACGCACCCATACCGCAATGAAAACTATCAAACATGTAAAAATAATAATTGCTAATTAAGCACCATACACAAACAACCGTTTCGGCATTTCGAATTTAATAGCATTTGTTTTCGAAACGCTGTGGCATAATTGAAATTCAATACGGTATTGTGATTGCCATGTGTAACAGTAGGAATAAATGATTTGTATATATGGTACGAATGTTGGGTTTTGCTACGTTTCTCAGAACCCAACTGCACTTATTCAATTATATTGTGGATAATAAAGACGTATGTTTTAATTATGTGTTGTTATCTTAATTAGCACTCAGACAGCTAGTATATCTGCTCATAGCTGTGGCGTCGCACACGCATTAGTCATGAAGCACCAATCAGTACACGGCAATAAATTCAATCACACGCGATTGCAAATGCGAAAGACATAATGGTTTTTGCTGCTTCTTAAACGAAGTAATTACCAACACTCTCATTTTAGCAAATTTCGAATGTAGTTCAAATATAAAAACTGATACATATGTGAACATTGTAGTAGCAGTAGAGACCATACGAAAGAGCAGGGAAGTACACTTCTATTTCTGCCGCCAAGAAGTAGTGCTTAAATTACTACGTAAGGATACTGGTGAAATTACAGGCACATGGGACTTGTCAACTTTATGTCTCAAGTTGACGGCCGCTTAAATTAAAGCTCTGAGTGGCACGGTAACTGGTATGGACAGGCGTGTCTGTTACTACCAGGCGCACCACTTGTTCATCCCGTCACTTGCGATCATAAAAAAAGAAAACATCTCCAAACTTTTGTTTCAACATATTTTGATTAAATTAAATTAAATTAAAGAGTAGTTCTATGATTTATGTACGGAATAAATTCAAACTTATATTAAAATTGAAAGTATTTTTATTTCTTAGGGAAGAAAATTAGACTTCAATTTGTCAAATTGATTAAATAGTATTTCTAATTCGTAATGCAGATTCTCTTGAGAAACGTGAGTAAGACACTCTAGGGATTCTCCTTGTAAATAGATGTTTGTTGACATTTATCATTTACAGATTCAGATTCAGATTCATTTATTTCTCAAATATAACATTACAGTATAAATTGAACTACATGTCAAAGTATAAGAAATTATTTTGAGACCCTCAGACAACAATGAAAATTATAAGAAAAATACACAATAAATAGAAAATTAACAATTCATTATATAATATTGTCATTAAATTACATATCAAATATCATTCTCCATCAAGGATTGTCACAGGTTGAAAACAATTATACAAGAGTATATTAATGCGGTAAAAATTAGAATAAAAATAGAAAATACTTAATTCGTTACAATTATAAGTCCATAAATTTATTTACAGAGTATAAAGGATTTTTCAAGAAAAGGTCTTCATAGTAGGTAGGTCCGATGACACGCGGGTTTTTCTATGCAAGTGCCATGCGTCGGGGGACTGTTCTCAAATGACAAGTACGGCGAAGTGGGATGCCAGAAACATTTACAGTACCAAATGAAGAAAGATTATTTCTAACGTACATTATAATTTCGTATATGTAGAGTGAATAGTGCGTCATTATGCGTTGCGCTACAAAGAGATTTCTGCAGGAATATCTGTGTTTTACCCCAACCAATACGCGTACGGCACGTTTTTGCATTGGCATGACTCTATTGGCATCCGTGGAGTTACCCCATATGAGTACATACAATAATTATTTAAAATATAGTAGGCAGAAATATTTAAGGATTTTTAACATTGAAGTAAAAAAACAGTCAACAATATTTGATATAAAGAATTTGTTTCACCATTTAAACTTCGCAAATGTTAAATTTTGCGTGTCCACAGAGATCTACGGAAGGGTTATACATTGCACTATCCTTTTTAGCAGACGTCTGTCAAGAACAGTCAGATTATTCGAATATTTTTGTAAATAAAAAAATAAGTCCATCTCACCTAATGGAAAGTGATGATAATGTCGACGACGTTAGCATGCACACCTAAATAATTAATGAAATAAAATTATATTAAAAATGAAATTAAATGAAAAATGAAATGAAATTAGACAATGAAATGAAAAATTAAATTAAATTAAATAAAGTGAAAATAAAATGAAATGAAAATTAAAAGAAATGAAGTGAAGAAAAAGCAAACGCTTCCTTAAACAACATTATTCATGTTTTTCACATTTTCCATGAAAATTTTACCGTTATTCTTAACATTAATTACATTTTCTAAAATGCATTGTAATGCCAGTACAATGAGATAAATTTCTTTAAGTTATCTCCCCGGGATACTCTAGGGCCCAGTTTGAAAATAGCCCTTACAGAACAAAGATTCTAATAATGACGGCGGCATTTTCCCAAAGCAAAATACCGTAAATAATCACTATTTCTATAGCTTAAATGAACTTAGATTGGTCTATTTAATAAATTTCTATCTATTTCAATAATTAAATTGTGGAATTATGCAGAGCGGTTTCTACTACTTATTTATTTGTGTACCGCATTTAATTTGGCATCTTGAAGTTAAGGACTATTTAGATACACGTGATATTCTCAACCGATATGGGTAGCGAAATCCGAGTGAATATGTATGTGGTATTCCTAGTGTTTAAACCTCAGCGGATATCGCTACCGCTACAGGTAGTTATACGTAAATATGTCTTTATATCTAAACATACAACAATATCAACAACATTTTTTTTTCATTTCTATCTATCTACAACATTAGTAGTTGTCTATCTATCATTGAGTAATGTAAATTGTATGCAATTATTTTTTTCTCATGGAGAAATATTGTGTATTTTAAACTGTAAATGATTCTACTAACTTGGAAATAGCTTGTTCTAGAAATAATCGCATCTTAACTTCAATATGAAGGAACTATCTTCGGCAAACAATACCTAGGTAAGTCATTAATATAGACCAAAAACAAAAATAGTTCTTGAAAAGACCCTCGAGTAACGTCCTTGCTATGATATAATAAGATTCCTGTGCAAAATTTATTGTATTGCTATAACATAGCAATATAATATTTAAATATTCAGATCTTTTACGTATTATTCAGGTATGTAATGAAAAATAAAATAAAAGAGATCTAACTGTCTAAAGTAACATATATCGTTTCTATTGTTACTATTCCTCTTGGCGTCTAAAAACTGATTGAATTAAACTTAGATGATATAACAATACATCAATAGTTTGGTAAGATGCTAGATGTTTTTGTGTAGCAGAAGCTTCAGTAAGAGATGACGATATGCGATGAGTATACATTTTAGAGAAAAGCTCTTATTAGTGTTGGCGAGCCAATTAGAAGTGTTAGGCGTCGGAGCTCTCGACGACTACCCTTGGGGGTGAGCGGGGCGCGGGCAGAGCTCGACGGTAGAGACTGTCCAATTAAACTCACTCCGCCACCGCCGACGTCGCCTGTCGACGCGGGAACACCACCTTCACGTAATTGCGTAAGCCACTTCTAAACAATCCTCTACATTTTTTTCACCATCGTTAACAATGAAATCATGTCAGACGCCACAAGAACTCCCCCTTCATACTATGTAACCATTGAGTTGTTAATTAAATTCGCACAACACAGCTACCAGCGTCGACTCGAAAATACAAGACGCTATCGTCGAGGGATAAAGACGATTTCCCTTCGATCCGCGCTAAGTCGTCTGTACTAACGTTGCCTCTTGTTTAATTACAACAATAGTAGCCCCTAATGAGAGTTTTGCGCTAATAAGCGCTGCAGAATGTAATCAACATGCCTCGTCGCTCTAATGAGCCGAGTTCCTGGCAAAAACAACCGACGTCGACATTTTACTGGAGATTAATTAGGCGCTCTACTCATATGATCTTAGTACGAGTCGGCAGCCCCTGGCCCGGTTTGTTACTGATTAACATGCTCCGAGAAAGTACAACGTTCAAATCAACTTCCTAATTAACGAGGGGACGCAGACTGTACGAAAGTGACCATTTTTTTTCTCAACCTAATTTTAGCCATTCGTAAGAAATAAACATGAACATAAATACAAAATGTAGGCGTGTTAATTTCTTCACAACTTCTATTGATAGCAAAGTACATCATCCAATAAACGTCGTTAACTTAAATAAGTACGTTTGATTACGTCGTAGCTAGCTACCCCATTAAAACTTAACGAGGGGCAACCCCGGGTAAAATAACTAACCCAATTTCCCTTTGCCGGGAAATCATTAAAAGTCTTAAAAGGGTCTTTTCATATATTTTTTACCCCGGAGCGTACGTGCAAATAAACACATTTTTACATACTCGAACAAACAATTCCCCTAACGAGCTCGCGCGGGCGGCGGTCACTGGGTAAACCGTGCCAGCCATCGCCGTCGCGCCGCCACAGCGTCGTTCGGGTTCGATTCTACGGTACCAGCTGTCCTTCTCAAACTTCGACCAATTGGAGTGGGATGGCAAGAGCGTCGAACAGAATGTTCGCTGCGAACAGCTTTTGCGTCGGTGGACAGCCCGCGCGCGCGCTAATTGGAAGGATACGCCCGGAAATGTGTCTCGTTACACGCGGCGCCTACCTGCCACTGCTCGCCTAACGACACTCTGATTTATTACAGACTATATATTAAAATTGATATTTCAAACCCTTCCTCTAGACCTCCAAATTAAACTTATATCAAACGGAAATTCCTAACATGTGTTTATGAAAAGTCAGTGTGTTTAAAACACTTATACCTACTTAAGGTAATATATACCTTTGAGAAAAGTTTCCCGTGAAAGACGCATTGAAATATATCCAAAACGAGCACTCGAAACTCTATCCAGTGCTATAAAAATAAACATCCAATTACTGAACAGCGCAGGTAAAGCGCTATTTGTGAATTTCATGAGGACTTTGTGTGTTAACGTATTAATAAAAGATTTGCCAATTAGTGCTCACGATGTACACGCTCGTATAATTAATGGATGTGTTGTGTCGTATTAGCGTCGGATATAATCTGATTCGAGACTCGTCGGCAATTACCGAAGGCTACAAAATACGACGAATTCCGCGTAATTACTGAGAATATTACGGCAGTGAAGTTAATTGTTTTCGACTTAATTAATTAAGCTTTTGTTTGAAACTAACAGCAAAGTGTAGAGTTGGCAATTCTAAATTGGATCTTGTAATTACCCTCCCCTCCCTTTCGTAGAAACTGTGTACTTTCAATTCTGGGCGAAGCTTTGTTAATGAAATCAATTATAATTGGGAGACAATGCGAAGCCTACACGCATTGCTAAATCAATTACTGTGCCTTAATTAATTTATGCTTGTTACACTAATTACTGGAACTGACATTATTGTGATAGATCTATCTATTATTTAACACGGCGCGGGCGCGGGCGGTGAGTCGGACGCCGCCGTGGGAGTGGGACCGAGCGAATACTGTGTTGTCTGCTTCATTATGGAGAGTTTCCATGCGAGATCGTCAACGGATCGTTACTGCAGCTTCTAATGAGCAGCGTTAATAATAAAATAATAGACGCAATTTAAAATGTTCGCCAACATTTGTTATCAACTTGTTTGTTAAATGATTGTCTGACGGCCATGGTCCCGTTGATGTTTTTCATTCCCATGGGTAATGGATCCATTTAAACGACACCAACGGGCGCGCACGCATGTCTAATTAGCGCCTTATTGTTGTACTATCTACATTTCGACAGAATCTAAACCAATTTTGATTACAATGTTCATTGACGACGATTCGTTCTGTCATATGCCGAATATAAGCGTAAATAGTAGCGTAAGGATTTTGGATGGATTCGATCACACTTATTTGTATTGTTTAATAATAATTCCAAAATTATACACGTTTGTTTCTGTTGACGTAATTTCCATTTGACTTCAATCACAATAAATATATTTTTGTACTTAATTGAACGTTGCTGAATTAATACAGTTACAATGGAAAAAACAGTTTTTGCCCTAAAATTTCTTTTTTAACCCCTTTTAGATTGAAGCAATCGACTAACGTCCCGGTAGTTAGTTTAATTAAGACACAATAATTAAAACAACAAGCGATGCATCAGTATGCGAGTTCGTGGGGGCGCATACACTTGGGACTAATCCACCGTACCCCATTATCCCCAAACACGTACGTGAAGGATTTCTTACTACATAAGAAAAGAGAAGTTTGAAAACCTTTTTTTTTTCAAATAACCTGTTTCAGAGTGTTTTATTATTATGAACTTAATTTATTTTGTATTTCATCAAATAGTCGAAACCTACCCTCTAAAATTATTATATGACTATATTTTAACTTACTTTTAAAAATCGTCACATTTAGCGCAGAAGACAGAAAGAAAAAAACCTTCATTTGACTGCTACAAATGACACCACAAAAGAAAAACAAAACAAACGAACAAAAAAAATACAAAAGGAAGTAAATTACAATTTTCGCTCATAATGTAAAAGTTATTTCTACAGCTCTATTCAGAATTTCATATGCTATGTTGCGATGTAAATAATATTTTTTATTAGAAGTATGTAGCTAGTCCAATAGTGTAATAAAGGAAATGTACAATACATATAAACAAATATTTTTAGCGCGTTAATATAGTGCATCCAGTTTCAACACATCTTGAATAATCTACATTAATATATTTTCAGTGGTGGATGTTTATAACAAATTCCAACTGAAATTTTTTCCGACTAGAAACGGTGTTGCCATTGCATAATCTCAGTACAGAGTACTAAAAAACTGACCTCAACAGTACGTGGAGATCTATTTGCCAAGTTTAATTGAAATCGGTTACCGAAAAGTATGCAAAACTGGATTCATTAGGGGTAGTTTGCCATCCTTAGAGGTGGAATATTTTATTTAAATTTAAATGGGACTACTGACGAGTTATCGCGTAACATACATACAAAAATAAACCAAAAAATACAGACTTGAGACCCTCCTCCTTCTTTTAAAGTCCGTTAAAACCCATGACCAATACAGCAATATAGAATATCCGATAAGTCATTCATTCATTCAAATTTGTTATATTATTTGACACTTTTTAGATCTGTGTTTGGTAAGATAAGGGAAGTCTGGCACTTATTAACGCAGAATCGCATTAAGCCGGTCAGAAAAAGTTTTTGTCCATGTATCAATAATAGGATATTTATTTATTTGACTGATTTGACTCAGTAGTGTTGTTTTATCTAGATATAATGGTCTCTGTCATAACAACTCATGTGCTGACTTCAAATAATTTTTTACAGATATAATACGTGCCTGCTGAGTCGGACACGCAGAATACTACCAGGGTCCTCATTACCACCAATTTAATCTAGTACAATAGCAACCTCTTTCGGAAGTTTTCCCTCAATACTACCGTCAGTTTCAGTGTTGGACTTAAGACCCCAGTTAACTATTTTGTTACTTATGAAATTGTACGGTATGTCGAATATCAGCTTTGTTTTATGCTCTTACTGGTATCTCTTTATTACTGTTCCTTGCTGTTCGTTTGAGGATGCTTTTGTAAACGGTCTTATAACTATTATTTAAGAAATTTAGTGTGACGTCTAAAATAAATAAGATATTGTTAATGTAAGAATGAAATATATGTATAAACCGATTCAATCAAAGTGTTGTTTGGTTTTAACACAACCAATTAAAATAAAAGCACCATTCTTAATCCCATTACTACGTAAGATAGCTCGGAATTTAAAAAAAATCCTGCTGTACATAATTAAAGAGGATTATTATACATCGTTACAAGCCTGACCAAATTTAGCCACAACAAATAAAGATTACAATACTAATTAAAAGTTAATTTCAGATTCGGAGATAGAGTAGCGATCTGGGTAATTCTATTGTGTTTAACGAAATATCTGTTTCGAAAATCTTTAATTATAAAAAAAGAGTTGTATCTAATACATCTCTACTTTGTACTAGGTTGGAGGTTACAGGATGTTAGCATATCATACCATAACTAATGTTTGGATTCATTTGAATTAAGCGATTTTGGTAACAATTTAAAAATATTTATAAATTATGTATTTATTTAAATAGCAAAAACATTGCTTTATTCGTAATGTACTAATAGTGTTACACGAATTTTCGGTTATTTTTTTTTTTGTAAACGAACCCTTGAACGCATTCTCGTCTAATCAAATTAAGAGAGTTCTTGCTGGAGTGCGTAGTGAGAAGAATAAGAGAACCTGTATGAAAATATTGATGAATGTAAGAGACACAAGAGAGGTTTGTCAGGATCGTACTAAGTAGCGATTGATAGTACCCCAATGGGTATTTACAAGGATGTGAATTGTATTGAAAAAACTTTTTAATTTTTATTCTAGTTATGAAAATTAGTAACTCTTTTAAGTGTTAGTACTTACTTGTTTTACTAAAATTAATTAATTACCTAACAAACTTACTAATTTAGTTAGTTTAGTATGATAGTGAAGTAACACTATCAAGTAAAAAACAACCATGTAAAGTTAAAAGAACACTCAGCTTTGCAGCTGCTATGTTTAATTCCAACTCTATGCCACTTATAATAAAAATGGTTCAAAGAGCAAAGTTTAAAGCTATGTGCCGACTGACTGTACCTAGTTCCTTTTAATAAATGAAGTTAAATCAAAGTTAAAAGTAAATTAACTTTTAGACTTAAAAGTCTAGCGTAAGCGAGCTGAACTGGGTAGCAATTAAGTAATTAAGCGTCTGCGGTCGGCAAGCGCCCCCGTCTTCGACACATTCGATAGCCACGCACTCATCCGATAAAATGACTAACAACTTTGTCGTATATACTTAAAATAATATTATATTGAAAATAATGCAAAACATGTATTTATCTATTTGGGTTAATTGTAATCGAAATCTTTAAATAAATATGATAATTAGACAGCTTTTTGTAAATATCAAATTGCTTAAACTTGTTTGTTATTTAGCTTATAAATTATGCATTGCTTCATTATTTTAAGAAATTTATTGGCTATTAAACTTGCAATAATATAATGTTCTCTATAATTAATGTCTCTAAAGGTTGGCAATGAGTTCATTTTGTGGAAATCTTGTCTAATTTTACACATTAACGCGCCCACTTGTAATAATAATCGTATTGAAAACAAAGTTTGCTCGAAAACTTAATTGTAACTTGGTAACTTGATTACCACTTAAAACTTTTATAATTGTAGATAACACATTATAAACACATAATTATTTATATGATGGTAGCGTCATACGTAAATAGCATCAAAACATTGAAGTATATTTAGATGTAATAACATGTATTTTGTTCTCATTCTCTTCAGCATGTAAAGGATCAAAACAGAATCTGAACCCTTTAATTAGAAGCAAATGCTTTAATTAAAAGTTAATTTCCGTTTACAGTGAGCAAGCGCGATAGTTATCAGTATAATAAATTAGTAGATAAGCTACCAAATTGCTATCATTTTCCCATCAGAAGTTTAATTAAACTCAGTAGGTAAGTGGTACTCGTAGAGACGTCAAACATACATATTTAAATAGAAGTAACAGACCTCTATGGTTCCTTGTGAAAGATGTAAACACAGCACTACACCAAATAGTTTACTCCAAATACTTGTTCTTTTAGGCAGTTCCAAAACAAAACAAATTCACAGCAAAGTTAGCTCACTGAAATAATAGTCCACTTCTATTTTGTCACTACAAGATTAGAGATGTGTTAAGTGACTAAAATTCTAAAATCAACAATGGTGTTTATTGTCCAATTATTTACGCAACTGTCGACTACGATACTTTTTACAGTTCTTGGTGAAACATTGACGAAAAATGATTAACCGGCGAGCTGTCTATCGTAGCTCGAGTAAAGTTTGCGAAAGAGAGAAGTCAAAACGACACGTGTGGCGATGAGGGAGGCTCGCGACGGAGTGAGCTGGCCGAGTGGCACGAACACGAGTATCGCACGGCGGCGGCCCGCGCCCCAGGCAGGGCGCCCGCCCCGTCCGACAGCCCGATACGGGGAGGAATGAAACAACACTCTAACATAATGACGGGGTCGGAACACTTTAATACTCTAATTGAAAAAGTATACTCTGACAACGGCTTTTAAGTGTTATTAAGTACTTAAATAAACCCAGAAATGTTGTGTTGCCTCGCTATGGAATTATAATTTGGTTAACTGGCAATAAATTAGGATGATGTCATTAAATATATAAATAAATATAAATAAAACCATGCTAAACTAAATAAAGCGTGGACTTATTAACCAACATTTTCTATAAATGTTGAAAAATTTTATCGTAAAACTTGAAAAAAAGCAATTGGCAAGAGCGTCACGTCCCGCAATGCTACATGTGAGGTAAGAAATATCGCAAACACTACCTCGCTAGTGGATACCGGCCTAAATTCAATTCCACCCCTTTCCTCGACGCCCGCTCCAGTCGGAAACCAATCTTCTTTACATTCCCTCGCCGACAAATTTATATTCCTCCAAACGTCCTCCCTAATAGGAGACGGCCGAACGGTGCCGAAGGTGGTCGAGTGCGTAAATTATTAAGCAAGCGGCAGCGGTGACCGCAAAGAAACGGCAAGTGAGTGTCCGGCGAGCAGCACCGTACACCGGCGCTGAGAATTTAATTTCCACGGCCGCCCGCCCTCGCCGCCATTGTCCGCCAGTATTTCATTACGGCCGAGCTTTTCTATTAATAAATCACTCTTCGCCTGTGCCGTTTAATTACGTCCCGGATCCGGCCAACGTCTGATTACACTTTCATCGAACATCTAATTAGGAGTGCAGCCGGGAGGCGGAGTGGCGAACTGGCTTCAGCGGACGTGTGTATTCTTTGTTCGGCAGATATTACGCTCATCCCGCATTACGTGGCGCTAAAGCGAAGGCAACGTCGACGCCCGCCACCCGCCGCGCCGCTGCACTGCCTTCGCCGGAAACTTTGAAATGAACGAACTTTGATTAAAGTCCATCGCTTGCACTGCTTAATTCAACAATTAAAACATTCTATTGTTAAATATGCACAAATAGACGTTGAATTACAGAAGCAAGTCAAGTCAATCATACATACCTACATTTTAATATGAGAATTGATTTGGACTCTTGTTGATATTTTGAGGAAATCTTAGACAATACAAATTGTACAAAAACGATAGGTTGCCGCCTGAATCGCATAAACTTTCCACCAGTTTCCAAGAAACATATTACAATTACATAGAGTTTATAAATGATAATTCTTGCAAAAACGGTTTTAATTACTAGCATAAAGTTAGTATATCGAAGTTACCTGTAACTGGAATTCAAACTTTTTTTTGTAACAATATATCGAATAATAAACTTCTTCGAAATAATAAGTGGAATGTACCGCTTGCATTTTAGCAAGGCTCTTATTATTCCTTTGCTAAGATGTGAATATAATTAGTGGACCTGGTGAGTAACGACGAGGAACACATGGCGGAGAAAGTTACGGACCAACCGGCTTTGGCGGCGGTGGCTCAAGACCTTTTTTAATTTCCTGAAGCCGAGCGGAGCGGAGGCGAGCGCGGTCGGCCGGCCCCGGGCCCGCTGCCCGCCCGTTTAACTTATTGCCACGGTTAACGAGAATACGCCGTTGTGTGCCGGCAAAATTGAAGGATTTACTCCGCGTCCCTCCTTTATTAAACGTATTGCACACTCGCAGCCTCCGTGTGTGCGTGCCCGACTCTACACACAGTATGCCGAAATTACATTTCACATGAGTCGTAATAACAAGGGCGGGCGTAAATCACGAGCATTATTAGTTTCTCTTCGTACTCCTACCATTTGTCACTTTCTATTGACAGGGAACGCGGCTTATTTGACCAAAAATACAATATTACCTACTCATATTATCTGTGAAAAATACTACCTTCGTGGTACCTTGCTGCATAGAATGTAATTTTTGTATCAAGTTAATTTTGTTGTATTATTTGAAAACTTTCTTATTTATAGTATTTTTTTGGCGACGTAGTGTATGGCAACGATATTGTATAAAGCTAATGAAAAATAATTTATTAACCGTACGCTAGGCAGACAGGCAACACCAGCGTGTGCGCCCGCGCGCAAGACGCAATATCACCGGACTTCCTGTAAGCTAAGCATATAGCCTCAAAGTTTCGCAATATACGCGCACCAAGCCCGTCCTTTATTAAAAACTATTCTCACATTTTTAATTAAAACTGTGTTCCCCCACTAAAACTTTATTTAAGCAATAAAGGCAGCGCAATTAGCGGCGCTGTCCCCGCCGGCGACTTCACCTACTTTTCCTCTGCTTTAATGAGTGTTTTTTAATAAAGCCCGAGACTGCTGCAAGTTTATTAATTTAGTTTAACTTGTGTCACGGCACCGGCACCGGCTCCGTTTACTGCCACCCGCCCTATTGCTCGCCGCCCGCCCGCCTTACCGCCCGCTTCTCACACGCCACGCCGTACTTTTTAATTTTTTACTAGACTCTAATCATTACAGGAAACTAATACCAGTAAACTGTATATCTCACTCTCTTAAGCTTTTGTCACTTATGGTATAAATATAACAATATAAATATACATATATACGTGCATCGCAAAATAAGCCGAAAGATGTTTTCTGGTTTACACATTACGATTGCAAAGTAACAATCGTTGTCGAGCTGCGAACTAAAAGCTTCAATGACGTGGGGGCCCGGCGTGGTGCACCCCGCACCACCCCTCCAAGTGTTCCGGCCATAATTACATTCCCGTGTCTAACAAATGGAGAATCGGTGTTGATTTGTGTTTAGCCG
The DNA here is from genome assembly GCF_003589595.1 of Hyposmocoma kahamanoa. NCBI lineage: Eukaryota > Metazoa > Arthropoda > Insecta > Lepidoptera > Cosmopterigidae > Hyposmocoma > Hyposmocoma kahamanoa. The sequence continues at coordinate 7,076,056 of NW_020654422.1, forward strand.
AGTCCGTGATCCGCGGCCCACGCCAGCGCCTGGCCTCGCACTCTGCGACTCCTAGTTTGCCAACTTTACTATTCATTTTCCTCGCTTTCTGCCTCAATCTTACCGAGTCTCTAAAGTATCAAATTATTCTGATGAGGATGATCCTCTATGAATTTGGAAGCATAACTTATTTTCGTTACTTAACGAGTTTCAAATGTTTCAAATGTGATTAAAAAATAAAACAAAAGCTATTCCAAGAATAAACATTTTTAACCCACCATAAATGCCCGTTGTAATATTAATGCTTTTTTCCGAAAATAAAAAAGTGTTAAATGGGAATGGAATGAAGCGTTGCATTACTTGCGAGTTGGTAATTGCGAGCATATCGGCGAGTGAAAAACGAACCTCGGCCGGCGCGCGGCGCGGCGGCCTAAAAGCTTCGCGGCAGATTGGATCAGCACACGGATTTTCCATTACGCGACTATTCTTTACTTGGTACGCTTTGAGAAGTCCACAACGGGTCATGCACGCTATAAATCCACTTATGCTTCATTTTACCTCTCGTAGACAAGCACTATAGCGTAAAAGTCTTGACTTTTACACGGGCTTTTTATA
>NW_020654422.1:7076659-7085264 GCF_003589595.1 Hyposmocoma kahamanoa
TTTAGTATTTAAGCCTCTATGTACCTTACCTGCATATTTTAATATTTTAACTTATTGTCTAATAAATAAATGATACTAAAAAATGGATGACTATGGCGTTATCACTAGCAAATTTGGCTTTTACTATATAAATTAAATTTTAAGATAGCACTATGCATTAATGAAGTCGTAAAACTTCTTTCGACGATAGTGTTGACCACGTGTTGACACAATGGATACTTAGGACTATCAAAACTACCGTTTGATAGCCTCTGATCATAAGAAAGTGGAAATTAGGTACTTTAACCCTAGTTTAGTGTGTTCTTAGTAAACGATGGCGCTCAGACCAAGCTATGAATGCGTACTTTAAAGTAAAATATTTGACTAAGAAAATGAAAAACTTTCTATAATCATGAGAAATCAAATTTAGGAACACGGTCCCTTACTATATGTCCTGCATATTCACCAGCTAAAAAAAGCCTTTACACCATAAGTACTTTAAAACACAACGTATCCGGTATGAAATGGAAATGTCATTTCAAAATGCAATATTTCGTTTTTAATATGCTATGATTTGCATATATTACATTTAATTTTTTATTTGAATTTCTTGTATTTCTCTAACGGTGTAGAAAGAATATCCTTGTTAAACATACTCATCAAGTAAAGGTTCTCAAAGTTTCTCTAAGTGTGAATTCCAGCTGCTGCATTGGGCCGACGAACTTGTCCAACTTTCTTCTTAGAGGACACCCATATCCAACAGTGAAATAAGCATAGTTTGTTGATGAATGAAGATTATTGTGTGTGAAAAACATTTAAATGAATATAACTAGGAACAGGAATCGGGCACCCTTTTGAGGAGGATAATTTGCGCAATGGCTCGTACGAGAGCGTCGTTAGCGCGGCCGTATATTCTCCTCGAACCGCGAATATTGGCCGCACTAACAATGTGCGTCTTTATAAGTTTTTAACGAGCTCGGACGGTATAAATTATGTGCGGGCAGCGGCACTGGCCACTGGGTCTCGTTATCTCGCTAACGGCGCACTAGCGGAAGCTTAATGTACCGAGAGCTTTATTGTACCCACTTACGACTAGCACCAGGGTGCAACTCCAACGAGTTTGTAGAACAATATTGGCGTGTATCTTACCACTAACGGCGGGTGCACTTTGCTAATTAAGGTAAGGATGCAGTTTAAATAAAGTGACAGGAGACTGTTTAAAAAAGTTATAATAACATTCTTCAATACCAGATAATAATCTTGCCGTCGATATTGTATATATATATATAGTATCTCTAAACATTAAAAGCATATCAAAATACAATAGAGTACCAGAGCCGTAAATTGGTATTAGTAACAAGTCTTGCAAGCCCACCAAAAGTAGTTTAAAATCGTAATTTGACGGGCTCCACTCCGATGCTTCAAAATAATATAATAATTTCACACTCGGACAAAGCTTCTAAGTGGGTCACAGCATAATCGTTAGGGCTGTAACGAGACAAGACCCTTGTGTCCCTCCAATTATAATAACCAGTTTTTCCGCAACTTCCTAAAGTTGCTGAATTGCTTATGTTTGTTCCACAATTAGGTTTTATGTGCGAGTTTTTGGCTTCCTGCTGTATGTTAAGCCGCTAAGAAGACTACCAATGAGATTGTACAACTATGCTTTGTACCTATGGGTACAGTTCCCAGCGCTGTTCAATTTAGCCGTTCTGCCTCATAACGTTAACAATGCAACAATTTATTGCTCAATCCGTTACAAATTTTATTTATTTTCCTTTCAATAGCGCAGAAAAACAATACGAGGTATTTGTAACACAATGGGCAATTTACCTCTTACTACTGAATAATCAGTTACGCATTGCACATTTCCAATTGCATACAACAAAACATTTCATTAAGCAGGTAGGTACTTAATTATTCCTTATAATGGGTACTCAGTCCCCTATCCGCAGACAAGTAATTAAAGAACACTATAGTTCAGCCACATTCAGCATGGGTAGTAATACGGAAAGCATTAAGGGCGGTTGAAAGTTAATAAGTAATAGGAACAGTAATTACCTGCCAGAGACGCACTCGGTCAAAACACTATTTTGTTAGACATTACAGCGGAATCATCAAACCCGACTAATTACAAAAACAAACTTGCATGCGTTAATTGTTTATCGGCATGATAAAAATTTCATGACAATTACTTCAAGCGGCAGCGGCATTAATCATTTAATCATTGTCATTGTGGCAATAATTATGACCATTATACTGTTTACCAACACAATACAGCAGTAAAGCATCAATTTTAAATTGTAAAATAATAATAACCCAATTACTTGTAAATTACTTAATAAAAAATTATTTTTTCTCTTTTTTTATAGGCTATTTATTAACTACTTATAAATATTGAGATAACGCAACTAAAACGACTCTGGATGTTTCTAACGGCGGCGTTAAGGCTAAATGAAGGTAACCTACCCTGTAATTAGAGCTTCATAAATTAATAAAGAATTCCCTTAATTAGGGAAATTCTTAATGCACACTTCGTTCAACTCAGTTAGCTATCATTATACATCACAATGAATTTCCTAATCTGTAGATTAGGAAAGATCGTTAAAATGTAAAATGCCAAAAATGAGGTATATAACCATTATACGACTGCTTTATATTAGAGTACAAATAAATGATCTAACGGGTTTTACTAGACACCTTCTCAGGTAATTTGAACAGGGCTTGAACCTTGATTAAAAATACCAATTAAGATTACGGGCTTTTTATTCCACTTCTAATCAAGCAGTTAATTAGGACTCAGCGTTAGCGGTCCCGGCCCACGGAGGGGGGTACGTGGCGGGAGAAGCGTCAGGTCCGTAACCAGTTAATAAGGTTGATAAGGCACAAGCACTGATAAAACTAAATAGACAAAATAAAATCGTATTACAATTTTTCTTTCATTAATTAAAATGTTAGTAGTAGTAGAGCTGCTTGTGAAAGACGTCCTCAAGGGAAGTACTACTGCCACCATACCTATTTCTGCCAAGCAGTAATATGAGCATTACTAACTTGGCAGAAAGGCTTCCGGATTTGAAGGATAAGTGGTGGGCAATTGGCTACTTTTAATTGTAAAACATCGAGTATGTAACCTGAAATAGAGACGAAATAAGGGCCATACAGGCACATGGGACTTGTCATCTTATGTCTCAGGATGACAGGCGCAATGGCAGTGTCCGTCAGATCTTTGCGATTTAACGATCAGACTGGATCATGAAGACGCTCTAGATCGCATCAGACTTTTGGAAATACAGCTCAGGGAATCAAATCACCGTCACCATCTTAATAACCACTTACAGCTAAGGGTAGTCAACTATTGTCATCCAGAAGCTGCTTTCAGTCACATTATTACACTATTAAACGGTCACAACTTCGATAAATCCACAACTGTGATTCTTATGCTAGGTAATAATAATAACATCAGTAAAAGGGAAATAAATAGTAGCATTGACGTGTTCTTGAGAATACATGAGAAGTTTGGGTGTAAATTCCTGCTAAGTGCATTCCCTTACTGATCCAATTTACGTACTACTCATAATGAGTATGTACATAATATAAATTCACATTTTTACAATTTGACACGCCGTCATATTGACGTTATTTTTTGTTTTGACATCAATAAGTATGTAAGAAATTTTAAACTTTTTGAGAATAATTTACATTCACCCCTAAGGTACCTAAGACATATTGATAGTTTACTAGCTTTTAATATTAAGGACGCTGTTATAGAAGATATTATATAACACAGTCCCACGACAATGCTCCTACTTTAAGTAGCAATATTATGCTTACTAACCATAATTTTAACTAGTAAACACGACAACAGAAAAGTCTATACGTTTCCATTTAGTACATTAAAACATTCAGGGCTTTTCTGGCAAAACATGGGAAATAAGTCTTTTTTGCACGATGTCGACTTTTTTTGACGTAGAGTTTCAACACAGCACTGGTTGAAACTCTACGACGCAATTAACAACCAAGAAAATTATGTAATAGTCAGTTCGTTCATAAAAAAGAACTTAAGTGGAGGCGGATCAATGATTATTATTAAGCGTACATTAAAATTTAAAGAGCGTAAGTATATCACCGATCTCTATTAAACGGACTATTGAAATTTCATGTGTGGAATTGGATCAGTCGTCTTATGTGTATGAGGCCTGAGGCCCCCATCTGCTAATTTCAACGAGTTTGAATTAACCATGGAAGATAGTCTAAAGCAGATTTTACCAACAAAAAAGCTATATTAGTATGTGGTGATTTCAATGTAAACATGTTGATAAACTGTTCTACTTCAGTAAGACTAATTTATTTATTTAAAGTTTTACCTTGATTAATCTTTTTTTGGAACCAACTCGCATCACTGCCTCTTCTTCTACCTGTATTAATAACTTTTTTGCAATACAGACGCAGTATCTAAATCAATCATAAATTGCTTAAAATAAGATCATAGTGGGCAATTGGCTACTTTTAATTGTAAAACATCGAGTATGTAACCTGAAATAGAGACGAAATAAGGGCCATATATTCCTGGTAACACATAACCAATACAGCTCTTATAAATATCAACTCTCGTTTGCACTGAAATTTAGACAGGCCAACTACTGACCTGGATGTATCTACGTCTCCGTATGTTCCAAAAAATATTCTGTATTTATTGTAATAAAGATAATATCTCTAACAATGACGTGCTGTTCTATTCGGTGGTGTGAGAAAAACAGCAAAACATCTAATTATTTATACTATACATAAAAATACCACACGCAAAATAGGCGCCTTGTCGTCGAGTTGCGGACACCAGCCCGTTACACCAAGTACACCAAGTTATACTATACATTTCAGCAGTAATTAAATATTAAATATGTAATTTTGCAATTTTCGTCCATTATAGCGGTCAGAGCACTTGAGGTACTCCTGCATATGTGCGAAGAGTATGTGAAGTCACACGGCTTGACGTATAATGTAAAAAGAGTGTGATAATGGTCTTTAGGGCCGCCGGGGGCAAATTACCGAGCTATGTTCCACCCATTAAGATAAGCAATATAAAACTCGAGCGGGTCTATCAATACAAGTACCTTGGCCATTTTGTCTCCGACGACCTTAAGGACCTCATGGATATTGAGAGGGAACGCAGGGCGCTGGCGGTCAGGTGTAATATGGTGGTGCGAAGGTTTGCGCGTTGCAGTGAACAAGTAAAGATTCTACTTTTTAAATCATACTGCCAAGTTTTTTACACGTGCAGCCTTTGGACCAATTATACGCACAGAGCCATCAGCGCCCTGCGAGTACAATATAACAATGGTTTTCGTATGTTGTTGGGGTTGCCGAGGTTCTGCAGCGCGTCAGGCATGTTTGCACAGGCTCGCACTAATGACTTTTATGCCATTATGCGCAAAAAGTCGGCCTCACTGCTCTGCAGACTGCGAGCCAGCTCCAACCCAATACTGAAGACCATTGCCAGGAGAATTGACTCTCCCTTTACGCGGCAACTTTTTTTGCCTCGATTTTAATTGCTTCAAATGTTAATGTTTTTATTTTTATTTTTATTTAATAATGTTTAGATTTAGTGCCTACTAACATAATTTTTAAGAATAAAATTGTTACTAACACATGTGGACTAAATAGTTGTCTGAAATAAATATATTATTATTATTATTATGTTTATTTTAAACTCTCGCCTGTCCCAAGGCCTAAAAGACTAATTTTGAATTTTTAAATGGGAGAGGCGGTATTTATTTATTTATTTATTTATTTATTATTATTATTATTATCGTATTTATTTTAAACTCTCGCCTCTCCCATAGCCTAAAAAATTAATTTTGAATTTTTAAATGGGAGAGGCGGTATTTCCCGGCAATTATTATTATTATTATTATTATTATTATTATCATATTTATTTTAAACTCTCGCCTCTCCCAAGGCCTAAAAAATTAATTTTGAATTTTTAAATGGGAGAGGCGGTATTTCCCGGCAATGGCACAGTCGGCCAGGGTCAGGGACTCAGGTCCAAGAATCGGCGAACAATACGTATTATTATTATTATTATTATTATTATTATCATCATCTTCATCATCATCATCATCATCATCATCATCATCATCATCATCATCATCATCATTACTATTACTATTACTATTACCATTACCATTACCATTAGTGGACCATGGACATTTATAATTATGATTGGAGTTTCATTCATGTGACTGATATTAATATTAATGAAAAATTTAGTTCATTGATAAGAATATTAACTTATTATATTAATATTCATTTTCCAGTTAAAAAAATATCTTTAAAGAGGAATACTATTCCATGGGTGAGTGAAGAACTTAACCACCACATTGCAATGTATAATAATTTCTGCTCAATGAAACACCAATTTCCACATGATAATGTTTTAAATAAATGTCTTCAACATCATTCAAATTTAATAAAATCTATGAGTTTGCGTGATCGTCGTCTATTTAATGATAATAAGATGATGTCTACTAAAAACTCGAGTAAGGTAATGTGGCAGATTGTGAACGATGAGGTTTCAACTAGGAATCACCAACAAAACGTTCGACTGACTCACAAGGGAGACATTGTGCCTATAGACATGATACCTGACTACTTCAATGATTATTTTCTTACAATAACTTCAAAATTACATCTACACAATAATAAAGAAAAATCAATGTCATTTTTAAGAAAATGCGTGGGTGAATGCGATGTTCCTCAGTACAGCCTTCCAACTGTCACTCGTGACTCGTTGGAGGGGGTAGTGAGGGGTATGTGGCATACGTCAAAAACGCTGGACATATACGATATATCTATAAATATATTAATGTCGGTGTGGCCAGTGATTGGAGACATACTCGTTATTTTAATAAATGAAATGTTTAGAGAAGGTATATATCCTGATATTTTAAAAAGTACTCGTGTATGTCCAGTGTTTAAGGGGAAGGGGGACGTGACCCATGTTGAAAGCCACAGACCGATAACCATAGTTCCGAATATATCAAAAATAATAGAATCTATTATATCAACAAGTATTATGGATCATTTCGAAATGAACGATTTGTTATCAGATAGACAATATGCTTATAGGAAAGGTAAATCCACCGTAGTTGCAGCACAAAATATAGTAGATTCTATTATTACCAGTATAGATGATAAGTATAAAACTGCAGGCATTTTTTGTGACCTAACAAAGGCGTTCGATGTAATTGAAAATGATTTATTAATTCAAAAGCTAGCTGTGTATGGCGTCAACGGAGTCGCCCATAACCTATTAAAGTCTTTTTTATCAAACAGACGGCAAACGGTTCAGGTCAGTACAAACGGTACAACAACTAGGTCAGCGGCTGGTGACGTCACCATTGGCATCCCACAGGGATCTGCCCTAGGTAATACACTATTCCTGGCATTCATCAATGATCTGCCATACTTTATATCAGGGGGTCTTGTGGTTCTATTTGCGGACGATACAACCGTTATAGTGTGTGCTAAAACCTACAACGAGTTGGAAGAAAAATTAGCCTGCACGTATGAGCAGCTGTGTGAGTGGTTCTCTGCGAATGGACTTATTCTTAACGAATCGAAGTCAAACCTTATGTTGTTCTCAGGAAGAAATTCTATAACAAAGCCAATTATCACCTCCATTGTTCCATTATGTAACACCTGTAAATTCTTGGGTTTAACGCTAGACTCAAATTTGAACTGGAAGTCACATATACAAACTCTATGTCAAAAACTTGGAAGTGCTGCATACGCACTGAGGAAACTGCGTCCTCTTGTCTCCAATGTGGTATTGAGGCAGACGTATTATGCGTATTTTCATTCGTTGATGTCTTATGGCATCACACTGTGGGGTAATTCAACTGAGTCGATTAGGGTATTTATTCTTCAAAAACGTGCACTAAGAACAATAGTAGGCATAAAAAAGGGTCAAACCTGCAGAAACCTTTTTAAGAAATACAATATAATGACCATGTACTCACAATATATTTATGATATAATAGTTTATGCGCGTCAAAACTTGGCTACTTATGAGCGACGTACGGGCGGAGGCCGAGCGTTACGAAACGCGGGAACACTAAAATCCGTTGCCCACCGTACCGAACTTGCAACTAGAAATCCGCGGGTAATAGGTCCCAGATTCTACGAACATCTACCCACAGACCTGAAAAGTGTTAGAAACGATGCAACGTTTTGTACCCGACTAAAAAACCTTTTATTGGATATTGAATTGTACAGTGTCGATGAGTTTCTTTTGAAACAATTTTAATTTTATTTTATTCGACAAGCAGTAGTTATACTACTTTATTTTATATTCATTATTATTATTATAATTTTATTACTGACGATCATAGTTATCCCTTGACATTGTATTTCCAATTGTAATATTGTGACATTGATAACATGAAATAAACGATTCTATTCTATTCTATTCTATTCATTACCATTACCATTACCATTACCATTACCATTACCATTACCATTACCATTACCCTTACCATTACCATTACCATTACCATTACCATTACCATTACATTACTATCACTATCACTATCACTATCACTATCACTATCACTATCACTATCACTAT